>NW_012112030.1:10814194-10836737 GCF_000951035.1 Colobus angolensis palliatus
AAAAATCAGCTGGGTGTGGTGGCGTGCTCCTGTAGTCCCAGCTACTTGGGAGGCTGAGGCAAGAGAACCACTTGAACTGGGGAGGCAGAGGTTGCAGTGAGCCGAGATTGTGTCACAGCACTCCAGCCTGGTGACAGAGTGAGACCTCGTCTAAAAAAAAAAAAAAAGAAAAGAAAAGTAATGATGAAGCAGGAAGAAGCAAACTTCTTTCATGCCAGGGTCTAGCATTTGGGGTAAGCTGGAGTAGACATAATTTAAAGCCCTTCCAATATCTAGAATCCTATTATTTCTATTCATATCATTTTATTATTTTAAATAAGAAATAAGAGGCCCCTCAGTGTATAGACAACACATATGAAAGAGATAAAGTAAGTCATTGTTCTCATCTGAGTCCTGGCAGCAAAGAGATGACAACCCCAAACGGGGTAATTGAGGAAAGGTTTAACAAAGGGACTATTTACACAGGCTTGGGAAGAGTTAGTGGCCATCTACAAAGGCTAGTACAGTAACTTGGGGCTAGCAACAGCATGGGGGCCATTGCCAAACGTGGGCCTGAAGCAACCCTGAAATAACATTTCAAATACTAAAGGAGGGGCCCTTGACAAGGCTGTGGGATGCAGCAGAGGGACATAGTTAACATACAGTGATCCTTTAAGTAATCAGGAGGTAAAGGGGTTGCTCCTCCTTCCAATGTTGTCCTTCTCCCCTTCTCTACTTCCCTGTGGATGCCTCCCATTGGTTAAACCCAACTGGAAATCAGAGGGCAAAGAATCTCTTTAATGCAGTCATTAAAGTTCACCTTCTCCAGTAACACGTAGACACAGGGAGGTGAACAACTCACATTGGGCCTTCTAAGTGGGGCAGGGGGACAGAGAGCATCAGGATAAATAGCTAGTGCATGTGGGGCTTAATACCTAGGTGATGGGTTGATGGGTGCAGCAACACGTTTACCTGTTACCATTTACCTGCACATCCTGCACATGTATCCTGGAACTTAAAATATAAAACAAAATAAAATTTTAAAAAGTTCACCTTCTTCAGCAAAGAGCAAGTGGAGAGGGTTGGAGAGTGGATGTGAAGGGGCAAAAAATATGTATTTCCATTATAGCCACAGTATTGAAGAGCAGATAGTGTTTGTCAGCCAGTGGTTTTTAGTTGGAGTTGGGAGATAGCATGCAGGGGTCTAAAGCCTACACAGCTGCCTCTGATGCAAAACGCTGGAGTGGAGGAAGAGCAGTGTTAAATAGGAAGAACCCGATCGGCAAAAGAGAACAATAGCAGAAATAATTTATCATACAGTTTAAGGGTTTGGGGAATTAAAAAAAATCTTCAGCCATTTTTCTGGCAATAAGAAACACTGAGGGTCTCTTGTTAAAAGCACATACAATTTGGGCCTTACTCCAGATTTTCTGAGTAAGAATTTCCAAGGGAGAGATATTGAAATCTATATTTTTAAATAAGGGCCCTAGGTTATTCTATTTGTGCCAGTTCAAAAACTCTGATGTAATCCAAGCCTACATTTTACACATTAGGATTTAGCTAATTCTTAACTTGTTACCACTCAGTGATCCAGTGACCAACTTAACCTATTCTTCTTGCCCCCAATACCACATGTAATAAATGAGAGAACAAAGGCTAACATGTATGTGTTCTGACTCTCACATGGTTTTGTTGGCTGATAAATTAGATGTGCCTCACTACTCTATACCTAACCCAGAGGATGTCAGAGAGCTCAGGAGACAAGGGTTGGACTGAAGCAATTCCAGTAAGATAGAGCTGGACAAGTACCACAATTATGACCACTGCCTCACACAACCACCATCCCTCCGGAGGTAGCCTGTGTCACACTCCTGGCCTCTGCTGCCTCCTCTAACTGGAGGAGGAGGAAGCCAGGGAGGGTGAGAGGCGGGTGGAGGCAGGAGCTAGCTAATCCTCCACCTCTTCCCTGTTTGTTTCAGCACTGGGTAGAAGTTGAGATTAATGGTGTGGGTGAGCTAGGCACTGACCCCCGTTCTCCACAGACCTCAGTCACACTACAGCCAGACAGGAAAAGCAGTGCATAAGAAGAAAACGTTCCTCCTGAGTCTCCACCCTAGCTGAATAGGCACAGTGGTCCAAACAATTGCCACTGTGCAGTTGACCTGTGCTGTGAGAAAGCAAAAATTATCATAAACAATTTCATAAAACAAAAGAGGAAGAGTTTCTCAACAACTAAAGAAGTGGAGGGAAAACACACGCACAGAGGAATAATCAGTTAGACCAATATTTAGCACAAGAGAAAAAAGTGATCACACAAGATTGAGTGCTATAAAACTAATATAATGAGAACTGTGTAAGTATGACACTGAATTGTTTTAAAGGGGAAAATGGAAAGGAACTATGTTTTATAAAAGGCTAGAGGGAGAGGCTTGTACAGGCCACACAATTGTGAATATGTATAAACTAGCATGATGCTTTTTGCAATATGAGAGCAGAGTCAGATTGATGAAAACTGAAATTCAAAAAAGCAACAATCAAGTTGATTGGCAACATCAGTCACACTATCTTTTTTTTGGCAAAAACAATTGAGAGGCCTGGGTTCTGCCTGGATCTGCTACAAAGTACCTGCTAGATAGTCAGCTAATTCACTTTTCTTCTTTGGCCTCAAATATTTGAGAATAAAACAGGATCTTGAACATAATGATTGCCAAGTTTCTTTCAGCAAAAAATTCCAAAAAACAAGTAATACATCTAAATATATTTCAACTGTTCCCTTTAGACCAGAAGACCTAAAGCACAGAGACTCAGTTTCCAATTATTTCCAGAGTGCTTGTTTAATCCTTCCCGCCCCCCCCCCACATTTCTGCGGGGCCCAGTAATAAAATCAAATCGTGTATTAGTACTGCCACCTGCTGCAGCAAATAAGCACTTCAACACTTGGAAGACAACCATTTCTATTCGACTTTTCAACCCACATAGCTAGTTGCGAATTCCTTCCCATCCATTGATTGACCAATTTAAACTGTTGCATTGCTTGACCAAGGAAAAGTAATCCATACAGAGGATAAACACTAAAAGGGTATAAAAGTGAACACAGTACAAGATCAGTCTTGTTTCCACCCAGTGCCCTACATCCCTCTCTCATTCTCAGTCAACCCCGGTTATACTTTTTGTGAATCCTACCAGAGACATGCTGTGCATAGACACATTTATATGTATACACTTTTTTGGCACAGTAATAGCACACTGTATTTGCTATTCTATACTATTTTTGACTTATTTTTTTCTTGAAGATAACTCTATGTCTGTACATTTTGATATACCTCATTTTTTTTAAGTAGCTGCGTATGTTTCATTTGTATAATTGAGGTCTAATTCATTTGTCCAGTGTCATATTGATGGACGTTTTGGATATTTTTAGACTTCTATATATTTTCTCAAATGCCTCCATATTTATGCCAGAGTTGTACAGGTTTATCTCTAGGACCAATTCCTAGGAGTAAAATGGACAGGTTTTGAAGGATATTGCCACATTCACCTCTGAAAAACGTGTAATCATTAACACACCATACACAATTCATGCATACTTTTCCAAACACTCATACCTTTACATGATATTATTAAAGTTTTATTTTGCCTGAAATTGAACAAAGTTTCATAAGTTTAAAAGTCACTGTTATGTTCTTGTCAGCGAATTGTCTACTCATGTGCTGTGTCTGTTTTCCTATGAAACAGCGAATCTTTGGATTGAACTATAAGATCTCTCCCCCATCAGTGTCATCTGTATAAAAGGAAATATTGGTTTGTCTTGTATCTGTGGCACAAATACTTTTCCCACTTAGTTTCCTACGTTTTAATCTTCACTTATATTATTTTTTACCAATAAATATTTCAAATTTCATATAGTTATTTGAGCATTTTTAAGGACTTTTGTCAATTTTATTTTGTTTTAGATTTTTCTCATTACTATTTAAAACAATTCTTTCATATTTTCTTCCAGCGTTTTTTTTTCATATTTTCTTCCAGCGTTTTTTCCTTTCATTTTTTACTTTAAATCTTTGATCCATCTGAAAATTATATACTTTTGCAGAAAACATTTTGTTCAGATAGGTAGCCTTTTATCTTACTTCAGTTCAACCATTAAATAATAAATTTCTTTTACCACTTTAGTGAATTTCCGCATTTATCACACGTGACTCTATTTCTGTACTTTCCATTAAATTACATCTATTTATTCTTGTTTAAAGAGCTACCAACTTCAGGGTATGCTTTGAGATTTAACAGAGCTTGTACCTTCTCATTATGCATCTTTTTCATATACTTTCTGGATATTGGTGCATGCTTATTTTTTCATTTACAATTTGGAATCATCTGTTTTAGCTCCTTCCACTCCTGTCCTGTTTACACCATTTCCAGACACCACACCCAAAAACTGTCTTAGTACTTTTATTGAAAATGTATAGAGTAACTTATTAAGAAAGAACTGACATCTTTGTGTTGTCAAAGTTTCCTATCCAGGCGGGGCGCAGTGGCTCACACCTGTAATCCCAGCACTTTGGGAGGCCAAGGCGGGCGGATCACAAGGTCAGGAGTTCAAGACCAGCCTGACCAACATGGTGAAACCCCGTTTCTACTAAAAATACAAAAATTGGCCAGGCGTGGTGGCATGTGCCTGTAATCCCAGCTACTTGGGAGGCTGAGGCAGGAGAATCACTTGAACCCCGGAGGTAGAGGTTGCAGTGAGCCAGGATGGTGCCACTGCACTCTAGCCTGGGCAACAGAGAGACTCCATCTCAAAAAAAAAAAAGTTTCCTATCCAATAACAGAAAAATTATTTAACTATTATGCACTTGAATATATGCACTTATTCAAGTATTCTTTTAAATACTTTAGTAGTGTTTTAATGTTTTGGTGATATAGAACTTACATTTTTTGTTAATTTCCATTAGAAATAGCACTTTAGCTCATAATTGGTTATTGTTTGCACATAAAAAAGCTATCAACATTTACAGATTAACTGCAGATGCTAGTGAGACTTCAGGAAACAGGGAATGCTCATACACTGTTAGTGGGCAAGTACATTTGTTCAGCCTCTATGGAAAGCAGTTTGGAGATTTCTCAAACAACTTAAAATCAAACTATCATTTGACCCAGCAATTCCATTACTGGGTATATACCCAAAAGAAAGCAAAACATTCTACCAAAAAGTCACATTCTCTTCTATGTTCGTCACAGGACTATTCATAATAGCAAAGACTTGGAATTAACCTAGGTACCAATCAATGCTGGATTGGATTAAAAAAACAACAAACGGCATATATATTCCACAGAATACTTCACAGTCATAAAAAAGAACAAAGTTATGTCCTTTGTAGCAACGTGGATGCAGGCTGGAGGCCATTGTCCTGAGCTAATTAACACAGGAACAGAAAACCAAATACCACATATTCTCATTTGTAAATAGGAGCTAAACATTGGGTACACATGGACATAAAGATTGCAGCAATAGACACCGGAGACTACTAAAGAGGAGGGAAAGGGGTGAAAAGGTATTGGGTACTGTGCTCACTACCTGGATGATGGGATCATTCATATCCCAAATCTTAGCATTACTCAACAAACCTGTGTAACGCATCTGCACACATATATTCAAACTAAAACAAAATAATATTGGAAGTTCTAGCCAGAGCAACGAGACAACAAAAAGAAGTAAAAGGCATCCAAATTGGATGGGAAGAATAAAACTGTTTCTGTTTGCAGATGAAATATTCATAGAGATAGGAAAGCCTAAGGACTTGGAACTAACAAGCAAATTCAGTAAAGTTGCAGGATATAAAATCAATCTACGAAAATCAGTTTTGCTTTTATACATTAACAATAAACTATCTGAAAAATAAATTAAGCTGTTGATAATAGCATCAAAAAGTATAAGATGATAGATGGTCGATTATAAGCAGCTAGTGTGCATGGCGCTCACGGAGAGGAAAAGAAGGGGTGAGTAAATACAATACTTTCAGCAGAAACATCCAGGTACTTCCATTGGAATGAATCAAGGAAACAAATTGACCCATAAAGAATGAAGAAAAGCAAGACAGGACAACGGTCCACCTGGGAGCGACATGGAGCCTGGGGATCCTTCTCTGCCCAGGGAAGTGACGAGTGAATGAGTGACAAAATCACACCTCTCCCACAGATCTTTGCAACCCTCAGGTCAGCTGATCTCCTTGTGAACCCACTCCACCAGGGCCTTCAGTCTTCAGTCTGACAGACAGAGCTACGTGGAGTCATGGAAGAGCAGTCGTTCAGGCATGCATGGAGACTCTGGAGCCTTACATACTTGGGCTTTCTGGCAAAAGTAGCCGCGGCTCTCACAAAGTGGAAGGTTGAATTCCTTTACGTACGCCTAGAAAAGAGGCTGAATCCAGGGGGCTGAGCAGCAACAGCCCAGAGGCCCCATGTCCACGGCACCTCACAATGTAAGACCCGTTGGCCTCGAATTCCAGCCAGCTACATAGTATTGGAAGACCTAGCCAGAGAAATCAGGCATGGTAAATAAAGCACATCCAGACAGGAAGACAGGAAGTCAAACTATCTCTGTTTGCAGACAACAGAATTCTATATTTAGAAAACCCTATTGTCTTGGCCCAAAAGCTCCTTCAGCTGATAAACAACTTCAGCAAAGTTTCAGTATATAAAATTAATGTACGAAAACCACTAGCATTCTAATACACCAGCAATAACCAAACTGACAGTCAAATCAGAAAGGCAACCCCATTCAAAATTGCCACGCACAAAAAATAAAATACCTAGGAATACAACTAACCAGGGAGTTGAGAGATCTCTACAATGAGAATTACAAAACACGCTCAAAAAAAAAAAAAAAAAAACAGAGAAGACACAAACAAATGGAAGAACATCCCATGCTCATGAATAGGAAGAATCAATATCATTAAAATGGCTATATCGCCCAAAGCAATTTACAGATTCAATGCTATTCCTATCAAACTACCAATAACATTCTTTACAGAACTAGAAACAATTATTTTAAAATTTATATGGGACCAAAAAAGGGGCCTGAATAGTCAAGGCAATCCTAAGCAGAAAGAACAAAGCTGGAGGAATCACATTACCCAAGTTCAAATTATGCTACAAGGCTACAGTGACAAAATAGTATGGTACTGGTACAAAAACAGACGCATAGACCAATGAAACAGAATAGTGAGCCTAAAAATAAGGCCACACATCTATGACCATCTGATCTTTGACAAAGCTGACAAAAACACGCAATGAGGAAAAGACTCCCTATTTAATAAATGGTGCTGGGATAACTGGCGAGCCATATGCAGAAGATTGAAGCAGGATCCCTTCCTTATACCATATGCAAAAATCAACTCAAGATGGATTAAAGACTTAGATGTAAAACCCAAAACTAAAAAAACCTGGAAGGCAACCTAGGCAATACCATCCGAGACATAGGAATGGGCAAAGATTTCATAATGAAGACCCCAAAAGCAACTGCAACAAAAGCAAAAATTGATAAATGGGATCTAATTAAACTTTAGGGCTTCTGTATAGCAAAAGAAACTATGAACAGAGTAAACAGACAGCCTACAGAATGGGAGAAAATATTTGCAAACTATGCATCTGAGAAAGGTCTAATATCTAGCATCTGTAAGGAACTTAAATGAATGTACAACAGAAAAACAACCCCATTAAAAAGTGGGCAAAGGGCGTGAACGGACACTTTTCAAAAGAACACATACAAGTGGCCAATAAGCATATGAAAAAAGCTCAATATCACTGATCATTAGAGAAATGCATATCAAAACCATAATAAGATACCATCTCACATCAGTCAGAATGGCTGTTATTAAAAAGTGAAAAAGTAACATATGCTGATGAGGTTGCAGAAAAAAGGTAAACCTCATATACTGTTGGTGGGAGTGTGAATTAGCTCAACCATTGTGGAAAGCAGTACAACAATTCCTCAAAGAGCCAAAAGCAGAACTACCATTCAATCCAGTAATTCCCTTACTGATTATATACCCAAAAGAAGATAAATCATTCTACCGTAAAGACACATGCACATGAATGTTTATTGCAGCACTGTTCACAACAGTGAAAACATGGAATCAGTGTAAATTACCATCAGTGACAGACCGAATAAAGAAAACGTACATATACACCATGGAATATTATGCAGCCATAAAAAGTGTGATCGTGTCTTGTGCCAGAGCATGGATGGAGCTGAAGGTCATTATCCTTAGCAAACAAAAGCAGGAACAGAAAACCAAATACCACATGTTCTCACTTATAAGTGGGCGCTAAATGATAAGAACTTATGAACACAAGGAAGGAAACAACAGACACTGGGGTCTACTTGAAGGTGGAGGGTGGGAGGAGAGAGAGGAGCAGAAAAGATCACTATTGGGTAGTGGACTTAATGCCTGGGTGATGTCATAATAGGTACAACAAACCCCTGTGGCATTTGTTTATCTATGTAACAAACCTTCACATGTACCCCCAAACCTAAAATAAAAACTTTCAAAAAATAAGATACTTGGCCGGGCGCGGTGGCTCAAGCCTGTAATCCCAGCACTTTGGGAGGCCGAGACGGGCGGATCACGAGGTCAGGAGATCGAGACCATCCTGGCTAACACGGTGAAACCCCATCTCTACTAAAAATACAAAAAACTAGCCGGGCGAGGTGGCGGGCGCCTGTAGTCCCAGCTACTCGGAGGCTGAGGCAGGAGAATGGCGTAAACCCGGGAGGCGGAGCTTGCAGTGAGCTGAGATCCGGCCACTGCACTCCAGCCCGGGCGACAGAGCAAGACTCCGTCTCAAAAAAAAAAAAAAAAAAAAAAAAGATACTTACAAATAAATTTAATCAAGGAAATGGAAGATTTGTACACTGAAAACTGTAACTGAAACACTGATGAAAGAAATTGAAGACAAACTTTTATGGAAAGATATTATGTATCTGTGGATTTGAAAAATTACTATTGCTAAAATTTCCATACTACCCAAAGTTATCTCCAGACTCAGTGCAGTTCCTGTCAAAATTCCAATGGCGTTTTTAGAAGAAATAGAAAAAAAACTTTAAATTTTGCATGGAACCACAAAGACCCTGAGTAGCTAAGGCAATCTTGAGAAAGAAGAACAAAACTTGAGGCATCACACTTCTTGGTCTCAAATTATATTATAAAACTGCAGCAATCAAAACAGTACGATGCTGGCATAAAAACAGACACATGGACCAATGAAACAGAATTAAGAACTCGAAAATAAACCCACATATATATGGTTAACTAATCTTTAATAAAGGTGCCAAGAATACACAAGGTGGAAAGGATAGTCTCTTCAGTAAATGGTGTTGTAAAAACTGGATATTCACATGTAAAAAAATGAAATTCAGCCAAGTGTGGTGGCTCATACCTGTAATCCCAGCACTTTGGGAGGTCGACACAGGAGGATTACTTGGGCCCAGGAGTACAAGATGAGCCTGGGCAACATAGTGAGACACCCATCTATATATTTACCAAAAAACAAAAAATAATAAAATTGGATCCTTATCTTACACCATACACAAAAATCAACTCAAATGGGTTAAAGACTTGAACCATAAAAGTAGGAGAAAACGTAGGGGAAACCCTCCTTGACATTGGTCTTGGCAATACCCTTTTGGATGGGACACCAAAAGCACAGGCAACAAAAGTAAAAAGAAACAAATGGACTCCAGAGATGAATAAGTTGAAATGCTCCAAATGCAATTTCTCATCTATAATGTTGAGGAAATAGCATCTATTTCATAAGAGTGCCTTTTTGAAAGCTATATGAAATAAGTGTGTAATGCTTGGCTCATGGTAAATGTCCAATGATCATATTATGATTGCTATATTCTTTGCCATTGTTATAATTATGAATTTCTTACTTTCAACATGATGATAGCCCAGCACAGGGATATAGTTTGTTATGAGATCACATTGAAGGGAACCTTTAGCTACGTGACAGCACTGGTGGACATTGTTGTGTGTGTATGTGTGTAGCTGTGAGCAATGCAGTCGGGAAGAGTAGTAATTTAGGTGAATCTTTCGACTGCTCTCCATTTCCATCATCTCATGGGTGAACTATTACAACAGACTCCAAATAATCTTCCTGTTCTCTCACCTGTCCCCCAACTCATCCTTCAGATTGTAGCCATCGTGTCTGTTCTCTCAGCAGTAAGAATGTAAACGGCGAGAAACGGTGACCTCGTTGTATCATTCTTGAGTGTTTAGTCAGTGTCTGGCATGCAGTCTGGCAGATAGCAAGCACTCAATATATTAATATATATGTTGACTGAATTAGTAAGTGATGATTTAAAATGCTCTGCCCTGGCATGCCTGTCTTGGCCTAAAGGCACCCTCCTGCACATTGGTCATGTCTTCATGGGCACTGACTTGGCAAAATTGGTAGAATACTATGCTAATATGGACATCTGTAAACGTAGCATTTGTAAGTTAAGCTGAAACTTTCATATATAGTCTTTCTCTTTCTGAAAGTCACCAGACTTCACAAGATATGTCAGTTAAAGACATTGCAATGGTTAATTTTAGATGTCACCTTGACTGGCTTGAGGGATGCCAGATGGCGAGTGAAGCATTGTTTCTGGGTGTGTCTGTGCTGGTGCTTGTGCAGGAGATTGGTGAGTGAGTCAGTGGCCTGAGAGAGGAAGACCCACCCTCGGTGTGGGTGGGCATCCTCCAGTCATCTGGGGCCCCTGCTGAGGAAAATGAAAAGAAAAATTATCTCCTTCTCTCCCTTCTATAGCAGGATGCTTTTTCTTTGGACATCAAACTCTAGGTTCTTCTTCAGCTTTTGGACTCTGGGACTTGCAGCGGCAGCCTCCGGAGTTGGGATAGGGGGTGGTCTCAGTCCTTACTGCCACACTATGGACTTCCCTGGTTCTGAGGCTTAGGACATGGACTGACCATGCTACTGGCTGTGAGTCATGCTATTGGTTTCTCTGTCTCTCCAGCTCGAAGTCAGTCTAAGTGAAACTTCACCACTGTGATACTGTAAGCCAGTTCTCCCCATATGTATCCCCTTTTGTATAGCCTGTTGGTACTGTATCTCTAGAGAACGCTGAATAATACAGATTTTGGTACCCGGAGTGGTTCTTCAGAAATAGTTTTAAGGACACATTTTCTTAACTGGTTTCAGGGTTTTGGGAATTGGCTGTCCAATCTGATTACACATAAAAATGCTAAAGACCCTGCATCTAGGCCGGGCGCGGTGGCTCAAGCCTGTAATCCCAGCACTTTGGGAGGCCGAGACGGGCGGATCACGAGGTCAGGAGATCGAGACCATCCTGGCTAACACGGTGAAATCCCGTCTCTACTAAAAAATACAAAAAACTAGCCGGGCGAGGTGGCGGGCGCCTGTAGTCCCAGCTACCTGGGAGGCTGAGGCAGGAGAATGGCGTGAACCCGGGAGGCAGAGCTTGCAGTGAGCTGAGATCCGGCCATTGCACTCCAGCCTGGGCGACCGAGTGAGACTCTGTCTCAAAAAAAAAAAAAAAAAAAAAAAAGACTCTGCATCTAACAGTACAGAGAGCACAGATAGTCCATAGCATGAACTGTTATACAGAAAATAAATATATTTGATACTCCTAATTCACCACATATATGAAGCAAGACACTTGGTAACCCTATACCTGATACTTTCAAACATTTGTGAAAAACCAAGGAATATAACAATGCTAGTTGGTTGCTCCTAACACCACTGGACAAAGTGATGAAAGAAAATGGGAGGAAAGTGGAAGAGGGGTGAGGGAGAAAAAATTACTTAGTGGGTACAATGTACATTATTCAAATGACAGTTACTCTTAAAGCCCAAACTTCACCACTTGGCAATTTATCCATATAACAAAACTACACTTGTACTAGTTAAATTTACACCAAAAAAAGAGAGAAGAAAGTGATGAGCTCATGGATTTCAATTCTTGGCTCCAGGTGCTCATAAATAGCCTAAGAGCTTCTAAGTGTGCCCGGAAGAAGAATCTTCTCTCTCGTAACCACAGGAAGTTGCTGAACTTGCTGAAAATCAAACGAACCTTCATCATGCAATGCTCTGATGTACAATAAACACAAACTCTCGGCCTCTTAGGGTGTCTACTGTTAAAGTGAGGACATTCATTGGGAAAGAACTTTTTTTGTTTTGTTTTGTTTTGAAGTTGGGATGGAGATGTGTGGGAGAACCCTGATGAGGCTGGGGACATCGGGCTCCTGAATTCTGATGAGCCCTCATCCCTAGTGGCAGTAGCATGCCCACCTCCACCCCCACCCCCAGTGATATTGGCCTTTCCACCTGTGTCTGAGGGGGTTAGCCCTTCATTGCCCGAGGAGACAGTAATGGCCTCCCCTGAGGGAGTTTCCAAGCAAGACAAGGCTGATTCTCCTCAGGACCCACCCTCACCTCCTCTCTTTGCTTCTAGCCCCATAACCAGACTCAAGTCCCAGCAGGCCCGTAAAGGTGAGATAGAAAGTGCGGCCCACGAGGAGGTCTGCTACACTCCAAAAGGACGACTTGAGTTTTCTAATTCATACAAGCAGAAATCCAGGGAACATGTGTGGAATGGATATTAAGGGTGTGGGATAATGGTAGAAAGAGCATAAAGTTGGATCTGGCTGAATTTATTGACTTGGACCCACCAAGCAGAGATTCTGTATTTAATGTTGCAGCTTGGGGAGTTAGAAAAGGCGCTAACAATCTGTTTGGTTGGTTGGTTGAAACACGGATAAAAAGGTGGCCCACTGTGAGGGAGCTGGAGATGCCTGTTCTCCCTTGGTTTACCATAGAGGAAGGGATTCAAAGGCTTAGGGAGATGGGAAGGCTGGAGTGGATTTGTCACTTAAAACCTGCTCACCCCACCTGGGAGGGTCCATAAGATATAGCTTTCACCAATACTTTGGCTGGAGGTCCAAACCCCAGAAATAAGGTTTTGTGATTGTTATTTGGAAGTGTACAAACATCTGGGTTGCTGTGACCTGGGGCAAGGCAATTCATACGCTATAGGAGAGGCTTAGCAAAAGCTTAAAGGTTGGAGGTGAGGAAGTAAGTCTGGTTTCTTGAGTGTTGCTTATGGCTTTACTCTAATTTTCCTGAAAATATTTCTCTTAGTTCTTTATGTTGTGTAATAATTTCTACCAGCAAGACTGGAGAATTAAAAAAGCAAAAAAAGGATTTATCTTAGAACTGGGCTTAGACTGCCATCTTGTGGATATTTAACTTCATATTCTAGTGTTGACAAAAACATAAAAATAAGTGTACACATTGTTTTTTAAACTGACAAGCAGAAATTGTACATATTTATGATGTACAATGTGATGTTTTGATATATGTGTACATTGTGGAATAGCCAATTCAAGTGACTTAATTATACATTACCTCACATACTTATTTTTTGTGGTGAAGACTGAAAATCTACTCCGAAAGCAATTTTCAAACATACAATATATTGTTATTAATTGAAGTCATCATGATTTACAATAGATCTCTTAAACCGATTTCTCACGCCTGCCTGAAATTTTGTGTCCTTTGACCAACATCTCCTCAATTCTTCTCATCCCCTGGTTTTCAGAAACCATCATTTTACTCTCTGTTTTGATGCGTGCAGCTTTTTTACACTTCTTATATAGGTGAGGTGAGATCATGTAGTATTTGTCCTCCTGTGCCTGGCTTACTTCACTTAACATAATGTCCTTTAAGTTCATCCATGTGGTTGCAAATGATAGGATTCCTTCACTTTTAAGGCTGCATAGTATTCCACTATGCGTATATAGCATTATTTTCTTTACCCATTCATCCATTGATGGTTGCTTAGGTTGATGTTATATCTTGGCTATTGTGAATAATGCTGCAGTGAGCATGGGAGTGCAGATACTTATTTGACATACTGATTTCATATCCTTTGATATATACCCAGAAGTGGAATTGCTGAATCATATAGTGTTCTCTTTGTAACTTTTTGTGAAACCGCCATATTTCCACATGGTCGTGCTAATTTACATTCTTCCCAAGAGGTGCACGTATATTCTTTAAAAATGTTAAAACTAGAAAAGACTTTATATTATTCACCATATCCCCTGATTTTATAAAAGAAAACACTTGAGGCTGAGAGGATAAAATGGCTGCTCACCCATGAAATAAAATGATTTTGTCAATTTAATGGGCCATTTTGATACATCAGCTGTGCTTTCCTTTCGAGCTCAGTAATGGAGAAAGACGGGGTAAGACATAGATTGGACAGACATAAGATTTGGAGTGAGAATAGGATGAGACTCAGAAATGAGATGAGGGATGGTTCTTAGTAATTATTTTATTACAAAATTAGTGTTTCAAAGGCAGTGTAAAAATACTTTCTTAATAAAACTAAAGAAGAGCTTATAAATAGCAAAAGTCTCCATTATACCTTTTCTATTCTCTCCACCTCCTGAGGGCAACTCTGTTTCTATTTTTAATCCTCTCCTAGTTACCACTATACATTTAAATAATAGGCTTATGCCTTTATTTAAACAATATTTGTATCTTAATATAAAAGATGAGATATTAACTTATACCCTGGCTACTTTCCCTATATATTCTCATTTCCTAAATTTGATCCTTATTTTATTTTTATTTTTAGATCTCCTATGGGTTATAATTTTAACTGATATTTTCTTCTTTGATTATCTTGAATCTTTGCTTATTTAGGATGAGTGCCTTTACCCCTAACCCTTTGAACTTTCTCCATTCTAAACCTCTACACTCCCCATTCTGTCAATCACTTTTCTTCCATGTTCTCCAGGCTCTTGGTATTAAATTCTGTACACTAGCCATACATAAACCTCCCATGCTTTCCTGTAGTTGGATTCTATAATAAAAGCAACACTAATCAATAGCAGTTACGTTGTTATGACTGTGTGCATTCTTTTTTTTTTTTTTAAATAAAGCAGGGCACTGCTCTATTCATTCAATATCCTCACTTTTGGGCTCCTCGGTGGGACATCTCTTCAGTACCAAGATCAAATGAAATATTTTTCCTTACACTTCATCAATTATGTAAAGTCTTGTCAAATTTGTTGTTTTATTCCTTCCTGGTTTTTTGATACTTTAAAAAATATTTTACCAAAAGAATGATATGCCTTTATCATATTTTAAAGTTTATCGACTTTTACGATTATTTGGTCTACTGCACCAAACCCCCCAGCTGTTCTTGGGGAGACATCCCTGTCAGAGCCTCTATCTCACTGGCCCACTCTGGATTGTTTTTTTTCCCAAGCTTGTAGCATAGTTATGTCATCCTAGACACGCTCTTTTCTGGACCATATTTGTGTTTTTCTTTCTGGAGTTGTTTATAATCATCTTTTATACTGGCACTCTAAAATTTATAGTTTTTTAAATTCATCCTACTCAGCAATAAGTGGTCTCTTTTCTGGTGAAAACTTTTGTTTTTCTCAGTTTAGGGATTTATTCCCCCTACTGTTTCTTTAATAATATCCTCTCCTTCATTTTTTTTCTATTTTTTTTCTCTCTGAGATTCTAAGTCAAGTGATGGTTCCTCTAGTTCTCTTGTGTTTTCTCTCATGTTCTATTTCTCCTTATCATTTTGCTCATATTTTGGGAATTTTTTATGACTTTGTTTTCCTATCATTCCATTGATTTTTTTTTTGCGTCCTGTTTTTAGTCTCTTTACAGTTCTCTGCTTGCCCCATTTCCTTAACACCCAGAAAGTTTATGAGTGTAAAATATTTCTCAGTGCTTGAGTTTTCTTTTTCTCCCCTGCAGTCATTATTTCTTTTTATCTTCTTTTTTTCTTAATGCTGCTGGTTTTTCTCACATGTCTAATCATCTTTGGGGTTGTCTCTTCCTATTTAAGAATGAAGGATGGGGATCTGGTATCGGCATCTCCCCTGATATATTTGTGTCTAGTATTGACGTCCAGATAGGCTGTTCCACCAAGCAGAAATTCTGGTAGGGAGCTTTGTTTACAAGGGGGGAGTTTGTGGAATGGCAAGTTTAGCTTTCAAATGAGAAAATGTGGAGGTAGCTGTCAGATGGGGTTCCCTCAAAAGTCAGAATGAGGTGACTTCACTCGGGAGTATGCCAATATCCCATTCGAAGGCTTAATTCCCCAGATGGCTTACAAATGTAAGCAATGAGGGAGGTGGAGAGAGGGGAATTTAACTGGCATACCTCTTCTCTGTTTATGTATTCAATAAATCCGCCTGTTTCCAGACTCCAGACCAATTCCTCCCTCCTGAGTCCAGAGCCCCTCTAGAATTCTGGTTGGCAGATCATGGCATTCCAGTCCCCACTCAGCCCCCTCATGGAATATTCCAGGCTATGACTTCTTTGCTGTGGTCCATCAATATACTCCCATCTGTTTTCTGTCTTGCAGGGATTTATTGAAATCTCTCCTCTACTGGTTATTCTTGCCCCATCCCTGCTGTTTTCTTGACTTTATGTGTGTGTTTCTGAACTATTTCATTGCGTCCCGGGAAGCACAGGACATAAATGTCTGTACCCAGTCCAGCATCTTGAACAACTTGACAGCTTTCCTTTGATGTAAAATTGTTCTATTTCATTAGTGCTCATGTAGTTTTCTGATTCTCACTAAATGCTCTTTCCTTCATGTTCTTTATGATGTTGGTTTCATGTAATGGAAATTATTGTACATCTACTTTTTAGAGTAAGACTTTACAAAGGAACTTGGAGACAGTTTCTGCTCCTTCCAATAAAAAAATCAAGGGCTAACTGAGGACCTCCATGTGCTCTGGAATGTAATATGCACTTATTATATGCTATACAAAAAGACCACAAGGATGAAGGGATTAGGAATGACTTTTGGGTAGCCAATTGCCAATGTCTGCCCCATTATTTCATATACTGGGAGCATACTTTGAGCAAATAAATTCTTAGTCTTACATACTTTTCTCACAAGTGTTTGCCAAGGTAATTCATTGATTGATATTCATTACTACTTGAGGACTATGAACCAGGTTGAGGGAATCATTGCTTTTCTTATCCATTTTAAAGGAGAAAACAGCTGTTTTGTACATGTAGCATCTTAAGCAGCTCAAAGTTCAAACCTCAGGCCTTCAGAAACAATAATATTTGTTATGTCTACGTGCTTTCCTTAGGTTTTGGTAGAATCACACACACACACACACACACACACACACACACACACACACATACATGCATGCACAGATACTCTTTCCTCTACTTCTAGTTGTGTGTATCTGAAGGCACCATCCCTTCTTTCTTCACTTCACCTATGATATTTTTCTATATATTTCCTTATCTCAAACTTATATATCTTACTCTCATGAAGGAGTTTCACGACTTCTTCACCTAATGAATACACACCTAGATCTGATATTCAGTTGATATGGCCATATAGGTAGTTCAGATATTGATATTTCAATGACAGGTGAACAACTCCTGTCGTGATCCCCCTAGGCATCCCCCACATCCCTTCAACTTAGCTTCTTCTCACAATTAGAAGTTAATGGGCTAATGCCTAACACTGCATCGGACTTCTAGGACCTCACCCATTTATTGCCCATGTCTTATTGATTATTAAATATATTTCATATCTCTTCTGAGCTATTCACTAAGTACAGAGTTTGCAAAACTCAAATGCCTCCAAAGGCCAGTGGGGGATGGAACTGAGTGAAGCCAGCTATGCGAAACCAGAGACTGTGCCACACTTGTGAGCGCGTGTGTCACTTTAGAGGTCATTTACATACAGTGGCCAGTACTATTGGATTTTCAGAAAAGGAGTGAAAAATGTTTTAATGTTAGGTATAAGAAGGAACATAGGGAGAAGTGTGGTTTTAAAAAATCCCCCTCCCCAAATAAAGTTTCTGTCCACAGCATTTTTAACAATTCAGTGTACATAATCTGCAGCTGCTACGTGGCATTTAAATGACAGATTAGTAAATGCATGCTAGAGCCTCAGTTGTTTTTCTAACATAGGTCACCACAGGAAGTATGTACACAACAGGTTAGATTAATATCCTCAATATTTCAGTAGTTATGGTGCCTTGAAGAAGCAAAACAAATTGGAGTCAAGACATTTTTTGACTAATTTTGCCTAAAGTAAAACTTATGACAGAATTAGAATAACAATCATTTGAAATTATTTCATTCAGGCAACCAGCTATATGCTAAGCTACAAATAGGTGATTTTCCCCTGAAGTTTGGAAAGAAGCATCAGTCTCTGAAACATGTCTTCTGGTTTTCTATTTCTCCCAAATATCTGCTCCTGCAAAGTTCATCATTAAAGCTCTTTGAGAGAGATTATTTCAGACCCCTACATGCTGTGTCTGGGACACAAGAACGGTCTTAAAAAGAATGTCCTGCAGCTCACCCACCCAAGTGTGCAGGGCTGGAGCTCATGTATATGTACTTTGGCTCTCACCAGAAGTGGTAAACCTTAGTGCTCTGGGTCTTATTATTTTAAGAGATATGATGTGAGCCAGGTTGCTTAATATGAACCACTGACAGATGAAATGATGGCTTATGAAAGAAAGTTAATGTAAAATATTAGCCCATGTGAGCTAGAATAATCAGTTGTTTTTATTGTAATTTTATGTGTTTGTTGCATTAGGAAAAGGAATTGGATTGGATACCCCTTTGTTCCCACATATCTTCAGTCTTCTTACTCTTAGCACTACTGGCTGTTTTTAGCATGCTTGTTCCCTGTCTATCCTGTTAGAACATCAGCTCCACAAGGACAGGGAATTTGCCTGTCTTGTTTGCTGTTATACCCACTCCATTTCCTAGGAAATGCCTAGACATAGAAGGAACTCAGTAAATACTTCCTGGGTGAGTAAATGCACGAGAAAATTATTTGTGTGCATGGATAGTTGCAAAGATCACTATGGCATAAGCAAAGGCTTCCCCACTCGGGTTACAGCAATGTGGTTCTTTGTTTGCAAACTGCAGTTACCAGTTGAAGCATCTGCTGTGATTTTTTTTTTTTTTAATCTGCTTCGGTTTATTTGAAGGGTTTCCTAAGAAGACACTGCTGATTTATGAAGCTGTGTCTCTCTACTTCAAACCCACCTTTCCATACTCAGCTTTATGACACTGGGGCCAGGATGATAGCAAATAGAGCTTTGGCTCCTTGTGAGGCTCCTCTGAGGGGTAGGAACTGGATCCTTGCTGGGAGGCTGAGAAAGTAGGGGAGGAAGGGAGAAGTCCCTGTTCCTGGCAGCAGCATCCCCCAGCAACAATCACTCTCTCGGCAGCAGCAATTGGTCTGGTTCTAGTCTCCATCTTCTTTCTACACTCTTTCTGCAAAGTTACCCGTAGCAGCCAGGCCGTGCCCTCTCCTCAGAGATCTGGTCCGGGTCTGACAATGGTTCTACCGGGCATCTTCTCTGATTAGGGCAGCTTTCAGACAGCTGATTGCTCATTACGAACACCTGGGACAGGACCTCCATTTCTTCCCTTTATTCTACCTTCTCTATTTAGCCTAGCCAAATCCTCATAACTGATTATAATTAATTTATAATAAATTCCATCTGTTGTAATAATTAGTACACGTTCTAGTTTCCTGACCTGGACTCTGATGGATCATGTTCTTTATCCTGCAGCTATGTGTGTTTCTGCAAATTCTATATTTCAAAGCTTTTAACAATTCACAAACTTGCAGGAGTTCTTTTAATTTCATTTAAAATGATAGTGGGATTTCTTTTAATTTAAACATGTTTTTCTGTTGGTGGGTATTTAAACACATAAAACAAAGAGGTTTACACAAAATACAAATGCCCCAGTCTTACTTATCAATTTTTAACACATTTCCATTGGATCAATGTTCTCTTACTTTCAAACTCCCTCTTTTTAAAAAATGCAAAACAGAAACCCCAATCGTTCATGAATTCTCAGAGCATCCCTTTCCGTGACAGGAGAAAAACTTCCTATGGATCTGTAATCCTAGCCCCACACAGGTACAACGCTTCTTTGTTTTTTCATGTGGAATATTTTGAGCAGGTTTCGGGAGATTCGAATCTCAACAGACCACTTGCTTTCTCCTGTGGCGTCTGCTCACTGCAAGAGGGCAGTGACCCTTAGAGTTTGAGAACCACACTTTGAGAAGTTGTTCTTTCCTGGGGGGCAGAATTAGGGCAGCTTTCAGGCGGCTGATTGTTCATTAAGAACACCTGGGGTGGGACCACAAAGAGGCCAGAAAGTGCCATCTGCGATTGCAGAAATTCTTTGTAATTTCACGATTGTGGCCACAGCAGGCTTTCTGTGGCAGAGCTGTTGACCTAAGGTTCAGAAACCAATCTGACTTTGCTAATGGCAGCATTTTCTCATGATCTGCAAAAGGTGAAGAAATGATGCAGTGGGAAGATTGAGGCCATCAGTATAGTGAGTTGCTTGACCTACAGAGAAGTCATAAATTCATTTATCTTCCTCTCAGCAACGACTTTAACTCCTATCTTTTGAGAGCCTCTGAGGTGCAAGGCAGGATCCCGGGCACTAGATTCTTCACACACTTGTAGAGTAGGTATTATCATAAGAGCACTGATCATCAGTCTCGAGCTCATAAGTAAATGCCCCAGACCTGGAACGTGGTGGAGCTAGTCCTTAGTCAAATCTAGGGGTAAAGTCTGTTTATTTTGACTTTTTTCCCCCTCCTTTCACCATAAAGCACAACATGGTCTCTCATGGAAACCTGGAGGGCAATTCCCTTGCTTTACATGAATGAGGACCAAATACAATTTGTGTCTTTTACTGTGTCTAATCTCCCATGGTTCTCACAGCTTCTTTTAAATTTATATGACTTTTTCCATTTTCATAAAAAGATAGGATGCCATTTCTTATCTTTTTGGATCAATGTTATCGTATTGGTATTGATTCTTAAAGATGCCCCTTAGAGATTCAGCTCTGAAGCTATTGATCATTCAAAAATTCCTTCTTTATTTAATTTTCATGTCGCTTCAGTCTTTGAAACTTTAGGCTTCACATTTCCTCTGTATGTAGCTTTCCAGAGGAAGACAGGGCTTCCTTTACTGTACTTCTAAAATTATGGAATTTGGGAGTGCTTTATTTGGCAAACATTGATGGAATATTTATATGTTTGTGAACAATGTGCAATTCTTATCACAATGTTACCTAAAATAGCTAACATAAAGAGTCTAATTTATAAATAAGAGAAATTGAAGCTTAGGGAGTTAAGTGTTCAATGTAATTAAGTAGACTAACGTGCCTCCAATCAAAGTCTAATCAAGGACCAAAGCCTGTCCCTTAAACACTAACATCCATCTGCCCTTCATGTCCACTGTTTTCTCACCATCAGCCAAAACTTGTCTCAGAATGATGGTTTGCAGAGCACATGCCTGGTGCCCTGCTGTCCCCTGTTTGTTCACTCCAGGGCTGGTGGTACCGTCTTGATGCCTTCACATACCTGTTCGAACTCTATCGTAACTGCTTATTTCTGTCACTCCAACTAGATGGGGTCTTTTCACTGTTTCATTCCAGCACTTGGCATAGTGAGTAGCACGTTGGTGTTTAACAAATATTTGTTAAGGAAATGGATGCATGATTATGGGCTTGGCAAATATATGCTCAACTTTGCCTTCTGTGCCTACATCTACCTGGAGAAATTTCCATCTGCTTCAACCACCATCAAATCTCTCTAAACAAGCAAATGGTGGTTGTCAAGTTGGTAATGGATATTTGTTGTTGATTAAGGTAATAAACTGAGGTAGAGAAATAACTTCTTTGATGATGTATAGGAGCAATGAGAAATGCTCTTGAGTGGATACTTTTATAATTTTACATTTTACTGGGATTTTATTGGGTGTCTTATCTTGTTGCTAATGGCATAAACCCAACTCACACTAGCTTAGCAAAATGTATAGTTGTAACTTTGGAAAATGGAGTGTTGAGCCAGCTTCAGATCCTAATGGATTCCAGAGCCAAACAATCTTATTCTGGTCTCTCTTGGTATGTCCCTTCTTCTCTCTTTATTTGCATGTGTCTCCTACTGGGTTCATTTTGCAGAAAGGCTGTCACCATTTGACCAAAAGGGAGGACCAGGACGGAGGGACCATAAGCCAATGGTTTTCTTTAGTGTGCTGCCAGCAGAATCAGAATCACCTGGAAATTGGGTGAGAATGCAAATTCTTGAGCCCTATCCAAGACCTACCGAATCAGAAACTCCGGCACCAAGAACTAGGACTCTGTGTTTTCACAAGCCCTCCACGTGGCTGTTGGATACACTACAATTTGAGATCTGCTTGACTAAGGGTAGGAATTGAGTTCTCAAATAAATTGGCTTTATCCAGTGACTTTCATGTACAGAAGTAGAAGAACATGGGAGATATTAATAACTCGAAATGAGGGATTATATGTGTGTGGAATTCCTCTGACGTGCAAGGCACTCACTTGAGTGCCTAATTAATCTATCTTAATTATACTCATCTCTATTTTAAGAGATCTTCGGCCGGGCGCGGTGGCTCAAGCCTGTAATCCCAGCACTTTGGGAGGCCAAGACGGGCGGATCACGAGGTCAGGAGATCGA
>NW_012112030.1:10836827-10870456 GCF_000951035.1 Colobus angolensis palliatus
TTTCGCTTAGATTGAGGTCACTGTTGGGGCAGAGCAGGGAACTGTGTGGTTAACTGTAGTGAAGACAGCCTTTGAGCCCAATGCTGAGTGTTATGTTCAAATGTTGCCAATATTTTTAAAGTCTGTGGAAAAAAAAAAAAAAAAAGATCTTCAAAAAGAAAAGGATTTGGAGGAGGTTTAATAATAGATGATATTTATTAAATTTTACCTTTAAGACTGTTGGAGAGAAACTGGAGGATGCTGGGGTCTCTGTTCCATCAGAGAAAAGCATTTGGGTTCAAAATCTCACATTTCTAGTACAACTTTGGGAACACTATAACTTCCCAATTTTATTCTTTAGCACCAATCTTTTCCTCTATAGTGATTAGTAGTAAAATTGTTGAAGGAAAAATTGTTAGTTAGTTTGGGGAGATAGCACAAAGAGGAAAAGGCTGGGGAGAACTGCAAACCACTTTGAAGCCAGCCTTGAGAAATAGGAATCTCCACAGATGAAAATGGAAGTCAAGGCTCCGAGGAGGGGGCACACTGCCTGTGTTCCTTGTGCCTCCAGGAATAGAGGGGTCCCAGGGACTACAAAGAATCCCCAGGGACCTCAGTTTCCTCAGAAGTAGTAGCAAGTCACTTCAGAATGTTACGCATTATCTGTCTTTTCAGATTTTAATCATCTTTATGTTTGCTTCGTCCTTAGTTAAAAAAATAACATTTCTCACGTAGGGCTAATGGAATTGTCTTTCTGGGGTCATAGAAACAAGGTTGTCAGAATATCTCTTCAAGACAATCGTGTCAGTGACCACAGCTTGGCAATTCCTGAGCTAGATATAAAGGTAGCAGGAACAGCACTACTCACAGTAACAAAGACATGGAATCAACCTAAATGTTCATCAGTGATAGACTGGATAAAGAAAATGGTGTGGATATACACTGTAGAATACTATGCAGCCATAAGAAGGAATGAAATCATGTCTTTTGCAGGGACATGGATGAAGTTGGAAGCCATTATCCTCAGCAAACTAATGCAGGAACAGAAAACCAAACACTGCATGTTCTCACTTATAAGTGGGAGCTGAATGATGAGAACGCACGGATGCATCGGGGGAACAACACACCCTGGGGGCCTGTTGGAGGATGGGAGGAGGGAGAGCATCAGGAAGAACAGCTAATCAATTCTGGGCTTAAAACCTAGGTGATGGGTTGATCTGTGCAGCAAACCACCAGGGCACACATTTACCTATGTAACAAACCTGTACAGCCTGCACATGTACCCCTGAACTTAAAATAAAAGTTGAAGTTGAAAAAAAAGAAAAAGTTTGTCAACCCTTTAACCCTTGACCAAATGAAAAAGAATAAAAGAAGGTAGCAAGAATTAGGAGAGAGCTAACTCATAATTCTAAATGATGTAAGAATTCAAAACAAAATAATCCTAATAATTATTCTAAATAAAATAATTCTAAGTAATAAGTATAGTAATATAATAATAGCAAATATTTATTGATCTCTTATGGTGTCCTAGGTCCTGTTTTAGTCATTTTAATTGTATTAACTCACTTAGTCTTTATAACTTCCATTCATTTTATAAATAAAAAAAACTGGCACAAATTGTCCAAAGGAAATGGTTTTTTGTTTTTTTTAATATAAACCCAAGAAGTTGTGTCCTCAGAACTCATGCAGTTTATCATTACATAAGACTACCTGCCTCTTGAGAAAAAGTGAATCTCTTCAGTTAAACTATGCAGATGTTTGCTAATATTTGCTACTGTGCTTGTTCATTTTAGGCGATTCCACATAATTTTGTCATAACTCCTTTGTATGAAGATAGAATCCAGCCACCATCCTATCCTCATCATGACACTGTCATTACAACTAAGATATCAGAGTGGACATTCACCTCTTTTCAAGAAACATTTTCATCTACTGACTCTATGTGGAAGTCAAAGAGCTACCTATGATTTATGTTCGTTGTTTCATTTCCTGAAACTTTGCTGTGCAGGTTAAAGACTATTTCTATCTGAACTGTTATATGGGGAAAGCTAACTTGAACCTACCTACATGAACCTCTGGAGGCTGGGTAACCTGACTTCTCCACAAAGCAACTGATATTCACATGTTGGGTTTTATTTTCAATTTGTCATGGTTCTTGAAGACTGCTCTGAATGTTCAATTATATTTTTAATTTCACTGCTGGCTTATTAGCTGATGAACTGAGCTGTTCTCCTCTGAGCAGTATTAGGGTTTAGTAAGATCTTACATCATTCTACAGGAATCAATTTATAAACTTTGTTTACTTCAAGATTCTAGCTGACACATAAATTTAGCAGCAACAGAATTACAGATAGTGTTACAAAAAAGCTATTAGCTATTCTCTTAGAGATAATATTTATAAATGGAATGTAATTACAGCCTGGAAGCACACAGTTTCCAGAGCTAAAGGCAATAAAGCTAAAGCAATAAAGAATTTACTATTAGCTCTCCTGGGACAAAGAGGTCTCCAGTGGAATGGGAAAGAGGTTGGGGTAAGGTATAGAGCTGGGAAGGCAAAAAAAGAAGGAACAGAATGGGATCACAGGAGAGGCTTGGCTCTTCTAAACAGTAGTTATATTCCAGGCTGTTCTAAGAAGGCAGAGACTGGCACCTGGAGAGACCAAGTCTCTGCTTCTACTATGGAAGATTTTTAAAAGTTTTTTCCAACCCGATAGAAACTTTCTCATGGGAATGATTTGCTCACTGATGTTTTCCCAAAAGATCCTTTCTCTTATTTTCCCAGATCACTGGATTTTTTTTTTAACAAAAACATAATGACCATTATCCCAAACAACTAGATAATATATAGCCTTTGTCCTTTAAGTGCAAATTTGGCTCCATAAATATTTATTGGGCAGCTACTGTATACAAGATACTTTACTAGGTACTTTGAGAGATACCAAGATAAATAAGATGTGATCCCTGCCCTCAAGAGGCATAAGATTTAGAAGGCGAGAGAAGACATGTAATACTGCAAGTACCAATACTAGCTGCTCTACACCAGGCATTGCTGTCAATGCATTGGCTATACTAACTCATCTAACCCTCATAGCAACTCTGCAAGATGATGTCATTATTGTTTTCATTTAATAGATGAGGAAATTGAGGTGAAGCAATATTATATAACTTGGCAAGTGTTACATGCTCTAAAGAAGTTGAAAATCGAGATAGTGGGAGATGAACTATTTGACTTAAAGTCATAGAGTAAATCCAAGTCAGGGCCTGGGCTATAATTCAGTTGAAGTCTCCTGACTCCCAGCGCAAGTCTCTGTTTATTAAATTGTGAAGTGTTTTTTTGTTTTTTCCTTAATAATGAATGGGACTAGGAGTGATTTCAACACTCCATCTAAGACTCCTACTTGCTTATTCTGAGAAAGTAGTCAACTTCAAGTCAAGCTTTGTTTTTTTTTTAAAGAGCCTTGAAAGTATTCACTAAGAGTTTTAATGAAACTTGAAGCAAAGAACTGTTTGTACAATACCATTTTAAAATAATTTTCTGACTGGAGCTAATATAAATGTATATTTACTGTTGACTTTAGGAAGGCTTTCATATGAATATCAGTTTTTGAAGTTTGTTTTTAAAAATTCACTCATTTATCTAAAGTGTATGTTTTGCATTAATATATCAGAATCAAAGTTCATTAAATAATGTTTTTATTAGGAAAAGTTTTTTTATGTAAACTATCTAACATGTAATTTAAGAGAAATACTTAAGCTAATTTTTAAAACCTTCTCCAAGTATGTTAATTTTCCAAATGATTTTCAGGAAATCAGCAGGGCTGATTACCTGAGCCCTTAGACAAAAGTGGATGGTCTCTTCAATACTTTTGACCTTTTCTCTTCACCTTGTCTGTTTTTCCCTCAGTCCCTGGATTACTATGTTTGTCCTCTAACTGCTTGAAATGCCTTCTCCTATGCCTTTAGCAGCCACTGAAAGTTCACTATTTTCTGTCTTAGTTTCTTAAATTCTATGTCTCTTAGAGTGTTTGAGGAGATAACTAAATAAATGCATCAGGAATAATGGGTGTGTTAGTTTCCTAGAAATGCCATAACAAAGTACCCAAAACTGGGTGGTTTCAACAATACAAATGTATTTATTCTCTCACAGTCCAGGAAGCTGGAAGTCCAAAGTCAAGGTGTCAGCAGGGCTGTGCTCCTCTGAGGGTTCTAGGGGAAGAATACTTCCTCGTCTCTTTCAGCTTCTAGTGGCTCTTGGCAATTGTTTGCATTTCTTAGCTTGTAACTGCATCACTCCAATCTTTGTCTTTGCCATCACAGGGCCTTGTCCCCTGTAATTCCTTTATGTCTCCGTGTCTGCATCTCCCTCTCCGTTCTCTTATAAAAACACCAGTCATTGGATTTAGGACCCATTTTAATCCAGTAAAACCTCATCTTAACTAATTACCTCTGCAAAGACCCAACTTCCAAAAAAGATCACATTCAGAAGTTCTGGTGAACAGGAATTTGGGGAGACACTCTTCCGCCTAGTACAATGGGTTAATATGAGAAGGCAGGAGGGAAAACTTGATCATTTGAACAAATGTTGGTTTATTTCAAGAGAAGTTGTAAGGTTCCATCTGGCTAGAATTGCTACATCTTCTATTTTGTCATAGTTTTAGCCTTACTTTATAGCTGATTGGAAAAGTCCAGTGACTTCCTTAGGTCTGACTCTATCTCCAAAAAGCCATGCTGACAGATGCCCATTTTACTTGATACAAGATGGAGTATTACTATTGGTCAAGTGAATTCATCAGCTTCACTAATTATCTTCCTGGAGAGCAAACAGAATTAAGCATGTCTTGAAAAAAAATTGCCAAAAAGAAGAACAGCAAGCAAGTTGAGCATAGTGAAAAGACTTGGGGCTATAGCGTCAGACAAAATTAAGTTCAATTTTCATGCTGCCATGTACTAATTTACTAATCACAGGATTATTAATCACGCTCTCTCAGCAGCAGTTTCAGGGTAATGAAATCTACATCAAAGGTTATTTGTAGGATTAAAGAAAGACACAGTAGATATTCAAAAAAGATGTTTTCTACATTAATGATGGTAATACAGCTGCAAAAAAGGAGTAAGATGGCTGCAAAAAGAGATGGCATCTAAAATACCTTTCTATCTTTACATATTTTTGAGGAAATTTGATCCCATACTCTGCATTCAAGGGGGGGAGATGGTGGACTACCTTTGGCTGCTAAAACAAGATGTCAGTACTGACTGAGGTGGCCAAACCTCCAGACTCCTCATCCCCTGTAAGCTGTGATTCAGTGGACCTTCACCCTAGCTGTGGCAAAGCGTGGTGTTGGGCCTGCAAGTTCCTGGACCAGGCCTAGTTTTGCCCTCACACAGCACAGATCCCACACTCTAGCCCTCTCTTTTCCCATAACAATTTTGATTTGTAGGCAGGATAATCATAAAGGTTCAAAGGAGATGAGAAATTGCCACTTAGAAGAATAAGCTGATGTATGGAAGGCAGAGAATTTCTAAGTAGCCATCCAACCCAGCTGGGCAGGATTTGACCGTCAGGTTGGTTGGTTGGATATTTACCACCAGATGTTAGGTCAGCTTCTTGCTCAGTGCCTCTCAGTCACTTACCTTAGTCCCTGGCTTCCAAACTAGAGGACCTGGGTCATCATTGGAATTTGCCATAGGTTAGGCCTGGGCCTGGCTAAGTCCACAAAAATCTAGTACTGCATCAGAGAAACTTCTGCTAAATAGTTATTCCACACCCAGTTTTGGTTTTTGTAGTTCAGGTCTCTGGTGTTCTGTCATAGGCTCCTTGGTGGATCTCTTGTCTCTCCTGTTTCTGGCCACACACGACCATCACCACCACCACCACTAGCTTGGCCCACAGGCTCTGGCCCTGACATTGGCTTGCGCTTCAAAGTGCTCAGGCCATGCTGTCTTTTTAACAAATGCTCGCTAGGGAGCAGTACTCTGAAAGGTTTAAAGCCACTGTGCACATTTCTACTAGGTAGACTCATTTAATCTCTAAATAGTAATTTATTACAAAGGCAACATGCATACTTTCACAGGAAGTTCTTATTTGATTATGTTAATTAGACTTTCAGGACAAAATAGGTCACGATACTTACTTTACACTAGGCCTTGAATATTTTACTGGGATCTATGGGAAGGTAAAATAGATGTGGCATCTGCTTTGTGGAGGTCAAAATGGTACTTTATTTTTCTGGTTTTGAATACCCCTTATCCTTCCATTTTGAAAACAACCAAGAAAAATGTTCTGTCACACAGTTCTTTCTGCTCCCTTTATCTTTCTTTGAAATATCTATTCTTCTGCTAACAGCAAAATATTTTCCAGGCATAACAATAAATTTTTCCTTGCCAAAGGAAAACAAGGCTAACCATTGGAAAAGACCTCAAGACTAAGTTGCAACTAATATAGCCCCAAACCCCTCTTTATTTAGCATGATCTTTACGTTTTGAACTTTGAAATGAAAGACCAAGGGGAAATTGTTTTATATGTTATATACTACACTAGCCAGTGGTCCAGATAGCATGTTATCTAAGAAAAAGAACGTCTATCACCTTTAAATATTTGAAAATAATTTCCAGCTGTCTCTTTTCCTCTGATAGTCATAAACACAGACACACAGACACACACACACACACACACACACACAGAGAGAGAGAGAGAGAGAGGCAGAGAGACACAGAGAGACAGAAAGAAAGAGAGCTTTATCACAATTGATTATGGAAAGAATCACGATTATGGAAAGAAGAAATGCTAGGAGAGCTCAGGCCCATTTATCTCAGTAGATGAACAAGATTGTAATTGCGATTATGCCCTCAGAACTTCATACAGTTCTAGTCCTACAGTACAAAAGAAAGGAAAAGAAGTTATGTAAGTACACGTAATGTTCTTGTTAACATGAAAAAACAGTAAGATAGAAAAGATAAAAATATAGTGCCTTGGCAGCTGGAAGGTGCCCAAGCAGAGAGTGTAGAACAGTGTCCAGTGAAAAACAAGGGACCAGAAAGTAAATAATGAAGAGGGGTACTTGGATTCAGCTAAGTGGGACAGAAAGGATTTCTTTAGGTTGAGAGAATTGGAGTTGGAAATTAAGAAGTCTAAGGAAATTCTTTCAAAAACCATGTTAGAACTAACTGATTATAACTCACTCAAAATATTACAAATATATGTCATGAACATGGAAGTGGTTGGGAGGACAAAGGGTCAAAGGACTTCTTTGTTCTTTGAGTGAGTCCCACATGATTGAAGAGGAGGAACCAAGAACAGAATTGATGATGTTCCAGATGGAAGGAAGGAAGGAAGTTTGTTGTTGAGAGCAAATTGTTCTTTGTCCTTGAGATAAAATGAAAATTTGCACTGCTGGTTAAAAATTTACATGACACAGATCCCAGAATGAATGTAAAAATGTTTTTGACAGAAGGAATGGAATTAGAAGGTCCATGACTCCGATAGAACTAGATAGAGCAGATTAGGCATCTCACGTTTGCACTCACAACTCTGACATGTGTTACCCACCATGGGATACCACATCAAAAATATTTAGTGTATTTTATTCTTAAGTCTGTTTTCCATCACATAATAATCTTATGTTATTGCTTGGGACACATTTGTCCCGAGCTCACCTCTCAAAGCAGGAGTCCCTGCTTTGAGGTGGTGGGGCATACTCACACCAAACCTTCAGTGATTCTGAGAAGAACTTTATGCTCATGCTCTCTTTTCTGCCTTCTTCTCACAGCAAGTCTTAGTTATATTGCCACAAAGCAGTTTACGTGACTTTACTGTATCAAGAATGATCCGTTAACACACTCAAAGTAGGCTACTGTCTCTGTGACCTGACTAATGGACACACCCCACTCTTTTGTACATGCCCGTTTGAAACCTATGATCTTCTTCAACCACCATGATGACAGAAAGTCCTGGCGTTGGTTACTCCTTTGGGGAAATGCTTGTAATAAACATTGTAGGATGGATTACTGCTCTAAGCCAAGGTTTCTCAACCTTGACATTGGAGGCACTATTGACATTTGGCACGAAGTATTTCTACTTACTATTTGGGGGGCTGTCCTGTGCATTGCAGGAGGGCAGCCAGCATCTCTGGCTTCCACCCAAAAGGTGCCAGTAGCATAAAATGTCTCCAGACACTGCCAAATGTACCCTGGGGAGAAAAACTGCCCTGATTGAGAACCACTGCAGCAAACTATTATCTCCCATCAGCTCCTTATAAATTGAAATTGCAGCAGTCTAGCAAGGCATGGAGAGAACGAGAGGTGTCTGAAGCTCAGGAAAATCTGCAGCCCAGGGAGCATCAGAAAATGGCTAGAAAGGGTAGGTCTGAACTGGCTGTCACAGGGCAGGGACTTTCAGAGAGTCACAAGGAGACTGGGTGAGGAAAAGACAGACAGGGATGAGGGGTATAAAGACAGGCAACTGAAAGGAAGAAGAAATATTGAGAGCAGCTGGGCGCGGTGGCTCAAGCCTGTAATCCCAGCACTTTGGGAGGCCAAGACGGGCAGATCACGAGGTCAGGAGATCGAGACCATCCTGGCTAACACGGTGAAACCCCGTCTCTACTAAAAAATACGAAAAACTAGCCAGGCGAAGTGGCGGGCGCCTGTAGTCCCAGCTACTCGGGAGGCTGAGGCAGGAGAATGACGTGAACCCGGGAGGCAGAGCTTGCAGTGAGCTGAGATCTGGCCACTGCACTCCAGTCTGGGTGGCAGAGCGAGACTCCGTCTCAAAAAAAAAAAAAAAAAAAGGAAATATTGAGAGCAATATGGCTTTCACGATAGGGCTTTCCTAGAAAACCAGAGGGGGAATCCACAACGGGCAGTCAGAAAACCAAGGTTCTGGTTTCAACTTCACTCTCCTATTAGTTTTTAGATCGCTTATCCTTGGCTTCCTTATCTATAAAATGTGGCTGTGTTTCCAGACCCGATTACCTCAGATTGCTGTATTAAGGCAGTACATGGGAACGTACTTTGTAAATGTGTTTATAAAAGTGTCAAGAACTGCTATTTTTGTGCAGTTGTGCCTGACATGTAAGTCAGATGGCTGAGAGGAAATAACTTAAAATTATTGAGGTCCTGAGGATAGAGAGTCTGCTCTCGGTCAGAGGGGCCTCATGCAGTTTGCTGAAAATCCGGGTCATGCTTCCTCACCTAACCCTGGATGCCGGGGCATCAGGAGCAGTAACGAGGGGTATCCAGGAGTGTAAAGTAATATCTGAGTAGATGGGAGTGTGAAATTCAACTGTTAGTATCTTTCATACCGAGTAATTTTCATTAATCTCAATTTACGCTTGCAGGTTTTCCAAAAGTGGAGATGTCAGTAAATCTTAGCAATAGGCCATGGTACAGTCTGTACTGCTTGAGTTCTGTGGTGGAAAGGAGAATACTTGCCTACCAAAAACTTAGAAAAATATTTTAGGTAACCCGGACACAGAATAATCATGGATTTTTTTTCTCATATTCCACATGGAGAGCTGATAAAATCGTCCTCAAAGCATTTTTCTTTTAAATTTAAGACTACCTAATAAACAAGATGGGAACAAGTGAAAACACCAGTTTGGAAACTAAAGCAATAAGATCCTTTGGAAATTCCTGAAAGAAAATTGTTCTGAGGATCAGTTCAAGTTTGAAAGAAAGATTTAGTGCTTATTTTTTTCAACCCTTATAAAAACGAATAAACACATTTGCCCTCTGAAGTAGATTCCAGACTTTTGCACCTGGCCGAAAGGAAGAAACACATCAGCTCAGATCAACCCAGTTTTTACTGGAATACTTGTGGCAGAACTGAGAAGAGCAGGTACAAGCACAATGACTGGATTATTCCCATCTTCTGCTTATTTAAGAAGTTAGGCATTACGTTTTCTCATTTTCAGACTTTCTGTTTACTAAACTACAAATAAAACTGTGCAGACATATGCTTCAGGTTTTCTACTTCTGAAATGTTGTTGGAGATTGCAGTTGCACTGAGTTGGAAATTGAGAACTTAATTATTTTAAAATCTAGTCACGTGAGAGGGAACTATCAACTGCAGATACCAGACTTCTTTGATGTTGTTTCTGGCCTTTGGGGATGAATTCTAACACTCCCCTTTTGCAGTTCTCCCTTTCTTAATCCCCTAAAACCAGAGAGCTGAACCTCTTTGCAAAACATTGTTACTTCAGGCATCTCATGGGGGATGATTAGTAAGTGACCACGGTTAAATGATCCAAGGAATAAAATAGCTAGTTGCCAGAAAGAAAAAGGTGACCTGGAGAACATCAGAAGGTTTTGAGGAAAATAAGAGCTCTAAACAGATGGCATACATGTGCTTTGTTTCTGTCAAATGCTAGGATCTCAATGCATCCCCAGAACAGTTCAGAGAGTAGAGCAGTGTTAGCATCTAATGGTGAGGCTTACTGCAAAATGGGGTGTCCACCCTCAAAGTTAGTGGGTTCCTTATCACTAAATAATTTCTAATAAGAAGAATGATTTCTGCTATGTTAAGGAAACTTGCAAAATAGATGGGTAAGCCCTCACAACTCCTACTTACCTGGAAATTATATGATTTATATCTGTTGTTGGATTATTAGAACTTCTTGAGAAAAACACTGAAACCATGTTTTAAAAACAGGCAGGTTCATTTTGCAGACTGCAACATGGATGAATCTTGAGGACATCTTGCTAAGTGAAACAAGCCAGTTACAAAAAGACAAATAGTGTATAAATCCATTTATATGAGGTATCTAAAGCGCTCATAGAAACATAAAGTAGAATGGTGGTTGCCAGGGTCTGGTGAAGGGTGAAATGAGTTGCTGCTCAATGGGTATAGAGTTTGAGTTTTGCAAGATGGAAAAGTTCTGGATATCTATTGTACAATAATAGGAATAAACTTAAAACCAACCAGCAGTGCACGTACAAATGGTTAAGATGGTAAATTTTATGTTCGTGATTCTCAATTCAATTAAAATTTTTTAAAGTGCATACTATTTGCTAAATAAAAGAACTTTGTTTGAAAACCCTGGCAAGATGAACTGAGTAGAATCATGGAACATAGAGGGTAGAGCTGTGTGAATGTGATTGTAATTAGTGGACTGTTAGTCTTCCAGGCAACCTCACAGATCGGAGAATGAGAATCACTAAGAATCACACTGAAGAGAAAGAACAGCACTTCCTCTCTGCTCATTGTCTGTGATGTGACCTAGAAAAAGATTTATCATGCAATAATCCAGTAGATATTTACGGAACACTTAGGAAGGGGCCATCACTGTGCTAGGTGGGGATTCAGCAATGAATCCATTTCACACCTCAGTCTATTGTAAATTCACCTGCTGAGGTCTTCAGCAACCTTCTAGTTACTAAATTCACTAGAGACATGTTTTACAGAGCCACAATGATTATTTCGTCCACTTAAAACTTTCTTCTTTATTGGCTTACATATCACTCTCCCTGATGTTTTTTTCCTACTTGAGCTGCTTCCTCTGCCTTCTCCATAAATATTGGCTGGTATTCTTCAGGGTTTCTTCTTAGGTCCCCTTTTTCTCAACACATAGTAAATCCTATCAATGAGTTAATGGCCCCAAGTCTTATCTTTAGCTCAACCTTCTTTTTCTGGGTTCCAGAATGCTATATCTTATAAATTACTAGGTAGCTTTGTTTGAATGTTCCAAACTCAACATATTTAAGACTCAACAAATTCTCTTTTCCTGATGTTCTTCTATTTTAAACACTCTATATCAGAAAATGACATTGTCCTTAAATTAATTGCCCATGTCAGAAACTGGAAGTTGCTCTGTATTTCTTCCTCTACCCTATCCTCATCTAGAATGAGTCAACACTGCCTGTTCATTTTATTTCCTTAACACTTCTTAAAAATGCCGGGCGCGGTGGCTCAAGCCTGTAATCCCAGCACTTTGGGAGGCCGAGACAGGCGGATCACGAGGTCAGGAGATCGAGACCATCCTGGCTAACACGGTGAAACCCCGTCTCTACTAAAAATACAAAAACTAGCCGGGCGAGGTGGCGGGCGCCTGTAGTCCCAGCTACTGGGAGGCTGAGGCAGGAGAATGGCGTGAACCCAGGAGGCGGAGCTTGCAGTGAGCTGAGATCCAGCCACTGCACTCCAGTCCGGGCGACAGAGCGAGACTCCCCCCCAAAAAAAAAAAAAAAAAATGACCCCTCCTCTCCTTCATCCTTTCTGTCACTTCTTGAGTTCGCATTTGATGGCTTCATCTAAGTTATTTATTTATTTATTTATTGGGATCGAGTCTTGCTCTGTCGCCCAGGCTGGAGTGCGGTGGTGTGATCTCGGCTGACTGCAAGCTCCGCCTCCCAGGTTCACGCCATTCTCCTGCCTCAGCCTCTTGAGTAGCTGGGACTACAGGCGCCCGCCACCTCGCCTGGCTAATTTTTCGTATTTTTAGTAGAGACGGGGTTTCACTGTGTTAGCCAGGATGGTCTGGATCTCCTGACCTCGTGATCTGCCCGCCTCGGCCTCCTAAAGTGCTGGGATTACAGGCGTGAGCCACCGTGCCCGGCTTCTTTGTGCAAAATTCTTTAGTGGCTCCTGATTACCTGCAAGATAAACTCTTTACCAAATTTTCAATGTCTTTTGGATTTTCCCTTGGCCCTCTTTTCAAGCACCATCTCCTACTTATATTACCTTTGCATCCTATTCTTAAGCAAAATTCAGCTCTTTAGTGTGAGAACACATAGGCTTGCTTTTGTTTCTGTACTGTTTCCTTTGATTGGAGTATTTTCCTGCAAACTGTCCCATGAGCCCTTTTATAAAAGAGAATGTACTTTTCAGAGCATAGTCTTTTTTTTTGTAGGTGGTTCACGACTATTGTTTTATTATTTTGTTGATTTTAAAAGTACACATGGTCCGGACAGACGTCTCACCAAAGATGTACAGATGGGAAATAAGCATATAAAAAGATGCTCAACGTCATAGCTCATTAGGCAATTGCAAATTAAAATAACAATGAGATGCCACTACACATCACATTAGAATGGCTAAAATCCTAAACATGAAATGCTGGATGAGGATGTGAAGTAATAGTCACGCTCATTCATTGTTGATGGGTCTGAAAAATAGCACAGCCACTTTGGTAGACAGTTTGGCAGTTTCTCACAAAGGTAACCTTACTCCTACCATGTGTAAGAGTAATCCATCAATCACACTCACAGCTATTTACCCAATTGGGTTGTAAACTTATGTCCACACAAAAACCTGCATATGAATGTTTATAGCAGCTTTATTCATTGCTATAGTTGGATGCTTGTCCCCATCCAAATCTCATGTGGAATTGTAATGCTAATGGTGCTGGCCGGTGGTGGGAGGTGTTTGGGTCATGGGGGCAGATTCCCTATGGCTTGGTGGTATCTTTATAATAGTGAGTGAGTTTCCACAAGATCTGATCATTTAAAAGTATGTGAGACCTCCCGCTCTACTCTCTCTCTCTCTCTCCCTCGTGCTACATGATTGAAAGTTCCCTGAGGCTTCACTAGAAGCTAAACAGATGCTGGCACCATGCTTGCTGTAAAGCCTGAAGAACTGTGCGCCAATAAATCCTCTTTTCTTTATAAATTACCCAGTCTCAGGTATTTCTTTATAGCATAAATTAACCAGTCTCAGGTATTTCTTTATAGCAATGCAAGAATGGCCTAATACATTCATAATTGGCAAAACTTGGAAGCTGCTGAGATGTCTTTATATAGGTGAGTAGATAAACTATGGTACATTCACATAGTGGAATATTATTCAGTGATAAACAGAAACAAGATATCAAACTATGAAAAGACATGGAGAAACTAAATGCATATTATTATGTGGAAAAAGCTAATCAGAAAAAAGCTACATACTGTATGAATCCACTTATATGATATTCTGAACAAGGCCAAACTTTGGAGACAGTAAAATGATCAGTGGTTGCCAGGGGTTTTGGGAGAGAGAGGGAGGAGAAGAGAGATGAATAGGTAGAACACAGGAGAACTTTAGGCAGTGAAACTATTTTGTATGATGCTTTAATGCTGGATACATGTAATTTTACATTTGTCAAATTCCACAGAATGTACAAAACAGAGTGAATCCTAATATAAACTGGAAGCTTTAGTTAATAATAAGTTATGAATAGTGGCTCATCAACTGTAACAAATGTACTATACTAATGCAAGATGTTGATAATAGGGGAAATGAAGGGGTGGGAGGACTGATAGGCCATGTGAATGCTCTATACTTCAGGCTCAATTTTTCTGTAAGCCTTAAATCTATTAAAAAGTAAATTTCATTAATGGTATATTTTAAGAGTACACTTCAAATCCTGAAAACTGGCACGAAATTAGTGTACTTAACCATAGATGCCTGCTTTATTAAGAATCTTCTCTTAGGTACTAAACACAGATTCTAATAAAATAAAAATGATGTTAGTGAAACAGACACAGACATTTTTTCTTGGTATTGATTGCTAGTGTCAAGCATTACAGGAAAATATGATTCAGAGGACATTTATGGAAATTTTGTGTTTCTATGGAGTGGGATAGATTCTTAAATGAACCAGCACTGCCATACCACTAGTAGCAAAGAAATACTCTGCTGTTTAAAGAAAGGAAAAATATTAGTTAATATCTGTACATCTTCTAAGAAGAAAACACTAATGACTATAGCATTACTTTTGAAAGAACAATATTAATTATAATATTCCAGCAACTTGGGAGGCTGAGGCAGGTGGATAGTTTCAGCCTGAGAGGTTGAGGCTGCAGTGAGCCAGGATGGCACCACTGCACTCCAGCCTAAGCAACAGAGCGAGCGAGACTTTATCTCAAAAAAAAAAAAACCCAAAAAGCAAAAAACCTTAAAAAAAGAGTAGAATGTAAAAGCCTCTGGGAGTATCCTTACTACCGCCTCTTAGCAAATGTCGAAACAGAGAATTTGGAAGAGTGGGAAGATGCTTTACAGTTCCAGTTTCTTCCTTGACACACTAAACATCTGTCATTTCTTTACGCCTAAAGCTTTTCCTTATTTCAAGGAATTTATGCCGTTTCAGCCAAAAAGAGGGAGCTTTGCTATCGTTATTTAAATGCCAGATCTTTTGCTTCATCATTTCTACTTGAAGCCACAGCAAGGGGAAAGCTACGTGAAAAATAAATATCTGATACGCATTCTTGGCCTTGTGTAACATTTTCTCCTTGAATTTAAAGAGAAGGACAATAATATATATCTCTCAGTGAATGTAAGAAGGAGGAAATATCTAAATCTCAGATCGCTTTGTTAGAGATTCACACAAAGCCATCAAATAAACCTGGGACTGCTTTTTACAGAACGGAAGCTTCTTTGCTGGCTTAGACTAAACCCAAGATGATGCTGGGGCAGGGTTTGTGAAAAGGGAACTCAGTATCTTGGTGTTCCTAACACGATAGAAGATAACCAGCCTTACCTACTTACAAAAGCCAGTTGGCGCTGCTAGATTGCAGAGCAAACCTTGAAGGGAAGGTTAAATGGATGACTCAGAGCCTCTTTCCTTTGTGCAGCCAGTCGCACCAGGGCAGTGGGGTTTCAGTGAATTTTCCCTGTGAATAAAGGTAAAAATGCTCTGACTTCACATTTCACCATGTTTTATTCTTCCTCAAACACTTTTGCATTTTATCCGCATAACAAATCTGCAATGATGGTAAGGCAGATTATGTTATTCACATTTAACCAAGAAAAAAACAGACCCAGCAAGGTTGTTTGGGCTAAATTCAGGGAGTTAATAAGGGGGATGGGCGTGGGGAATTAGAACCAGAACGCTGAATGCTTAGACTGGTACTTTACCCATTACGTGTTAGGTTGAAGCAAATGGAAAAACAGAATGGGACCTCACAGCTCATAATCTCAAGATCTAATAAGGATACATGAAGTGTGGAAACAAGCAGAAGGAGAAGAGACTATTCCAAACCTCCCAGACTTAACCCGTAGATTCATAGAAGAAATGCCCTGTTTTGGGTTCCTCAGAAATAGACCCTCATACAAGAATTTCAGTGCAAGAAGTTTGACTGGGAGGTGATCATTTCAGGAAAAAACAGTTGCAAAGTGGGAAACTGAGAAAAGAAAGGAGGTCAGTTAATAAAGGGTGCATAACTAACCAGAACTCAATTCTACTAGGGAACTCTGAGAGTCGGTGTTGAAAATATGCTTTTGGCCAGGCGCGGTGGCTCAAGCCTGTAATCCCAGCACTTTGGGAGGCCAAGACGGGCGGATCACGAGGTCAGGAGATCGAGACCATCCTGGCTAACACGGTGAAACCCCGTCTCTACTAAAAAATACAAAAAAACTAGCCGGGCGAGGTGGAGGGCGCCTGTAGTCCCAGCTACTCGGGAGGCTGAGGCAGGAGAATGGCGTAAACCCGGGAGGCGGAGCTTGTAGTGAGCTGAGATCCGGCCACTGCACTCCAGCCTGGGCCACAGAGCGAGACTCCGTCTCAAAAAAAAAAAAACAAAAAACGCTTTATAGGTAGCTCGTCCAAGAGGTGAAGGTTAAGGATGCTGGAGACAGAAAGTTGGAAATATTTATTTTCAGGTAATGGCACTTCTCCCCGTACTAATTCCCATCCCATATGCAAAGACTCTTGGCTTCCAGACCATCATATGTATATGCATATATGTGTATATATGCATGTGTGTATAAATATGTATAAAATCTCTATCTCTGTGTATAAACACACATTCATATGTATATACACACTTCATATACACACACACAGATCTATGATATATGTATATATAACAATACATGTATTATCTATATATGTACTATATATGTATACATAAAATTTTCAGTAACATGATGTATAGAGAAGTACTAATTTCTGTGTTTTTGTGTTTATGTAAATTACATGGCAACATACATGCCATTTGATTTTTTACTTTTATTTTAATTAACTTTTTAATTTAGAGATTATTATAGATTCACATGCAATAATAAAGAGAGGTCCTATATACACTTTACTCAAATTTCCCCAATGCTAATATCTTCTAAAACTATAGTACAATATCGACACCAATATAGCAATATATAGTACATTTGATTCACCACAGAGACCTCTTGTGTTGCCTGTTTACAGCCACGCCTCCTTTCCTCATACTGTCCCCTTCCTTTATCCTCTTTAACAGTTGAAAACCATTTATCTGTTCTCTATTTCTGTTATTTTGTCACTTTAAGAATGTTGCATAGTATGAGCTTACTAAGATTTAATTTTTAAAATCAGTATAATTCTCTGGAAATTCATTCAAGTTGTCGCCTGTACCAGTAGTTCATTTATTGTCATGGTTGAGAAACATTCTGTGGTATAATAGAGTTTGGTACATCAAAAGACATCTGGGATTTTTCTCCTTTCTTGCTATTACAAATAAAGCTAATATGACCATTTGTGTGCAGGTTTCTGTGTGAACCTAAGTTTTCATCTCTCTGTGATATATATCAAGGAGTACAAATGCTGGGCTATATGATAGTATCATATTTAGTTTTTTATTTGTGAACTGTTTTTCAGAGTGGCATTTACATTTTACACTTACGACAATATATAGGTGATCCTGCTTCTTCACGTCCTCACCAATATTTGGTGTTGTCATTATTTTTAATTTTAATCATTCTGATAGGTATGCAGTGATACCTCATTGTGATTTTAATTTGTATTTTACTAATTGCTAATGATTTTGAATATCTTTTCATGTGCTTTTAAATACAAGGCCTTTGCCAGATATGTGACTTGCAAATATTTTCTCTGAGTCTGTAACTTGTCTCTTCTGTCATTTTACAGGATATTCGGAGGATCAAAGATCTTAATTTTGATGAGGGCTGATTTATCAGTTTTTCCTCTTAAAAATTATACTTTTGGTGTTGAGTCTAAGAAGAACATTGACTAGTCCTAGGTTCCACCAACTTTCTCTTATGTTCTGTCTATAAATGTTAAAATTTCAGCCAGCTGCAGTGGCTCATGCCTGTATCTCACAGCTTTGGGAGACTAAGGTGGGAGAATCACTTGAGGCCAGGAGTTCAAGACCAGCCTGCGCAAGACAGCAAGAACTCATCTTTACAAAACATTTTAGCTGGGAGTGGTGGCACATACCTGTAGTCCTAGCTACTCGAGAGGCTGAGGCAGAAGGATGACTTGAGCCCAGGAGTTTGAGGTTACAGTGAGCTATGATCAAGCCACTGTACTCCAACCTAGGTGACAGAGCAAGACCCTGTCTCTAAAAATAAACAAACAAATGTTAAAATTTCACATTTTACATTCGAGTTTATGCTTCATTTTTGTATAAGTTAGCTTTGTATAAGGTGTGAGATATAGGTTTAGTTTTCTTTATTGTCAATGGATGCCCGGTTTCTTCAGCACCATTTATTGAAAAGGCATTTTTTCCTCCATTGAACATTTTCTCCTTTGTCAAAAATTAATTTGGATATACTTGTATGGGCCAACTTCTGGATTCTCTATTCTAGTCCATTAATCTTTGTGTCTATTTTGTGCCAAATTATTTTGAAAAATAAAGGTCTAGGGCCCTTCCCTTTTCATCTTTTCATATAAATTTTAGAACAGGCTTGTCATATTCCAAATTGTCAACATGAAACTTGCTGATATTTTGATGGAAATTATGATAAACATGTAGATACATTTAGGGAAAATTAATATCTTAATTATGTGGAGTTTTCCAATCCATGAAAATGGTATGTTCTCACCAAGTATTTAAGTTTCCTTTGATTTTTTTCTCAATATTTTATAATTTTCACATACAGATCCCTTACATGTTTTGTTACATTTATACCAAAATATTTCACTTTCTTTTAAGAAATTGTTAATAGTATTACATATTTTATTTTAGTTTCCACTTGTTCATTGTCAGTATATAGAAATACACTGAGTTTTGTGCACTAATCATAGATCATAGATTCTGTGACTCTATTAAACTACTCTGGTGGGGGTGGTTTTCTTGGAGATTTCTTGGAACTTTGTATATAGACATGATATCATTTGCAAATAGATATGATATCATTTGTGGCCGGGCGCGGTGGCTCAAGCCTGTAATCCCAGCACTTTGGGAGGCCGAGACGGGCGGATCACGAGGTCAGGAGATCGAGACCATCCTGGCTAACACGGTGAAACCCCGTCTCTACTAAAAATACAAAAAACTAGCCGGGCGAGGTGGCGGGCGCCTGTAGTCCCAGCTACTCCGGAGGCTGAGGCAGGAGAATGGTGTAAACCTGGGAGGCAGAGCTTGTAGTGAGTTGAGATCCGGCCACTGCACTCCGTCTCAAAAAAAAAAAAAAAAAAAAGAGCACCTGTTGAATTTTATGGCTGATTACAAAACCATCTGTTAAAGAGGACCAAAATTATACAACAATTATCTGTGGATGACAAAAACATTTTAGGGTAGCTGCAGTTAAAGACACAATTGACAAAGAAATTTGTTACCTCTATAGCACACAATCATTTAACATAATAATTATTATTTTTGATAACATATACTAAGTCGTATTAGAAATATGAGTTTTAAATGATTTTGCAACATATACCATATAGCCCAAAGAAAGCCAAATACCATTTCATATTTGACAATCTTCCTGTATAACTTCTATGCCAAATAAGCCAAATATCATTTTTGGACTTTAGGGGACCTAATATCTAAAATATTAAGTTAGAAAAATACATAATTTATAATTTGGTTTTGGAAAGTTTGTCAAATATCAAGGGTTTAAAACACTGGGTATCACCAAATAAAATCCCAGGTCACCATAATTAATTGATTTGGCCAAAATGATAACTCTAAAATTTTTTAAAAAAGAAAACCTTTACTCTGCTAAAGCACTTAGCTTTCCAAACAAGACCCACTAAAGAGAGTATGAGGCTAAGTGAATTTGCCTCTTCTCTCTCTTCCCCCCTTTTTTTCCTGCCATTTACCCAAAGGAGCAAACAAAAATTTTTCTATTATTTTTTAATATTACATAAAAATATCTGCAAAAGATAAAACCAAATTTCATGTTTGCATTAGTGCATGTTTCATGCTAAGGCTAGTTTAAAAAAATTATAAATTTATCCAGTTTTAATTAGTTTGACCATAAGGTAAGACTTTTATAAACTTTTTAGAAACTTTTACAATCTTTCCATCAAACAGCAGATTAATTTTCTAAGAAAACCCTGTTGTTCGGACACATGGGCCCAGATTTTGGTCTCACATCAGTATGATTTTAATATTTTATCCTATGGAAAAAAAGCTAAGTAATTTCTTTAAATCTTAGACAACTTATTTATACCCACAGAATCTTTACAAGGTCAACCCTTTACAAACCCTTCTCACTTTGCTCAAACCTTCAATTTTGTCCTGTTACTCTTTTAGTTTAAGACAGTTTTTAAAACCCTCTGAACTAGACAAAATTAAGTTTCCTTTAACAAAAGCCATATTCCCACGCCTTCTGATAATCTTTTACCAAAAACATATTCCCTACACACATTGTATGTAAAACTGTTTCTCCAGTGGTCTTAATTACATGTTACAATGTTAGTTCTTAGCAACTTTTATTTTTAGTGAAAAACCTGAAAAGTAAGCAATTTTAATTATATACTGGGGGTGGAGCCTAGGACATTAGACAGAAGTGAAGATAAGGTCTGACTTTTTTCAGGAGGTAAATTGAGCAATATTCAAAAGTCAAGGAAACAGTTTGACCTTAAAGTATTTGGCAAATCTGATATCTGACCTTAATTTAGACCAAATATCTACATTTTCAAGATATTTTATTTTACTAATAATCTTAAAAACAATCTTTATTTCTAAAAGATTACTGAAGTCATGTGAACTAAAGGCATTAAAGTTTCTATTTTTTCTGGCAAAATATTTGATTTAAGCACTTATTTTTCTAAGCCAATTAATCAGTGCTTGTTTATATAAACATACAACACATAACATACGTAAATACACACACGGACAGAAAATTCAGCACCTGCAAGATTTTTTATTTGCCAGGTTTTTAATTGGATTACTGGCTTCAGGGTGGAGCCCTTGGAGGAACAGGGGCAGGAAAGCATGCGTTATTTCGGGAGGCCAATAAGCATGCAGAGCTGAAGGCAAAGACAGATCCGCAAAATTAAGGGTGCCATTTTATGCTGGATCCTGGATCCTCAAAAGGAGGGAAATACTATATGGAAGGAGACAGTGCCGCGCTTCTGTTCCCGGAACCAAGCCTGGTCCGGCTGCGTTTTCTTGAGACCCCGATAAGGAGAAGCAGACAAACTAAGAAAGAAGGGAACCTATTGCTGTCACCAGATACAGGGAGAAGGTCGGAGATAACTCCACCAGACCAACTCAAATTGTTACATTTTTCTTAATGCTTATATAGGTTTGTGTTACGCGTCTACATGCAATATCGCGTTTGCCTAAGTCTATTGGTAACTAATTCTGTTTCAACTAGAAGATCAGAGGCAAAAAAATGCTTGCTAAGTCTGATTAAAAGGGCCCCAGTACCTTCAAGGCCTGTCTACTGTGGTACCGGAGTGATTATTTCTACCTCATCTCCTTTACAGCTTGGTCGGGAGAGCTGCCTTAGACTCTCCAACGAATCTACTCAAACAGCTGCCTCTGTTTCCTTGACTTATTTCAGATTCCGTCGACCTGAAATGAGTCCTGGCACTAGGAACGTAAGACTGTCTCTACTATTTTGTTTGCTCCACGTTAGGGAGAAGCCTGTGCAAGGCTCCTGCTGACCGTATGTTTCATTTCTAGCTCTGATGTCCGGGCACTGATTTCCCTAGGTTTAACTATTTGCTCAAATGTTAAGGCAGTGCTGTGAAAATCTGTCTGTGTAACTGGAGTGCTGTGCAGGCCTGTCTGTGTGACCGTCATGCAGGCCCGTCTGTGTGATTGTCAGGGAGACTTGGCCTGCCACGCTTCTAACCCACATTTTATTCAAGGCAACCCAAAGCCAATCAGCCCATTTTGTAATCAGCCCATCCATCGCCCATGAGAGTCTCATCTCTCAGTGGGGGACGGGGATGTTTCCGTATCTTCCAAGTGGCCAAGAGTGTGTTTCTCTGATCCACGTGTGCAAAGAGTCAAGTATCCCTCCAAAAATACTATTAGCCATCCCTTAAGGTGTATTTCCTACCTAGTTATTGTCATGCGCGTCCGTGTGAAGAGACCACCAAACAGGCTTTGTGTGAGCAACATGGCTGTTTATTTCACCTGAGTGCAGGCGGGCTGAGTCTGAAAAGAGAGTCAGCGAAGGGAGATAAGGGTGGGGCCGTTTTATAGGATTTGGGTAGGTAAAGGAAAATTATAGTCAAATGGGGATTGTTCTCTGGCGGGCAGGAGTGGGGGTTACAAGGTGCTCAGTCGGGGAGCTTTTTGAGACAGGATGAGCCAGGAAAAGGAATTTCACAAGATAATATCATCGCTTAAGGCAAGGACCGGCCATTTTCACTTCTTTTGTGGTGGAATGTCATCGGTTAAGGCGAGGCAGGGCATTTGCACTTCTTTTGTGATTCTTCAGTTACTTCAGGCCATCTGGGCGTATATGTGCAAGTCACAGGGGATGCGATGGCTTGGCTTCGGCTCAGAGGCCTGACAGTTATTACACACCAAAGCACTCTCATAATGCCAAGTAATTGCTGATACCTCCAAAACTCAAACCATCAGATAACACAATGCAAAACAGAACAGAGCCTTTGATTTTGAAAAGGATCTATCCACTTTTTATTCCTGGGGTTTCATCAAGAAAACAGAAGTTGTTTTTTTTTCTTCTTTTTTTCCCCAAACTGGGTCTGTGGCACCTCCTCTGTTTTTCCCAAGAAGTCCCAGGCTACCAGAAGTTATCTTAGGGACTCTCATAAGTGCATTAAGAGTGGCAAGATGAAAAATGGAGAAAAATAATACAGTTGACTGAGAAGAAAAAACCTTTTTCAGAAAAACAAGATCCAAGAAGAGAAAAGCACAAAAGTCTTTTAAATGTATCCATAGCTTGTTTATTCACTTTTAATTAAGCTGACTTTTAACCATAGTGCTCTTAAAAACATCTTTTAAATTTCTTATTAGCCAACTTTAGCCACGCTGCAAATATTTCCGGCTTTTGAACTGTAGCAAAGGCAACATCCCAGGTGCTACACAAACATGGTAAACAGTTTCTTTTTACAGGATTTAGAATTTCCCCAAGGTAGTTCAGAGAAAGGACAATTCAACGGAGGAAATCAGAAGCTATCCATTGTGGGGTGGGGAACCTCAATGAATGGCCAAGTTATGCAGATAACAAACCAGAAAGGAATTATTCTGGAAGCCAAGAATAGAACCCAGGCCGTTATTGTCAAAAGGCAAAGCCTTAGCTACTGAGTTACAGCATTGAGCAGCTTCTATTGCTCTTCCCAGAAGACGCCTAGAGAAGCCAATTTCAAGCTTGCAAAAAGGTTTTAACTGCTCAGGATGATTTTGAGGGCTATGACATTAACCCGAAAATTCCTGTCCTCTGGATAGTGGTGTTGTGCCCTGAGTTCTGAGACTCCCCTCAAAGACGACCACCAGAAACCGAAGTCAAAGCCAAGCGGCCAGGATCACTTTATTGCAGGTTCGAACCCGGACCTCTCTCCGTACAGGCATAGTCAGGAGGGCAAGAGAGAGGTCCTGAGCACAGCTCAAGCCTACTTTTTATAATAAGGCACAAACAGGTTACAGAAGATTAGGGCATTTTTGCAGTTACAAGATTGGGATTGGTTGACATTTTGAAGTTTGAACATTCGGCAGTTTCTGATTGGCTCCCGCCCTTTTTTAAACCACAAACGTCTAGGGTTTTTTTTTTTTTTTTTTAGACAAACTGCTTGCTTAACCATGGGTGGGAGGGGGGTGGTTTCGATTGAGCAAGCAGGGGGTACATGACTGGGGGCTGCAAGCACCGGTAATCAGAACAGAACAGAACAGGACAGGGACTTTCACAACGCTTGTCCATACAACGTCTGGAATCTATAGATAACACAACCGGTTAGGTCAAGGGTCAATCTTTAACCAGGCCCAGGGCACCGCCCGGGCTGTCTGCCTGTGGATTTCATTTCTGCCTTTTAGTCTTTTCAGTGGAAACCAAGAGAAAGTATCCCCACATGGTCACAAGCTTACGCTCTTAAGGACACAAAACAAGACAGACAGATTTCATACAGTACTGGTTTCAGAGACCCCTAGCAAAGTTTGTCACTGACCAGACTGCTAAGCTGGCTTGAAAAGCAGGCTTATAGGGGTCCTAAACCCATGTTCTATCCTGTGACACCCTTCTCTCCGTTACAGAACACAGAAAGACAAATTCCTAGCACAAAATACACCAGATTTGCTATAGCCTAAGACCAGTATCACAAATCCTTTTTTCTATTAATCAAACCCTCGCAGAGAGATGAATAGTGATGTTTACTGTTTACACAGACAGAGAAAGAGAGAGACCAGAAACCCAGCTGGTAAGAATTTCTTACCCTTTTTGCTGGCAGACTAGGTTTCCAGTTCTCTTTCTCTGCAGCTTCCAGAAGAACGGAGTGGCTTCTGATGACCCAGCTCACTTGTGCCGTAGCTGTGGGGTTCAAGCCACTTTACAAGAAATCACCCTTTTCTGGTTTATGGAACCATAGGCAAGATTCTTACTTTGCAAGATGCTGCCCAATGGGCTGCATGGGGAACCGAATTAATATTTTCCATCCCAGCAAAATACACATAGCAAAACAGACACTACTCATCTCATTCAGCACCCAGTATCAGCCTGGCAAAGCTCAAACCTTTTCCCGTTGGTCCTCATTGCCTTTGATCCACTCCAGGTGAGGAGAGACAAACTTGGAACGGTAATTCACAATGGGGTCTCTGGGCAAGGTGAAGAGCAGACACTCATCCCAAGACAGGCCTTTGAGCTTTCTTCAGGGCTCACCGAATGTAACCAGACAAACAAGGAGGGTTCTCTGAGTTAGGCCTGCTGGACTTCAGCAGTTCCTTCTGAGATCCCCTCCACATATGCAAACACACACAAAGATGAGACAGAAGGCCTTCCAAATCAAATGATCCCTAACCAAGAACTCCAAGAGTATCCCTTCCAAACTGTCCTCCTATTCTCCTTCTGAGAAGCCTCCTCAAAATCTTCCTGATTGAGACGTCTGTGGAACCAAGACTCTTCCTACTAGTTAGAAACAGCCAACTGAGACCCCCCGCCAGGAGACAAACAGGCAACCCGCAATGGGACTACAGACACAGATACCGGATGGTGGAGCTACAAACAGACACCCCACAATGGAGCTACAGACACCCCACCACAGGGCTACAGAACTGGTCGGGAGAAGGAAGGAGGCGTAGGCAGTGCCGAGGATACTCATCAATCCAGACACCCGGCAATGGGGCTACAGACAGACACCACACAATAGGGCTACAGGCAGACACTCTATGATAGGCCTGTAGTTAGAAGATTTCAAGGAGCAAGGGCTCAGCTAAGCACCCTGGCTGCATTCTGTAATCTTGGGTGGCTAGTACCAGGCCCACAGCTTTGTTTTCTGGCCCCTCAAGGTTAAGCACCTGCTACACTGGAGGTGCGAGGTGATTCCAGAGTGTTGGCGATAACACTGTAATGGAGGATACCGGCCAAAGCACCTCATTAGGTGGTGGCAGAGGGGTCTGCCCTCATAGACATGTGCACTGGTCAGGGCAAGGTAGTGACAAATGCTCACACATGTTTGTGCCAGCCAAACGGTAGGGTGAGGCCGTGGGTGTGTCAGGGAAGGGTGTGAACAGGCTGTAGTGGGAGGAGGCTGTGGTTGCATGGGTATGCGTTGGCTGGGATGCATCTGCTGGATATCTCCAACAGTTAGGCGAGGTCTGGTGGTAAAAGACCTATGGCAACAGCCACCAGGAACCCCACTGGGCATCTGAGACTGGGCTGCAAGCAGATGCAATCAGGCAGGGACCCCAGATGAGGGTGTAGAGAGGGAGGTGCTCATGTCAGACTGGCCCTGTCCAGTGGGCAAGAGTGCCCTGCTCTGTCAAAGTCTGACAGTCAGCAAAGGCTAGAGCCATCTGGAGGAGTGTGGTGAGCCTTTGAGTATGGGCATCCCTGGCCACACTCCACCATAGTTGTTGCCACACCAAACCCTCTGAGCTCTGCACAAGCTGGGGTCCTGTCCCTGCCACCTACACAAACAGTTCTCCCTCTCAGCTCAAATGTCCATGACAGTCATGGAGTCTCTTGCAGCTAGGATTCCAGAGGTCTGTGGTAAGAGTGGGCCAATTCTCACCTATTTAAGCCTATGGGGGCCAGGAATGAGTCCTCATGCTTAGCAGCCCTATGCAGGATTCCAGCTTCCCCTCCCTTCAGCCCAGGGTCTGTGTCCTCCCCTTATCCACTCTCAATTCCCTCGTCCAAAGATCTGTTTGGAGGGTGCCAGTCTTCTTGGTCTGGTCTCTTGGTGGGAGAAGCTCTTTCCAGGTGCGTCTAGTCAGCCATCTTAGCTCCCCACTCCTTCTCTTTCTTAACACACACCACATCAAAGCTCCATTACCAAAGCAATCACAAAACTGTTAAAAATTACAAAAAATACTTTTTAAAGTTTTAACATAGATGTGGTAACATAAAATGAAATGTATAGATCTGAGTTGTTTTGACAGAAGTGAGATAGTTGGTGAAGAGACTGAAGCCCAACTCATTTTTTCTTGCCAAGACTTTAAAAACCAGTCTTCTAATCAATGTTCCCCTGGAAAATATGTAGGACGATTGCTTGAGGGGAGAGGAAATCTTCTAGTAAGCCAATTTCTTTTTTGTTAGTATCACATAGCTTTGTAAAGTCTGGAGATGAAAGGCTAATCAAAGTTATTGCAAACATTACCCTCTCTTATTACCTTTAGAACCAAAGTAAAATGAAATGATGTGCAAGACTGAAGAAGGAGAATGCCTATGTGGATATGACTTAGATATCACAGTGATCAAAGATAAACTCTAAATCTTAAGTTTTGGCTGCAGACAGGATGTTTACTCTGTGGGCCTGAAGACTCTCCCTTTTCCTAGCATTGTTGTCCATCTGTCCCAATGTGAATCCAGTGAACTTTTCATGCTACCACTGTCTTTTGAAGAATATATTTTGAGGCGTTGGAGTTAAAGTTTTAGTACTTGTCTCTACATAAATATATGTGATACATAAGACCAAAAAATTGAACTGACCATATTAAAAATAGAAGTTGTGTTAAGGTGCTGGGGTTATGGGGTTTTATTTTTCCATGAATTGAGACAGTATTCAAATTTAGAGTTTAGTAAACTGTATACTCTATAGCCTTGATAGAAAAAAATGTAACTGGAGTTTCAGTTAGCCTAATTTGCCCTTCCCCAGAGAGAACACAACAATGAAAGACCAGTTACGGCACAGTAGAAAGAATCCTATATTGAGGCAGGATGTTTATTTTCTATCTGTGGTCTTGGAATTATTAACAATGTAATTTTGAACAAATCACTTCATATCTCTAGCCACAATTTTCTGCAGAACAGAGCTAATGTTTTCCTCAGAAGGGCACATTTTTAAGTGTTTCCAAGATACACCTGCATCTGTCATGTTACAGGAGAGCAGTTTCCTGTATGTAACTAAACAGTTATTTACACTTGATAGAATTTACACATGATAGACAGTGCATGTGAATCACCCAAGGATCTTATTAAAATGAAGACTAATTCAGTAGACCTAGGGTGGGGACGGAGACCCCACATTTCTAAGGAGCTTCCAGGGGATGAGGATGCTGTGGGTCCAAGTACCGCTCTTTAGATGGTAAGCGTTTAGGCCTCCTGTGCGTCTTCCTCTTGGAGAGATTAAGTCACAGACACCGTCAAGAATGTTCTTTCTAGGAAAAGGGAAAGAAAAATTCAGCTTGGAAACTAAGTTTGTATTTCAAATGGCAGAAGAAACACACAAATTATTTTGGGCAGGATTAAAATATAAATGGTTGAATTTGTAATTAAAATGTCAACTCTAAGAAGGCACTAAAAGAATGAAGGCAGTTGATCAAATACCATTCCTTATTTTTAATGAGATATGCTAGGAGGTAAAGGCAGAGGTCGTGGTTTGTTTTGTGCGTCTGTGCAAAGGGCAACTTGATTATTATCTTGTAATAATTGAGAATCACTTCAGACAATGGTTGGGTTAATAAAATTCTTTTTTTATTGGAAGGTTTCCTCAGCAATGAAAACTTCCATTTTTAATTATTCAAATTTGTACTTCTCATAAATATGGAAATTGGACTAGGAAATATTTCTTTTTTTTTTTTTTTTTTTGAGACAGAGTTTCACTCTTGTTGCCCAGGCTGGAGTGCAATGGCACGATCTTGGCTCACTGCAACATCTGCCTTCTGGGTTCAAGCAATTCCCTTGCCTCAGCCTCCCAAGTAACTGGTACTACAGGCATGTGCCACCATGCCCAGCTAAATGTTTGTAATTTTAGTAGAGACGAGGTTTCTCCATGTTGGTCAGGCTGGTCTCGAACTCCCAACCTCAGGAGATCTGCCTACCTCGGCCTCCCAAAGTGCTGGGATTATAGGCATGAGCCACCACCACACCCGGCCGGAAATATTTCTTTGTCTAGAGGGAGGGGCATAAAGAGAAATTGATTAGTGGGTACAAATATATGCTTTGATAGAGAAAATAAGACCTCATGTTATATAGATCAGTAGGGGAACTATAGTTTATAGTAATCTATTCACAATAATAATCTTTCACAATAGCTAGAATGAAAGAATCAGAATAGTTATAGCATAAAGAAAAGACAAATATTGGGCCGGCTGCGGTGGCTCATGCCTGTAATCCCAGCACTTTGGGAGGCCAAAGTGGGCAGATCATGAGGTCAGGAGTTTGAGACCAGTCTGGCCAACATAGTGAAACCTCATCTCTACTGAAAAAATTAGCCGGGTGTGGTGGTGTGCACCTGTAATCCCAGCTACTTGGGAGGCTGGGGCAGGAGAATGGAGTGAACCCAGGAGGCAGAGGTGGCAGTGAGCTGAGATCTCCCCATTGCACTCCAGGCCAGGCGACAGTGCGAGACTCGGTCTCAAAAAAGAAAAAAAACAAAAAACAAAACAAAACAAAACAAAACAAAAAACCCCCCAAATATTTAAGGTCATGAATATCCCAAGTATACAAATGGTAGAAATGTATTATTATGCATCAATAAAAAATTAAAAGAAACTTTTAATTTTTAAAAATCAGTTTACATAAAAGGCAAGCTCATTTTAATGAATTTTTAGGATCCAGGATCTCATTCTTAACTTTGTATGTTTAAGATGTTGTATTATAAAAGGTTAACTATAATATCAATGTTGTTAATTTACACTAAAAAAAAAAACTGTCCATTATAACAGTTGTTTTTTACTTCTAATCAATACATATTTTCATGCAGGCAAACCAGTAATGATGTTATGAGGGAGACATGGTCTCAGAACAGAGGAATTCATTATATGATCTAAATGCTCAATATCATCAAATTCTGACAATTTAATGTTTCAGTCTCCACAATGGAGATGCCTCTGCAATGGGGAAAGTGCATGCCCCAATCTGCATGAACAGATACCACCACTGTTCAGGATTCTGCCTATAATTACCAAAATGGTACATAACTGCTGAATACCAGCCCAATCTGCAAGGGAGATGGGACACTTGAGTCAATCCGTCAGGATACGCTCATCCTTACACCACAAATGATGGAGTCATTGTTTTCATTCTATGCTTTTTTCTTGACCACCACAGCCTCTGTTTCTAAACACACACTGAATGCTGCTTTTTTCTTCCCTTTGGGACAATAGAATAGAATTAATCATCCTCTTCAAATTGTGGCTAACTGGGGTCATTCTAAGACTTCATGTTTATTTGGTGATATTTTATTATTATTTTTTCACCAGCCCCTGTGCCCAGTTCCATTTCCCCATCTCTTTAATAGGCACACACTCTAGTAGTTGTAATGTATGTTCTTCCAGTCCACTTTCCATATGTGTACTGAACTTTGAAAAGTGTAAGGTGTGATTTTGACAGTTTTATATACATATACATTTTATGCCAAAAATAAAAGTTATAATTGCATTCTCTTTCTTACAATTTGTGTGCAAGATTATGTTCTTGAAGACCATTAATGTTAGGAAGTCTAGTTCAAAACTTCTGACTTTTACAACAGTAGTTCCTCTCTGTGTATATATTACACATGACATAGCCATTCCACTAGCAATGATCATGTGAGTTATTTCTACCTTGCTACCACAAGCTATACTATGTGAGCATATGGCACACTCAATCTTTTGATAGAACTTTCTGGTGTCTATATTCAAGAGTGAAATGGCTAGATTAAAAAGTATAAATATGCACCTAACATTTTCTATTAGGTTTCCAGTATTTTATTGCTCATTTTAGAAGTTCTTTGTGTATTCTCAATATTAACCTTGTCAGTTATAAAAATTGCAAATAGTTTTCTCAGCCTGTCTTCTATTTATTTGTTTTGTCTAGAGGGTCTTTTATTGAAAAACAACTCAATTTTGATGTAGTCAAATGTGTGTATTTCTTTTCATGGCTTGTGTTTTTAGGGTGAGTATGGTTTACAATAATCTATTGTATATTTCAAATTAGCTAGAAAAGAAGAATTTGAGTAATACTATTATAAAGAAAAACAAAACTTTAAGGTGTTGGATATACCAATTCAATCTTTACAAATTATATGAATGTATTACATTATCACATGTATCCCCAAACCATATGCGTCTATTATGCATCAATTTTTTAAAAAGGATTTTTTTCCTGATTACAGTCACAGAGATATCTTGTGTCTTTTTCTTCACTATTTTACATTTACATTTTTACTTATAGTTTATTTTAACATACGGTAAGAGGTAGACATCTGGCCTTATTTTTTCTCCACATAATGACCAATTATCCTGACAGCATTTATATAATTACTTCATTCTCTTCCAAATTGAAGTTACCAAAATATCATATACTAAGTCACATGGCTACAGAAGTCCACTTGTGAATTCTCTTTTTGCTCTACTGGTCTGTTTATCTGATCTGGCTCTAATACCGTACTATTTTAATCATATGACTTTGTAATATAGCTTGAGTACAAACCAGAGATGTAATGTCATAAAGATATTAAACTCTTTCCAGTTTAAATACTTAATGTTCTAATAACCATACTGAAACTTTTTTTTTGAGCCACACAAATTGGTTCTAAAGTTTGTATGGAAAAGTAAATTAAGAGTAACCAGAAAAATATTATAGTAGAAAAAAACGAGGGGAATTAGTTCCATAATATGTTAAAACATAATATAAATTCACTATAATCAAAAGATATACTATAATGAATTGTATAATCAATTATATTGTATATAATTGTATATATTGTATATAATTATATTGTATATAATTAATTGTATAATGAATTATAATGCAAACTAATGGAATAAAGAAATTAAAAATCAATCATAAATATAGTAATTCTGCATATAATAAATTTTAAAACTCATAATCATGAAAAGACAGACTTTCTATTAAGAGGTTGTGATGGCTAATTTTAGGTATCAGCTTGACTGGGTTAAGAGATACCTAGGAATCTGGTCAAACATTCTTCCTGGGTATTTCTAGAAGGGATGATCATTTGAATCAGTAGACTGAGTAAAGAAAATCTCCTCTCATTAATATAAACTTGCATCATCCAGTTCACTGAGGGTCCAAACAGAACAAAAAGGTGAAAGAAGAGAGAATGTTAAAAACTGAAAACCTACTGTAACCAGTGAATATTACTATACAGTAAGCTGCTAGAAAAACCTTACAGAGAAAAGATTTCCTCTACCTGACCTTAGAATAATAGTGACTGTAAATCCCTAGCCATGTGGAAGGAACTAAAGGACTAAAAACTGAGAAAGAATCTTAAATTTCATTTAGTCATTTTATTGTTAGTAAAATTTAAAATAAACTATTACTAGTTTAAAATTACATTTTTACCATGGAATAAAGCACAGAATTAGGTTAATATTGTTAGATATTTAGAATAAGAGAAAAAAGATACAATTATAAAATCAAAGAGGTTAAGAAATACTAAATCTGAATGGGAAATATCAGTGGAATTCATATTTTATTCTTTAAAAATATGTATTTCTTAATTCTGGTTGTTAAAAAGGCCTAAAAGCAATGATAACCCAAGCGCAGGGAGCAGGCATAATGCCCAGATTGTGGTTTCTAAGAAATATTTCCCACTAAAAGAGCTTTGGGTTCTTTACAGAAATGACAGATTCCAGCTCTGGGGCAAAAAGTATACAAAATAAACCTGTCTATCTTATGCCAGAAGACAAGAAAGCTATCAAATTCTTATGGCTTTGCATAAAAAGGATATAGAAACCAACTTGAAGAAGTTCTCACTTGCCAATATAGAAAAACATTTTAGCAACCCCTGCCAACTTCCCCCCATGAAAAGACTGCACCTAATGAAAACATATTGAATATGGAAATATAATTCATTTGTAAGTGAAATAAACCATGAAGACAAAGATGCCAATGAAAATGAAGGCAAAAGAAAAAAAAAAGCTCTCAGTCACAATTGCAGGATGGCAAGCTAACTCTTAATATTGAAAACCAATAATTAAGGCCGGGCGCGGTGGCTCAAGCCTGTAATCCCAGCACTTTGGGAGGCCGAGACGGGCGGATCACGAGGTCAGGAGATCGAGACCATCCTGGCTAACACGGTGAAACCCCATCTCTACTAAAAAAATACAAAAAACTAGCCGGGCGAGGTGGCGGGCGCCTGTAGTCCCAGCTACTCGGAGGCTGAGGCAGGAGAATGGCGTGAACCCGGGAGGCGGAGCTTGCAGTGAGCTGAGATCCAGCCACTGCACTCCAGCCTGGGTGACAGAGCGAGACTCCGTCTCAAAAAAAAAAAAAAAAAAAGAAAACCAATAATTAAAGGGAAAAAAATAAGTATTTATCTTTCCCAGTTCGAGATGTGTTCCAGGCAATCAAATAGACCAAATGAATGAGGGATAATTTTCAACCAAAGTATTCCACGTAGTAGATGCAGAAGAAATTGTAAAGTTGAAAAAACACAGTTTTGTAATTCTGCAATTAAAAGACAAAAACGGACTCAGGCAGTGGTTACTATCTTAGTCCATTCAGGCTGTTATAACAAAATATCATATACTGCATAGTGTATAAACACAAAAAAATATTTCTTACAGTTCTGGAGCCTGGGAAATCCAAGATCAAGGCACTGGCAGATTCAGTGTTTAGTGAGGGCCCACTTCCTGGTTCATAGAGGATGACTTCTTGCTGCATCTTCACAGGATGGAAAGAGACAAGGCAGCTCTCTGTGACTTCCTTTATAAGGGCCTGGGTCCCATTCATGACAGCTCCACTGTCATGAACTACTCACTTCCCAAGAGCCCTATCTCTTAATACCATCACTATGGTGATTAGATTTCAACAGAGGAATTTTGGAGGGACATAAACATTCAGACTATAGCATTTATTAATGGTTGGAGATACCATTAGGTAAAAGACTGATAAGAAACTTTGCTGCTAAAGAAGTTTACCACCTGCACTTACTGACCAGTCTTAGGATTATTAAAAGAAAAAATAAATTGTGTGCCTCCTGATATAATGCTATATG
>NW_012112030.1:10872083-10873360 GCF_000951035.1 Colobus angolensis palliatus
AAATAGACAGTGAATTATGATAATAGGGTATTATATAATACACATTAAGAAATTATTGGTATTTTTGTCAGGTATGGTAATAGTGTGTTTTAAGAAAATGTCATTTATATTACTAATACTCTTATTAATTTTGAGATTCTTTCTAAAGTAGATATAGATCAAATTTTATGGGATCTAGGATTTACTTAAAAAAAAAACTTGTAATAAAAGGGGTTAATGTGAGGGAGGGGAAACAAATATGGCAAAGTGTTGATAAATGTCAACCCGGGGTGCTTGGACTCTTTTATTTTCTTTAAAATAGTTATCACACAGTATGACCCAGCCAGAACATGGGAAGGAGTAAAGGAGGCAGAGAAGCTGGAGAGCAGAAGGAGAGTCCTGACCTCAGGTCTAGGATGCTGCCTGTGCAGGTGACCGCTGACCATGCAGGCTACCTATCACAAAAGCAGCCCAGCAACCAGCAGCAGGTTGAAGGGGACCAGCTGCACGACAGGCAGTGTAGCTCAGGCTGCCAATGTTCCAGGCAAAAATAATCCATGGAAATCAAGCCAAAGCTGGCCTCAACAGACCAGATAATTAGATACAGGAAGAAAATGTTGCCAAGTCCAATACGAAGTTTGGTTCTTGTTTGACCATTTCAGAATAAAAATAAAATCAACATGTAGTTATGTACTCAATTCATAAGTGAAGCAAATTACAATGGATTCTGGCACTTATTCAAAGAGGCAGAAAAGTTTATGATTGCTCTTCCCTTGTAATAATTTCTTATATATTGAAATACATGATAAACATACTTCTTGACTTTCTACTGAGATTAAAAAGTTAGAATCAGTTTAGCCTTTCTTATTTTTTCCCAATCCTTTTATTATTTTTCTTCTCATTTGGAAATCTCAAAATCTACATTGTAATTGCAGAGTACATCAACATACTATATAAATATCAGTAAACTTTAAAGGAAAGATGTAGGAACTCAACGAAGAGCAAGAATTCTGCACATTAAACAGTAATCATAGGAGTGGCATAGACTGATGGGGCAGATAATTGGCCTGCAAATAGACAGTGGCTCAAATTACACTGGCATTTTCCACAAAGCAAATTCCCTTTAAAGTAGATATAATATAATATCCTCCATCCAGAGATGGAAATCCTTGCGTCCTTCCTGATGGAAATCCTTCCTTCCTTCCTGATGGAAATCCATCCATCCATCCTTCCTTCCTTCCTTCCTTCCTTCCTTCCTTCCTTCCTTCCTTCCTTCCTTCCTTCCTTCCTTCCTTCTT
>NW_012112030.1:10873410-10883167 GCF_000951035.1 Colobus angolensis palliatus
TTCCCTTCCCTTCCCTTCCCTTCCCCTCCCTTCCTTCTTTCCTTCCTCCCTTTCCCTCTTTCCTTTTCTCTTCTTCCTTTCTTTATTCTATAACACAGTCAGATGACTAAAGAAGCATTTGTGTGTGTGTGTGTAAAGTCCTCATAAGGATCAGCAGGTTGCCAGTTAGATTTGCATATGAGACCTACTCCTACCAAATATAGGCCTTCTGCCTCTCTCTCACCAAGACATCACTTTTTATCATTTTATTGTCTCAAATCCAAAAACATTGTCTTCCAGTCTTCCATGGGGTATTCAGTTACCCATCTTGATTTCTTTTCCTTACTCTTTTTTAACTTCAACATACTATGATGCCCAAGTGTTTAGGTTGAGAGACAATTTTCCAGGTGACTTATTTTTTGCTTAATGGAAATTGAAAGTTGTATATACATTTCTTCTGCTTAAGGATGAGAAATTACATATCAAAGAGAATAAAAATTGCAAAGGGGAACCAAATAATTCCACTGTTCTTATTTTGTTTAGAATTAAAATATATGCTATGTTAAATATATGTAGATGTGTTATTTAGTCATTAAACCCTCAGTGCCCCATTTATCATGTGTTTATGCAACTGATGTGATGTGGTTTGGAAAAACGAAATATTAGAAAAATGGATGCCCTTAGTTTGGTTTGTGTAATGTTATACACTAATTTTTAATTTTTATTTCAGTACCTGCATATGGTTTAGAAATTTACATAGCACTAAAATCTCATTTTAAACAGCCCTCCCCAACTCCCAGCCCCTACACGCAGCAGTTACATGCCCCACCTTCCCACCTCTGAGTCCCCCTGCTTAAGGAATATTATTTTTCAACATTTTCAGCTACTATTCTAGCATTTACTTCCATATATCCAAACAGTATGCTTATTGGCCATTAAAAGTTTTTTTTTTTCAAATTAGGATAATATCTAATGTCTTTCTACTCTGAAGATTTAACCCTTTTACATTATACTCCACTCCAATGAACTTCCCCTTTATTCCAGTACATATATTTAATAAATTTTGGTTAAATCACTATTAGGTACTTGGTATACTATGATTACATTTTTTTTCTTGCATACCTTTTTCATTTCTCCTGGACTTCACAATCTTTTTTGTTTGCATAGTTTTCTATGTATCTAGAAAATTCAGAAGGTGAAGAGGAGCACTGAACATCACTATGCCTCTCAGGAATTGGCTGAGAGTAGTTCTCTAGCTGACATGCGTCTGCGGTCGATGCGGAAACTGCTCCTAGGAGACAGGAGGCCTAGGAGCAGTGTGTGCCGTAGTGCTAAAAGACCTTGGGATCTTACTAGGGTACAGACATACGTAACACTGCAGAGAAAGGAAGGCAATATATGTTGCTTGGAGAGGTTGCATGCTAAAAATGAAAGGAACTCTACTTACAAGAAGCCTCCCAGTGACATGAGAAATATTTTTTCCTAAATGTATGCCTAGGGTGCCAAATATGTAGAGCTTAAAGGGTACGTTGAAATTAAGACCTTGTAAATATGTGGAATCCAGGAGCAAAAAAATAAAAGAAAATAACATAAAATAAAAACGGCTCAGGGAGACTGCAATGCCTTAAATGCTCTAAGAGATAAGGAGATTGCATATAGATGGGTGTTTTTCCCCAAGGATAGGGGACACGTGTGATGAGGACAATTTATCTCTCAGTGTGACCACTGTTGGGAAGGAATTTCAGCTCCCAGATTGTGAGCTTCAGACTACTGCTCAGACTTAATGGCCTCCTGCTGCCCTGAGGCCAAGACATTTCCCCCCCTTATCTCTCGTATTTTATGTCTACTCTTCTTTCCAAGCTAATACTGAGCTTTGACCTTGGTATACTTTTGTAGGTACGGGTTGTCTTGAGGTCTGGATCATAAATTTTACCTAGGAATTTTGCTATAGATACCAAGGATTTGTTTTATGCCTATGAGGCCAGTGATGTGATAACCTCATATCCTATTTCGTCTGACTGGAAAAGAGATACATACATTTTAAAAGTCGAAACAACAACTTTGGAGGTGTCGGTGGAAGACAGCACAAGATGAAACAGCTGCTAAAGAAACCCAGATTAAGGTAATATCCTGTAACTGAGTTGGGCTAGAGAGAAAATTGATTTTGAACTTACATTTTTTAATGCACGAGAAGGCTCTTTTATCAAGGAATTCAATTCTTTCTGGTAACTTCATCTTTGGGGATGTATATATTATTAATTTTCTGGGTATTGTACCATTTGATATACTATGTTTTTGTTTGGACATCTCTTATAATCTCAGATGAATTATGGTGAATAAAGTTACTGGGCATAAGTCAAAGTGTGAAATAAAGTTGACTTTTTATGTAGACAGCATCACTGACTTAATGAATGTTCTGATCCACACCAAAGCATTTGAAGGTCAGTCATTAAAGGGGCCATTTCACAAATTTCAGGAGGATGTATCAGGGCCCCTGGTGGTAGTGTGGCCGGGCATCCTGAAGGACAATTCTTTCTTCCATTCATACTTCCAGTTGACCAAAGGCTTGGCTGTAAAGTCTGTTGGCTATGACAGAACAAAAATTTGTGGAATATTGATGAGACTGCATGACCCTATATCACTGTTTTGACCCAGAGACAAGGGTATTTTTATTTTCCATCCTACTTGCGAAATAATCTCATATGTCACATCCTTACTCGCTCCTTCCTTCAGAGGAGCATGAGTAGAGTCTGAACATTCTTTGAGTCGTGGTTTTTTTACTAGTGAATGGGGTTACTTTGATTTAAAACTAGAAAAATGGCACCATCTAGTCAGAAATTTAGTTGCCTTACCTTGTTCTTTAAGACTCCATGAAGAAAGAGAAAAATAAGGGCTTTTCCCGGCAGGCCCAGCTAAGTCTGCTCTCTCAGTTATAGCTTCTTAGTATGCAATTGGGTGAGTAAATCAGATCAGCCTTGCCCAATTTTGAAAACTTCTTCAATTTGTGGTGCGGGAAAAAATGGCCCATCATGTTGTTAAAGTCAGTGTTGTCAAAGAACGCTGCCCTTTAAGACAAAAATCAGCACTTAATTGGCACTTGATGAATAAACCTGACACTTGAGTCTCATTAGCTATCAACTTCTTGTGCCTATTCTCTATTACTTCCGGAAGGGTGATTCTTCCATTCCTTCCTTTTGCAAAGCTTCCAGGTTTGTGGGGTTACTATGAAGTAACTTGAACTATCACGCTTACATCAGCCAACCATATGACCACATTGGTAGATACTTCGGTAGGCCAAGCTGATGAGCATCTGGCAAAGTGGGTCTCAATCCTGGATTGGAATCATCTGGGGCACTTAAAAAATTATACCAGCTGACTCTACTCCCAAGGGATTTGATTTAACTGGTCTGAGTTGCACTCCCAGGGTTGATGTTTTTATAATGGTCCTAGGAGTTTCTAATACGCAGTTGGAGTTGAGACCTAAATATGATTAGAAGCTGAACAGCAAGTACACTTACTTCTGAAACAAGCAAGACATTAGGCTTCTAGGTAACACGACACTACTTCAATTAAGCCTTCTTTATTTTCTCCCATTCTTTCAACCCTAGTTTCCTCAGGGAAGAAGAATAATTAGTGATAATTATTATCATTAATAATTTACAGACTTTGTCCAAAGGCTGTAAAGGGTAACATCTCTGGTGTTAATCCTCATCACAGCAGTTATATTTTCATCTTATGGAAAAATCAAAGGCTAATGGTATAATAACCTTCCCAAGGTCACACTGGTAAGTGGAAAAATAGGATTAGAATACTGGGCTGTTTGAATTAATCCATTATCTTATTTCAAACTTATTTGGTAAATAGTTTCACAAGTTTACATTTTAACACTGATGTATCTTTATTTATTGAGATTCATTGTATTTGCAACTGTTTTAAGAGAAAGGAGATGCAATTTGCCTTTACTCCACTATCTTTAGTTATAAATCAAAGGTACAACTCAAAATTTATTATTACCAGTAACTTCCAAAATGTCAGAGGTGGCATAGCTTGCTTAGTAGTTAAGAGTATTAGACTTGGAGCCAGACCACATCAGTTCAAATCTCACCTCTATAGTCTGTCCAACCTTGAGTTTACCTAACACCTCTGTGCCTCAATGGTTTCCACATTATGTTTAAGTGTTTTTTTTTTTTTTTTTATACTTTAAGTTCTAGGGTACATGTGCATAACGTGCAGGTTTGTTACATATGTATACTTGTGTCATGTTGGTGTGCTGCACCCATCAACTCGTCAGCACCCATCAATTCGTCATTTATATCAGGTATAACTCCCCAATGCAATCCCTCCCATCTCCCCCCTCCCCATGATAGGCCCGGTGTGTGATGTTCCCCTTCCCGAGTCCAAGTGAACTCATTGTTCAGTTCCCACCTATGAGTGAGAACATGCGGTGTTTGGTTTTCTCTTCTTGTGATAGTTTGCTAAGAATGATGGTTTCCAGCTGCACCCATTAAGTGTTAATGTCATTAATTAATTCTGAATTATCAACTTAAAGTATTGCATACTAAGGTTTTCTCTCTAATCTTCCTGTGCTCCTGTCTTTTGTTTTACCCCCATTATTTATTTTTATCATCTAGCCAACAGCCCTTCTAGCCTATTAGCCTAAAGTTTCCAAGACTTAAGGTATTGTAGGCTACCCAAATATTTTTACTTTATGGAAGAACACAAACCAAACCTAATTTGACTGTAGGTGTTAAAACTCATGGAACTTGACAGAATTAACAAATTTTAGCTGTTTGTGGAACAACTTGAATGTCGTGACTCTGCACCTTGGGTAGGCTGGTGGTTTCGTATGCTGGAAACCTGTAAAGATGGCCGCATGCCAATCCTTTGAGTTAGAGACTTTGAAAGTCTCTGCAGAAGCTCTGTTGGCCAGTTTTATTCTCCAATAGCTGCTTGAGAATAAGTAAATAAGTGGCTAACATGCTGCGCTAGTTACAAGTACTGTAGCTTGCTTGTTCTGCTGGTTTACAAAGTAAATGTGTGAGTTTAAAACTTGTCACACAGAATGTTGTAAATTACCTTTGAACCTGGACCATGGTGAGAGAGAACTTTGGCAAGAGTACCAATGTATATCTGCAATTTGTAAAATTCTTCTTACCTACTTTGATGCAACAATGTCATTACCTGGGTTCCTAAGCATTAGTTTAGAATCCATCTTCATATCTTGTGTCAACCTTTTAAAGATTTCACAGTAATTATAGAAATAGAAAGTCATTCAGTATGCTGAGTATCTCTTATTTATACGTTTATGATATCCATGTTTAAGAAGACAGACAAAAATATCTGGTCAATATGAGTTTACTGTTTAGATTGCAAGATAATGCATAAAATATAGGTAACATATAGGTAGTAAAGGTAATCAATGCTGTAAATTACAAACACAAGACATGTGGTCAGATAAGACTTCAAGGAAAAGTAATGGCTTAAAGGAAAAGCCTTGAAGAATAGGGTTAGTGAGATTACTGTCACGTGGGAATGACATGAACAAAGGTATTGCTACAAGAATAAGTTAGGTATGATCACAAACAGGAAGGAAAGGTTTGTGTTCAATATCAGATCCCTTTTAGAAACTGTACATTTAGAATTTTGCTTGGCCTTCTGATTAATCTTTTTCACTATACAAAAGCTATTTTTGAAGTAGCTTCTGCAGTGTACTTCTAGAACATATGCCTTATTCTGACTTTTGTCATAGAATGTTGAGGGAATTAGGTAGTACTGATTTCTAGGATCACTCTTTTCTGGCAATGGCAGAAGGTTGAGGATTACCTGTTCACTGGTTCACTGCTTGTTCACCACCAACCTACTGTTGTAGGTGCCATCATGATGCCAGAGAGCTCATTCTCTACACAGCACTGCTTACGCCCTTGCTGATAAGCTAAGTTCTCTTGTAGGAAGTCATATATGGCATCTTGATTTTTAGCTCCTTCTACATCTGATAATGGGGTGAAGATGGATGGATAGAAAGACTTAAGATAATCCTTAGATTTCTACAGATGGGCTTTGTTTTCTACTCCCTCCAAGTAATAGTAGCAGAGGCTTGATCAGTACAGACCTTCTTCCAAACCAAAGCATCAAATGACATTATGGTTAAGGGTATAAATTCTGGGGCCAAATTGCCTCTGTTTGATTCCTGGCTCCCCAGTTTCTAGCACTGTTGACTTGGCCAACATATTTAGTTTCTTAGTGCATTGGTAATTTTATCTGTAAAATGGAAATGATAATAAATATCTACTTTCTTGGATTGTTCTGAGATATTTAAATACTTAATACGTGCCTTTAAAAAGTTCCAGGCACAAAGTAAGAACTCAAAGCATTGTATAATTGTAGTTGTAATTACATATTTTTGTTTACTAATATCTTTTCTGTCACTGAATATTTCCTACTACATAGGATAAATATAATGGCCAAACTTCAAATGAACCATGAGAGGCTTTTACATATTTTCTCATTTTAAAAAATCACCCTATTATATTCACCCCTGTATGTACTTGTGGAAGTTTTACATTTCTCTGGATAAACTGTGCCCTTATCGTCAGCTATCATGTAAACGTACACTCTACTATCACAAAGACTTTTCAGCAAGAAATGTTCTATCTTGCTTCCCCAGTTGCTAAGAAGGGAGAAGGAAAACAATTTTCTCTCCTCCCTTTAGCTCCCTTTCACTCCCCTTTACCCTCCTCAACACAGACATATTGGCACTAATTCTTCTTCAGGAGACTAGAATAAGAAAACAGGAACAAGAATTTTTAGTCTTCCACATTAGAACCTTTTGGACACAAGTTTAAACAAATTTGTCATATGTTAGCCACATGTTTAAAAGTCAGCCAAGTCATTAGATGTCTAATATCCAAACATAAGCTGCAGAGTTTAGAACTACAGCACAAAATTCCCTTTTTGTTCAGAGTTGGGCTACACAGTGGAGTTTTAATGTTGTATGATTTAAAGGGAACCTGACAGCCTTCTTTTTCTGTCCAAAGAATATCCTTCTTTACCCTGTGTCCCTTTTACTAAAGTATTTTTGGGGAAAATGATGAAGGCTTGTAGGCTAATGCAAGTTAGATTACTTTCTGTCCAGGGAGGATTAGGAAGTATGAAACTAGCCAGTATATTGAAATACTTAGTTGAGTAAGAGGAAACATGGGGAAAAAACAGGGCCCCTAATTAAACTGTACCCACATGATTGTCTTGCTGAGAGAGTTTCTGTTTTACTTATTTCTAAAATTCTTTGAAGGCAGATTGGTTCTGTCTAGGCCTCCACATGTTGTCAGGTAAGTAATGGTTACCTCTTATAAAATAGAACCGTAAAACCAAAGTCTATTTTAATTTAAGTAAGGATGGAGATATTTGCCTTTGAGAGATGGTCTAATACTCGATGGTTGTGATGTGACATGTAAACAATAGTCACTTAGTGGAAAGCAAGAGTAGAGTAACTACTCACTGTTTAGTCTTAAATGTATTTCTTCAAAAGTGATTCTCTTAGTTTATATCCTTTGTTGTTGCCAAGAAGTACGAGTACAGAAGGAAATTAACAAAGTATCTGCAAACCCTGTGAGGCCCCATCTCAAATCTAGCTATGAGACACTGACTCAACCAAATATCATTATCTAGAAAATTTTATTTCCACTTATTCCACTTACTCCCATTGCCAATAATAAGAACGGTAACAGACTAAAACTTTTCTTGTTTCAATTTTACCTTTGGAAACCATCTCTATCTTTGTATAACTGTTAGTTTCCAATGTATTCAGTGGTCTTACCTTCACTACTAACTACTTTTTTTGGACTTTAGGATTTTTTTTTTTTAAAGCTTTAAACTAAAGCTGGCTTGATTAGGAAGATAGAGTAATATACTTTTTGAGTCATTATTCTCACATGCAGATCATAGCTTTTTAGCCACCTGTTTCCGATCCTTCAGTCACATTGGGAAATGCTACCTTATATGGATGACTGAATCCATTAGGGCTGGTTAGGCCAAGGTGTCATAGTTTGGCTTTGCTTTTGGGGCTATGAATTGTTTGTGGAATAGAGCAAGTGTAGACCATAAACACTATAGGTTAAAAATTTAATTCAGTTGTGGATGTGATAAAACATGAAAATAGCAAATCATGGGTCTTGAAGTTTGACCTCAATTCAGATCTTGCCTCATTACTTGTTACATGACTTTGAGCAAGTTATTTAAACTTGGAATGCTAGTTTCTTTTCTTTAAATGAAGATTTGAAAATATTCCTAGCGGGCTAGTGTAAGAAGGTAACAAAATAAAACACATTTGTAGATCATCAACAAATAGTAGTTGCTAATATTAACATTAGAGCTTTCTAAATTTTCTTTTTTTTTTTTTTTTTTTGAGACAGAGTTTTGCTCTGTCACCCAAGCTGGAGTGCACTGGCCAGATCTCAGCTCACTGCAAGCCCCGCCTCCCGGGTTCACGCCATTCTCCTGCCTCAGCCTCCCCAGTAGCTGGGACTACAGACGCCCGCCACCTCGCCCGGCTAGTTTTTTGTATTTTTTTTAGTAGAGACGGGGTTTCACCGTGTTAGCCAGGATGGTCTCGATCTCCTGACCTTGTGATCCGCCCGCCTCGGCCTCCCAAAGTGCTGGGATTACAGGCTTGAGCCACCGAGCCCGGCCCTCTAAATTTTCTTTAATCCACTTAATATCAATGTCATCCAAAAGACTGCCAGGAAGGCTAAATAGTAGAAAGGAGAGCTTTATTGGTAATACCAGTTTGCAAACTGGGAAGAGACTGTCTCCTGCATGTACCGAAGGTGCTCTCTCTTTGAAGAACGAAAGGGTAGGTTGATTTTTATGCCTCACAGGATCTACATTATACAATAGAATCATACATATTCAGCAAGTTTAGGGTGGAAAGCCATACATATTTATGAGGGGAGCTGAGAGCATGTGGAATGGATAAACATATAGGTAACATGCATTCTAGGTACACTTTGGGGTGGGGTATTATTGTTGGTGCAAAAGTAATTAGGGTTTTTGCCAGTAAACATAATGGCAAAAACCACAATTACTTTTGCACCAACCTAATAGCATTAAAATGAGGTGGAATTTTGCTCTTTATGTCAAAGATAAGCTATAAGATACAAAGACAGTTTGTGCAGTTTCTATAAGCTGGCTGAAACTGAATTGAGGTCTAGAAACATCATCAGGAAATAATGTCTGTAGGGCCAGTTCTTTGTCCAATCACAGTTGTAGTGATCTGGGTTAGTAATCAGAGATAGGAAGCGTCTGACAATTTGCCTGATAACTCCTATTGTTAGAGTTTAGCAAGAGTGTGGTTGGTCTGGTAGCCACAGGAGTTTAAAAAGATGCCATGCCAGATGAGCCTGAACTCTTGATCTGCAGGTAACTTTTGTTTCCTTAACCTTAGGGTCCCTTTTAGTTGATAAAGGGGCATGCATCTGTTTTGGTCTCTCAGATCACAGCACCATCATGATGAGTCTCTACATTGTCTACTTATTTTTATCCATGTGCTTGATGGATCAGATCTTTTGGTAGCCTAATAATAGTTGATACCACACAACGTGAGTGGGTCTTAATTAGCCCATAAAGCAAAGCAATATTCCTTAAGACTGTCTGTGAGTATAATGAACCTCTTATGGTGTGAAGACGTTTTCAGTCCTGTTTTGTTTGGGAGAAAAACCTATCCTCATTTTTTTTTTTTTTTTTTTTTGAGGCGGAGTCTCGCTCTGTCACCCTGACTGGAGTG
>NW_012112030.1:10883452-10905986 GCF_000951035.1 Colobus angolensis palliatus
CCAGGATGGTCTCGATCTCCTGACCTCGTGATCTGCCCGTCTCGGCCTCCCAAAGTGCTGGAATTACAGGCTTGAGCCACCGCGCCCGGCCCTATCCTCATTTTTTAATTACCTGATCACGTATCGCAGATTCAAACTAATTTTGTAAGCTTTTTCTGTACGTTATGCTATATTGCCAACACAAAGATATTTAATCTCCAAACAGAATTCTCCAAAACACCTTGCCCTGTAAGACATTCACTGAAGGCATTGTCCCATCTATTTTGGGCATTTTTTGATCCTTTTGTGCTTAATTTAACAAGTTGGTTAATATTTTTGTTGGAATCTTAGGTGGCTTTAGTTTTCTAAATTCACAGGATGTCCCATGACTGGTGTCAGGCCTCGGAGCCCAAGCCAAGCCATCGCATCCCCTGTGACTTGCACCTATACACCCAGATGGCCTGAAGTAACTGAAGAATCACAAAAGAAGTGCAAATGCCCTGCCTCGCCTTAACTGATGACATTCCACCACAAAAAAAGTGAAAATGGCCGGTCCTTGCCTTAAGCGATGATATTATCTTGTAAAATTCCTTTTCCTGGCTCATCCTGTCTCAAAAAGCTCCCGGACTGAGCACCTTGTAACCCCTACTCCTGCCTGCCAGAGAACAACCCCCCTTTGACTATAATTTTCCTTTACCTACCCAAATCCTATAAAACGGCCCCACCCTTATCTCCCTTCACTGACTCTCTTTTCGGACTCAGCCCGCCTGTACCCAGGTACTTAAAAAGCTTTATTGCTCACACAAAGCCTGTTTGATGGTCTCTTCACACGGACACGCATGACAACTGGCACTGCCATTATTTTGGAAATAAGACATGAGCATCAGTTAGCTGTAATCATGGGGTTAATCACTTGCATTTACTTTAGAAATATTTACTGTAAGAAAGCAAGTGAAGGCCAGGGAAGGGAGCAGTGCTTCAATATATCCACTCTTTCCAGTCTGAAATAGATTCTGTCTCTACCACTGCCTCATGTCCTATCAAAATTATTCAATGTATTTGTCAGAATTTGAATTCAAAAGGAAAATTCTTCATTAAAATAAAATTGGCCAAATTAATTTGAGTGATAAAACTATTTGACAAATTTAATTTAGGTTCCAATGAGCCAAGTCTGGGGGAATTTATTACAACATCTTTAGAATGGCATGTGGCTTGTCACCGGCATTTAAGTATATAAGTCAATATTCCAATTAAGTTTCAGAGCTAATTGGAAGTAGCTACCATACTACCATAATGAACTGTCTTCTATAAGCTATAGATTTGAACCACAGATTTTTAACTTTCAAACAATTTTAAAAACAAAACGATTATTTCTATTTAGAAATTGTTATACTTTGTTGTATAATACATAAGGTATAAATTTAAAATGAGTAGGTTCGATGAGGACTGATCTCATCCAGTTAGAACAGGACAGATCTTTTCTAATTCTGGTTTTATTTCCAGTTTTTATTTGGAATGTTTCCTTCTAGTTCATTCTGGGTCGGCTATTCTACTGCAGGGATTTAAATTCTTGATCTTTAGGCTTTCGATATTAAAGGCTTTCAGGTTTGCTATTTCCCTTGGCAACCAGTTTAATTGAACAAATAAGAGTCCTTTCTGTGATCATAAACTAAAAGGCTGTTTGTAATTTGCCTTTTAAATTTCTCCTCTCATCTAAGATCTCTCATATTCTTTCATGCAATAAAAGCAGGAGTAGACACTGTCGTATAAGATGTCTCTCTATTTTGAAGCCCTAAGTATAAAATGTTCGGGTTTTTTTCCTTGTGAGTTTGTTTCTGTTAGTTGACTCAGTAACAAATCATAACATTTGTATTCTGCCTTATAATTTATAAACCACTTTAATATTCTCATATTAACTTTATAATAAGCCTATGAAGTAACAGAGTTATTTACTGAACCCTTGGCATATAGCAGGTTGTTAAAGATTAACTGAATGGGCCAGGCGCAGTGGCTCATGCCTGTAACCCCAGCACTTTGGGAGGCTCAGGCGGATGGATCACCTGAGGTTAGGAGTTCAAGACCAGCCTGGCCAATATGGCGAAACTCCATCTCTACTAAAAATAAAAAAACTACCTGGGTGTGGTGGCGCATGCCTGTAATCTCAGCTACTTAGGGAGGCTGAGGTAGGAGAATCGCTTGAACCTGGGAGGTGGAGGTTGCAGCGAGCTGAGATCGTGTCATTGCACCTGGGCAACAAGAGAGAAACTCCGTCTCAACAACAACAACAGAAAAAAAGATTAACTGAATGAAATGTAGATATTAGTATCTTACTCTAAAAGCAGGTATTTGAAGCTATGAGAAGTTGAAATCATTTTCTAAGATCACTGGGTAGAGTCTGGGCTCATTTTCAGCTGCTCTAGATCGCAGGGCTAGGTTTTTTTCCTTTATGCTGTATCACACAGACCATATTTGAGGTTTCAGTTTTTGCGGTTGTTTTTAAGGTAAAATTTACATAGATTGAAATGTTCGGATATTAATGTACAACTTGAGTTTTGAGAAGTACATTTATCTGTACAATGAAGACGCCAACCAAGTATCAAATATTTCCATCTTCCCAACGCCCCTGGGGATATTTCCCATACACTTTACCCCAGGGCAGTCACTGTTCTGACTTGTTTTCCTGCCATATATTAGTTTTGCCAGGTCTAAAATTTCTTATAAATGAAATCATATAGAAGATACTCTTTTATGTCCGAGTTATTTCATGTGGCATAATGGCTGAGATCCATCCACATTGTTCTGTGTAAGTCGTTTATTCCTTTTTATTGCTGAATAATATTTATTATACGAATATATCACAATTTGCTCATCTGTTCTGTTGATAAGCATTTTGGTTATTTATTTTTCTAGCTATTATAAATCCCACTGCTATAAACATTTGTGTACAAGTTTCTTTGTGAATATAAATGTTTATTTTTATTGGAGACTTACTAGATTACAAGGTAGTTGATGGAGAACATAATGAAACTACCAAGTCTTTTTCTAAAGTGGTTGTACTATTTTATACTCCTACCAATAACATATAAGTATTCTATTTGTTCCACATCCTAGTTAATATTTACTGTTGTTAGTCTTTTACATTTTGGCTGTTGTAGTGGATAGACAGTAGATTTCATTATGGTTTAATTTGTGTTTCTTGGTTAATGTGCTGACCTTTTTTCCCTGTTCTTATATGCCATTCATGTATTATTGTTAGTGAAAGGTCCAGCATTTTCCCCACATTTATTTAAGATTCTCTTTTTGTGAGTCATGGGCATCCTTCATATATCCTGGATATACATTTTTGTCGGATATGTTTATTGTGAATATGCTCTCTGAGCTGGCAACTTTTCAATTTGTTTTCTTAATGATGTCTTGATGAATAGAAATCTCCCTTGATAAGATTTAGTAGAAGGTTTCTAATTTTATTGATCTTTCCAAAGAAACAATTTTGGCTTTAATTTTTATATTATCTGTCTTTTTTATTTTATTGATTTAAGCTCTTTATTCCCTTCCTTCTACTTCCTGGATGAGCAAATTAAACCCAAAGGACTTTGAGAGATCTTGTTTTTTATTCTAATTTAATTCTGTTGTGTTCAGAGAATGCACTCCATGAGAATTCCTTTTAAAATTTACTTAAATTTATTCTATGATACGTGTGGTCCATATTGGTAAATACTTTAATGCACTTAAAAATATAATATGATTATACATAATTATAGTATAATTCAGTTGTTTCATACATGAACAATAAATGTGAACTAGGTCAGGATGGTTATGGTGTTTAAATTTTCTCTCTCCCTACTACTTGATAGTGTACAATTTTTTTTTGTTTTTGTTTTTGTTTGTTTTTTGAGACGGAGTCTCGCTCTGTCGCCCAGGCTGGAGTGCAGTGGCCGGATCTCAGCTCACTGCAAGCTCCGCCTCCCGGGTTCACGCCATTCTCCTGCCTCAGCCTCCGAAGTAGCTGGGACTACAGGCGCCCACCACCTTGCCCGGCTAGTTTTTTGTAGTTTTTTTTAGTAGAGACGGGGTTTCACTGTGTTAGCCAGGATGGTCTCGATCTCCCGACCTCATGATCCGCCCGTCTCGGCCTCCCAAAGTGCTGGTATTACAGGCTTGAGCCACCGGGCCCGGCCACAATTGTTTTATTAATTGCTGAGGAAGAGATATTGACATCAGCCTATTTTTGTCTGCCCCTCCCTTCCCAAGGCATTGGAGGGGAATGTTCCAACCGGTAGTTAGAACAGAAAGATGGCACTGGGGGAAATTTTAGAGAGTCTTCAAACTCTTCTTATTCTCATATTCCATATTTCTAATTAACCTAAATAATGTGCTTTTACACTGGATTGTAAAAGGCATGTGATTTTAGAGATTTTATTTTGGGATGTACTGTCTTATGCTGTATTAAAGGGAAACAATGATTAATGTACATCACCCTATCTTGTTTTTGGTACCAGGGTAGTTGTATGATTTTGTTACTAGCAGTGCTATACCTGAATGTGACTTGGTTACCTTGGAAATGCAGGAACTTACATGAAAGTACTGTAAAATAAAATGAGGATTGGTTCCCAGGAAAAAAATTGTATATTTTATTTTTGTAGATTTTCTTTAATTCTGTCCGTTTATTGCTTCATGTATTTAGAAGATCTGCTGTTAGGCACACACATATTTATAATTGTTATGATTTCAGTTGAATTGACCATTTTATAATTATGAAATAACTTTGTCTTGGGTACTATTCTTCCTTAGTTTACTTCAACTGCTATTAATGTAGGTACTCTAGACTTCTGCTGACACTTCATGGTGCATGCTTTCCATCTACTTACATTCAGTTTTTCAGGGTCTTTGTATTTAATGTGTGTTTCCTATACACAGCATGTAGTTAAACCTTCCTTAAAAATTTTTATTGATACATAATATTCGTACATATTTATGGCTACATGTGTTATTTTGTTACATGCGTAGGATGTGTAATGACCAAGTCAGGGTATTTGGAATATCCATTCCCTTAAGGATTTATCATTTCTATGTGTTGAGAACATTTTAAGTTCTCTTTTCTAGCTATTTAGAAATACACAACACATTGTTAACATACTCACCCTGTTTTGCTATAGAATATTAGAACTTATTCTTCCTGTATAACTGCATGTTTGTGCCCATTAACCCACCTCTCTTCATAAACCCCACAAACACATGCTTCCTAGCCTCTGGTCTCTATTATTCTATTCTCCACCTCCATGACATTTTAGCTCCCACTTGACAATCTGCATTATTTATGTTTCTGTGCTTGGTTTATTTTACTTAACATAATGACCTCCAATTCCAACAACGTTGCTCCAAGTGACATGATTTTATTATTCTTTTATAGCCAAGTGTTATTTTATTTTATATATATATTCCATATTTTCTTTATCAACTGAATCGTTGATGAACCCTTAGGTTGATCTCATATCTTTAGTATTATGAATAGTGCTATAATTAAAAACGGTTACAGGTATCCCTTTGATATACTGACTTCTTTTCCAATGGATAAATACTCAGTGGGATGGCTGGACCATGTGGTGGTTCTATTTTTTTGTTTTTGGCGAAATTGCCATACTATTTTCCATGGTGGCTATACTAATTTACAGTCCTACCAACAGTGTATTAAAAGTTCCCTTTTCTCTGCATCCTTACCAGAATTGTTTTTTGACTTTTTAATGATAGCCATTCTCACCGGAGTGAGATGATATCTCATTGTGGTTTTGATTTGCATTTGCCTAGTGATTAGTGATGGTTAGCATATTTTTATGTACCTGTTGGTCATTTGTATGTTAATGTTGTTGTTGTTTTTCTGAGATGGGGTCTCGCTCTGTAGCCAGGCTGGAGTGCAGTGGAGCAATCTCAGCTCACTGCAACCTCTGACTCCCTCCTGGTTCAAGCGATTCTCCTGCCTCAGCCTCCTGAGTAGGTGGGATTACAGGCATGTGCCACCACACCTAACTAATGTTTGTATTTTTAGCAGAGATGGGGTTTCACCATGTTGTCCAGGATGGTCTCGATCTCCTGACCTCACAATCCACCCGCCTCGGACTCCCAAAGTGCTGGGATTACAGACGTGAGCCACTGCACCCAGACTGTATGTTGTCTTTTGAAAAATATCTATTCATGTTTTTTGCCCATTTTTAATGGGACTCTTTGTTGTTGTTGTTGTTGTTGTTTTCTGTTGAGTTCCTTGCATATTCTTGACATTAGTTCCTCGTTGGATGAACTTTATAAATATTATCTCCCATTCAACAGGTTGTCTCTTCACTCTGTTCGTTGTTTCCTTTGCTGTGCAAAAGCTTTTTAGTTTAGTATAGTCGCGTTTGTCTGTTTTTGCTTTTGTTGCCTGTGATTTTGAGGACTTAGTTATAAAATCTTTGCCTAACCAACGTCCTGAAGTGCTGAACTATGTTTTCTTCTAGGATTTTTGTAGTGTCGGTCTTACCTTTAAGTCTTTAACCCATCTTGAATTGATCTTTGCATATATACAGAGATAGGAATCCAGTTTCATTCTTCTGCATATGGATGTCCAGTTATCCAAGCAGCGTTCTTTTAAGAGGATGTTCTTTCTGCTGATGCATAGCCTTGGCACTTTTGTTGAAAATCGTTTACATACGTGGATTTATTTCTGTGTTCTTTATTCTCTTTCATTAGTTTGTGATTCTGATTTCATACCAGCACTCATGTTCTGGTTAGTATAGCCCTGTGATATGTTTTGAATTTAGGTAGTGTGATGCCTTTGGTTTTGTTACTTTTGTTCAGGATTGCCTTGGCTATTTGGGAACTTTTCGGTTCCACACAAATATTAGAATTGTTGTTTTTTTATTTCTGTGAAAAATGACCTTGTATTTTGATAAGGATTCCATTGAATCTGTACATTGCTTTGGGCAATACAATCATTTTAATAACAGTAATTCTTCTAATCAATGAGAATTGGATGTATTCCCATTTGGTTTTGTCCTCTTCAATTTCTTTCATCAGTGTTTTGTGGTATTCCTTGTAGAGGTCATTTATCTCTTTGATCAAATTTATTTTTAGATTTTTTTTTTTTTGTTGCAGCAGTTGTAAATGGGGTTGCCTTCTCGATTTCTCAGCTAGTTCATTATTTGTGTATAGAAATGCTACAGATTTCTGTACGCTGATTTTATATCCTGTAACATTACTGAAATTCTAAGAGAATTTTAGTGGTGTCTTTAGGTTTTTCTAGATATAAGATCATGTCACTTGCTAGGAGAGACACTTTAATTTTCTCTTTTCAAATGTAGCTGCCTTTTATTTATTTCTGTTGTCTGATTACTCTAGCTAGGACTTCCAGTACTATGTTGAAGAGGAGTAGTGAAGGTGGGAATCCTGGTCTAGTTTCAATTCTCAGAGGAAAGACTTTCGGCTTTCCCCCATTCAGTACGATATTAACTGTGGGTTTGTCATACGTGGCCTTTATTATGTTGGGGTATGTTCCGTTTATGTCTAATTTGTTGAGAGTTTGTATCATAAAGGGATGTTGACTATTATCAAGTGCTCTTTCCGCATTTATTGAGATGATCATACGATTGTTATTCATTCTGTTGATGTGATGTATCGCGTTTATTAATTTGCATGTGTTGAACTGTCCTTACCTCCTAAGGATAAATCCCGCTTGATCACTGTGTATTATATTTTTGATATGCTGCTGGATTCAATTTGCTAGTATTTTATTAAGGATTTTTGTATCTATATTCATCAGAGATATTGGTCTGTTTTCTTTTTTTTGTTGTCGCATTTTTGGTTTTGGTATTAGGATAATGCTGGCCTTATGGAATGAGTTGGGAAAAATTCCATTCTCTTCAATTCTTGGGACAGCTTGAGGAGAATCGGTGTTAGTGTTTTGTAAGTTTGATAGAATTCAGCAGCGAAGTCATCTGATTTGGAATATTTCTTTGTTGGGAGATGTTTTATTACTGAATCCATCTAATTACTGATTATTAGACTCTTCAGGTGCTCTATTTCTTCCTGATTTAATGTTGGTAAGTTGTGTGTGTCCAGGAATTTATCTATTTCCTATAAGTTTCCCAGTTTGTTAGTGTACAGTTGTTCATCATAGCCTCTGATGATTATTTGTAGAATATTTCTTTGGTATCAGTGAGTATGTCTCCTTTTTTGTTTCTGATTTTATTTGGGTCTTTTTTTCCATTTTCCTTGGTTAGCCTTGCTAGTTGTTTACCAATGGTATTTATCTTTCCAAAAAACCAACTTTTCATTTTGTTGATCCTTTTTATTGTTTTTTAAGTCCCTATTTCGTTTAGTTTTGTTCTGATCCTTTTTTTCTTCTACTAATTTTGAGTTTGGTTTGTTCTTTTCTTTCTAGTTTCTTAAGGTAAATTGTTAGCCTGTTCATTTGAACTCTTGCTATATTTTGGATGTAGGTGTTTATTGCTATAAACTTCCTTCTTAGCATGTTTTTTTGCTGTATCCTATAGGCTTTGGTAGGTTGTGTTTCTATTTTCATTAGTTTCTAGACATTTTTTGATTGCCTTTATAATTTCTACCCTAACTTGATGATCATTCAGGATCATGTTGTTTAATTTTCGTGTATTTTTACAGTGTCTAAAGTTCCTTTTCTTATTGATTTCTAGTTTTATTACATTGTGGTTAGAGAAGATATTTGAAATGATTTCAATTTTTAAAAATTTTTTGAGACTTGTTTTGTTTCCTAACATACAGTCAATTTTGGAAAATGTTTCATGTGCTTTTGAGAAAAACGTGTATTCTGTGGCTGCTGAATGAAATATTCTGTAAGTGTCTGTTAGGTCCTTTTGATTTAAAGTACAGTTTAAACTCAATGTTTGTTTGTTAATTTTCTGTCTAGATTATCTGCCTAATGCTGAGGGTGGATTGTTGAAGTCCCCAGCTATTATTATATTGGAGTCTATTTCTCTCTTTAGGTCTAATATTTGCTTTATGTATCAGAGTTCTCCAATGTTAGTTGCATACATCTTTATAATTATTATATCCCCTTGCTGAATTGATCCCCTTATTATTATAGAATAAACATTGTCTCTTTTTGGCTGTCTTTGTCTTAAAGTTTATGTTAATTAAGTATAGTTACTTTTGCTCACATTTGGTTTCTGTTTGCATGGAATATCTTTTTCTATCCATTTACTTTCAGTTTACATGTGTCTTTACAGATGAGGTACATTTCTTGTAGGCAGCACATAGTTGGGCCATATTTCTTTTATTCAGTCAGTTTATGTCTTTTAAGTAGAAAGTTAAATCATTTTATATTCAAGGTTATTATTTTTATGTGAGGGTTTATTCCTGTCATTTTATTGATTGATTTCTGGTTGTTTTCTCTATCCTTTGTTTTCTTTCTCCCTTATTTATCATTGTGATATGGTGGTTTTTTGTAGTGGTAAAATTTGAGTCCTTACTCTTTCTTATTTCTCAACCCATTTGCTCTGCCAGTGGGTTTAATACTTTCATGCAATTTTATAACAAGAGATATAGTCCTTTCACTTCCAGGTGTAGGACTCTCCTAAGCATTTCTTGTAGGAACAATCATAGTGGTATGAATTTGTAATGGTGATGAGTTTTTTTAGCTTTTGCTTGTCTAGGAAAGAGTTTATTTCTCATTCATTTATGAATGATAACTTTGGTCTGTATAGTATCCTTTGTCAGCAGTTTCTTTTTCTTTCAGTGCCTTGAATATATTATGCAACTCTCTCCTGGCCTGTAAGTTTCTGCTGAGAAATCTGCTGTTAGTCTGATGGGGGTTCCCTTATAAGTGACTGGATAATTTTCTCTTGCTAATTTTCAAATGTCCTCTTTGTCTTTGACTTCGCACAGTTTCACTCTAATATGCTGTAGAGATGTTTTTGAATTTTATCTATTTGGGGAATCCCTGAGCTTCCTATATCTGATGTGTCAGTCTCTTGCTAGACTTAGGAAGTATTCTGCCATTATTTTATTAAATGGTGTTTCTATCCCCTTTGTTTTTTCTTCTCCTTCTGGGACACCAAACATTTGAATATTTGGTTTATTTATGGTGTCCCATATATCACATAGAATCTGCTCATTCTTTTTGATTCTTTTTTCTTTATTTTTGTCTACTGGGTTATTTCAAAAGACAGGTCTTTGTGTTCTGAAATTCTTTCTGCTTGATTGTGTCTCTTGTTGAAGCTTTTGAATGTATTTTGTATTTAATTAAATAAATTTTTTAGTTCCAGAATTCCTGTTCCATTCTTTTTAATGATATCTGTCTTTTTGTAATTTTAAATTCATATCCTGAATTATTTTCTGGATTTCTTTTTATTGTTTGTTTGTATAGTCTTGTATCTCACCGAGCTTCTTTAATATCATCATTTTGAATTCTTCTGGGATTTTATAAATTTCTTTTTTATTAGTATGTGTTGCTGGAGAATTATTGTTTTCCTTTAGAGATGTCATATTTTCTTGCTTTTTCATGTCTTATTTGCCTTTACATTGATATCTGCGTATCTGATGTAACAGTCACTTCTAATGTTTTTGAATTTGTTTTCATGGGGGAGGACATTTTCCTGAAGATGAATCTATGTTGTTGGTCGGATAGGGCACTTTGGCTTAGATTCTGCACACAGGCGGTAGTGCAGTTCCTGTACAATTTCCTTGGCTTTAAACAGCATATATGGCATCTGTGATTTTCTCAGTGGTTTAGGTTGCATTCGTAGTGGAGGCTGTGGTGAAGTTTTGCTGGGGATAGGGATGTCAGGTGGGCCAATCCTTGTGCCCCACTGGTGGCAGTGTGGGCCAATTGTACCTGAAGTGGTGTATGCTGACACTGGATTAGCAGCTCCTTGCATGCTGATTCTTGGGCATTTGGGAAGCTTGCTCAGGTGCCAGTAGTGGCAGTGGTGGGCCAGACAGGTGGGCAGGTCCTCTAGCCTCTGGGCATTAGGCATGGCAGGGGTGATGGCCATAGCAGTGGCAGAACATGCCTGTCTCCCAAGTGGTCTGCACTGATGTTGGTGGTTGGTGCTGCAGGCTCAGCAGGCCAGTGCCTGGCCCACAGGTGGCAAGTGAAGGTAGATGCTGTCTGTCGTGGTAGTGGCAGGTTGGTTGGGCTTCACATCAAGTTCCTGGGAGGAGTACCCAGGTACAATGATGATGAATGGGGCTGGGTGATCCCCAGGCTCCTAGATGACATGCTTAGGCCCTGAGGGGGCAGAGCTGGACAGGGAAGGCTTGTCATCAGGCCCCCCATTGCTGTTTTCAGGCACTGGCTTTAGCAAGCAGGGGTTGCGGTGATCTCTAGAACTCTGACAAAATGCTTGGGTGGAGTTATCAGTAACTGCACTGTGGACCTACTACTGGGGTGGTCAAGGTTGCTTTTAGTAGGAGCAACCATAGGCAGGGGGCTGAGGAGAATGCACTTCAGCTCCAGGTGGCAGCTCTGGGTGGAGCAGCCTCCCCTCAGGGAATTTGTTAATGCACAGTGCCTTCATGACTGGGGGGCAGTAGGGTCATTGTCAGTAGATTGCCCCTCAGCTTTCTTGAGGTCCCCTGTTTCTTTGCTCCAATCAGAAAAGTGCTCCCAGGCAAAAAGTCTAGGTCATTGTTGGACTAATCTCATGCATTCTCCTCCCTGAGGGATCACAGTTCTATACTCTCTGTTGTTCATCATCTGACAATAAACCCCTCATGTATTTTGTCTTAGGTTACAATTTTTTTTTTGAATCTCAAAGGCATTAGTTGAATACCAGTTACTTCACTGCGGGCAAGAGTGGAAATCTCATGGGCAGAAACAGAAGTCTTAATTATTGATTATTTTTTAGCTACTTTGTCCTGACTAGATATCAATAGTTTAAAATAAGTGTTTACACATACTTTCTACTCATCTTTCCCACATCAGCTTAAGCTACTAAGAGAGTTTCCTTGTTTCCCTAGAACAGTAGTTCTTGAAGTATAGGTTATAGACAAGCAACACCGGCATCATCTGCAAAACTTTCAGAAATAAAAATTTACTGGCCTCACCCAGGACCCGATGAATCAAAAAGTGTGTTTGGGAACCAGCTGTGTGTTGTTGTAGCTGTTGTTGTTGAATAAGCTTCCAGTGATTCTGATGTGCCGTGAAGCTTAGCTCCTGTCCCATCAGGTCTCCTGCTGTCTCTACAGCATCCTTTGTTGTAATTACTTGATTGGTTGTGTAACTTCTCTCTAAGGTCTTTGTAAAGAGAAAATGTTTCTCATAGTCACCTGATTCCCAAATTTATGATTGATTAAAAAATCTGAATATCTGTGCTATTGCTTTGTCTTCCTTTCTTAGCACAGTTTTTCTCCTTATACTCTAAAAGGTTTATAAATCTTCTCCCAAGGGTTTTTTTTAGCATGGAAAGATTATATTTTTTAAATGACTTTAATTGGTTTCATTTCATGGGATTATTATACTTTTTCTTTTGGAGAAGAAAAATTCACAAGTTTACGTAGATACCTGAAAATTTTTTTGTAGAGTAAACTTATCCAAAGAAGCATATCTTTGTAGTTTTCAGTTTAATGAATGCTTTTAGGTTGAAGTAGACGTGGGAGATAGTTCCCATTCAATGACATTCTGCTTTCAGGAGTCCTATCAGTTGAGTATTTTAGTTAGACCAGAGCCTGGTGGAGTAAGGAATGCTTCAGGATACAGTTATTTGTCTTCCTGCCCCAGAGGTAGGATCATGATATCATAGAGTCTCGGGGGTGGGAAAGATAAGAAATTTTTGATTAGTATGATAGAAACCACATTCAAATAAAGATTGTGTGGTGAAGATTCTACATCTATTTTGGGCACTAAGGTAAATTACTATGAGGAAATTATAGAACCTTGTAACATCAGTTTTATTATCTGTAAAATAAACATGATTTTCTTCAATGCAAAGACTGTTTACTCTCAGTTTACAGCTTCACTATCTCTTCTGCATCATACATTTCTTCTTCTTGACTGGAATGTTTCTGTGAGCTTACTTATTTTGCAATATATCTGATTTTTTATCCCTCCTTTTAATCCCACATCTCCCCACCACCCCAAGAAATAGCTAGCCTTTTGCTTAATCTTTGTCCTACCAGGCATTCTGTTGAAATTTGCTTAAAAGAGAAGATGAAAGTCTTTAAATCTATGTTATAAACCCTATCATGAATTGTAAATTAGTTATCATTAGTAGCATTTAGTGTACCTCTACTAACCTCATAGCCTTAGAATTGCATGTATTGCTATGGCATTTATTAATTTTCACCTTTACTGCCGGTAAGGAACACACACATGTAGTCGTGTGCCACATGATGATCTTTCAGTCAATGACTGAATAATCCCATAAGATTATAATGGAACTGAAATTTTCCTATCACCTAGTGACTTGTGTTACAGTTGCCTACAGTATTCAGTACAGTAACATCCCATACAGGCTTATAGCTTAGGAGCAATAAGCTATGCCATATAGTCTAGGGGCGTAGTAGGCTGTACCATCTAGATTTGCATAATTACATGCTATGCTGTTCATACAGTGACAAAATCATCCAAAGTTGCATTTCTCAAAACATATCCCTGCCATTAAGTGATGCATTTTCCCCTTGAGGTTCCATATACCTACTCTTAAATTATAAGCTACTCAGTTTCCTAAAAATGTAGTATATGCTTACAGGCAATTGAAATGTAGGAAGTCTAAGGCCTTTTCTGTGTAGCCTATCTGAATGTTCAAATTTATCTTTCATCTTCTGTCTTTTTAAATATACTCAGAAACCTTTAATTTATGCACATATTCATACAAATTTTCTTCTGATATCAGTGGATTCAGAAACATAGCTTGAGATCCTTATTTAAACATTTTATAGTTTTTTAACATGCTTATCTACAGCTTTAAAAAACTAACCAGAGTATAAAACATTGTCTTGGTTAGCTCAGGCTGCTATAACAAAAATACCATAGACTGTGCGGCTTAAAGCTGGGGTCCCCAACCCCTGGGCCACAGACTGGTACTGGTTTGTGGCCTATCAGGAAATGGGCCGCAGAGCAGGAGATGAGTGGCAGGCAAGCGAGTGATGCTTCATCTGTATTTACAACTGTTCACCATCACTTGGATTACCACCTGAACGCTGCCTCCTGTGAGATCAGTGGCAGCATTACATTCTCATAGGAGCACAAACCCTATTGTGAACTACACAAGCAAGTAATCTAGGCTGCACATTCCTTATGAGAATCCAATGCCTGATGATCTGTCACTGTCTCCCATCACCCCCAGATGGGACTGTCTAATTGCAGGAAACAAGCTCAGGGCTCCCATTGATTCTACATTATGGTGAGCTGTATAATTATCTCATTGTATATTATAATGTAATAATGATAGAAATAAAGTACACAATAAATGTAATGTGCTTGAATTATCCCAAAACCATCCCTCATCTCCTGGTCTGTGGAAAAATTGTTTTCCATGAAACCAGTCCCTGGTGCCACAAAGGTTGGGGACAATGACTTAAACAACAAACATTTATTTCTCACAGTTCTAGAGGCTGGAAAAGCCAGTATTACGATTCTGGGAGATCTGGTGTCTGGCGAGGAACTGCTTTCTGGCTTGGAGACAGCTGCCTTCTTGATTTCTCCTAACATGGCAGAAAAAGGGGTTTCCTTTTCTTCTTATAAGAACACTAATCCCAGCATGGAAGCTCCACCCTCATAATTTCATGTAAACCTAATTACTCCCAAAGGCTCACCTCTTTATAACGTCCCATTGGGGTTGAGGTTTCAACATATAAATTGTAGGGAAACAAAAACATGCCGTGTATAACAAATATTTAATCAAACATTCACAATTGCCATAAACATCCCAAGTACCATTCTATTAATAGCAAATATTGCAAATGTTAACAGCAAATGCTTGTTCATGCCTCAACTTTCTCTGATATGAAATCCAGGTCATTATGAATAAAATGAGAGCTTTTACTTTTTCAGACAAGCGTGTTTTCAGTAGAGTCACAGAGAAATCAGTTACCATGACTACAAGGTTAGTTGCCGGTTCATTTGCTTATTAAATTACTGTCTAATAGTCGTTCCTACTTCCTGGTCCAGATACATGATCTGACCTTTCAGTTTGAATTGCTAAGTAAAATTATGAATTCATGTATTCATTTTCCTATTTGAGAAGACAGGTTTTTGTGTTTCCTTGGTTATCAAGATTAATTTTTCTGGATTGATTCTACTAAGTCCTGTTACATGAACTCTCAGGGTGGAGTTATATAGATTTCAGTGGTATCACTGATAAAATATAATTGACTTCCTACAATGGGAACTTAAGTTTCTTTTCTATGAAAATTATAGCATGCCGATAAGTATTTGATACTGATATTACTACTGCCTATGTATGGGATTTTACGTATATCTTGAAATGAATTCAATAAAGTCAGCTGGCAATAACCAGATACATTTTACTCATTGCCAAAAGGAAACTTCCTGAATTAAGTTTGAGATGGGATCATATTAGCTGTTTATTTTTACTCTGATGTCTTAAAAGCATTATATTACAAGATATGCTTTAGAAATGAGAGAAGTATGTAAAAATTTTCACATTATTTTGATTTCTTTCTACTTCAACTTTCCTGTAAGGAGTCTTGGGTAGGGCAATGGAAACTGTCACGCCTCTGGAGGAAGATATAAAATTAATTCACTAAATTGAGACATATTATAATGCATGCTAACCCTTAAAAATACTGAGGGAACAAGAGGAAGAGAGTTGACTCAGGAGAGATTGGCATCAAAAGAAGTGAATTGGTTGCCTTTATTTAGATTAAGACTTTTCCTTAATCTAATTCAGTGTATGTTAATCTCCTGTTTTGCAAAATGCCTATGCATATCTTTGGATCTTTCTGAATAATTGAGAAGGAAATGATGAATGAATCAATGTAGTGCTAAACTTTATGGTTAATCACCAATATGTGTGACCTACTGCTACTCTGCTATGTACATATCAGAGCACACTGGCCCAAAGATTAGGTTACAGAATGATAACCAAAACAGCATGGTACTGGTACCAAAACAGATATATAGACCAAAGGAACAAAACAGAGGCCTCAGATGTAACACCACACATCTACAACCATCTGATCTTTGACAAACCTGACAAAAACAAGCAATGGGGAAAGCATTCCCTATTTAATAAATGGTGCTGGGAAAACTGGCTAGCCATATGCAGAAAACTGAAACTGGACCCCTTCTTTACACCTTATGCAAAAATTAACTCCAGATGTATTAAAGCCTTAAATGTAAGACCTAAAACCATAAAAACCCTAGAAGAAAACCTGGGCAATACCATTCAGGACATAGGCATGGGCAAAGACTTCATGACTAAAACACCAAAAGCAATGGCAACAAAAACCAAAATGGACAAATAGGATCTAATTAAACTAAAGAACTTATGCACAGTAAAAGAAACTACCATCAGAGTGAACAGACAACCTATACAATGGGAGAAAATTTTTGCATTTTATCCCTCTGACAAAGGGCTAATATCCAGAATCTGCAAAGAACTTAAACAAATTTACAAGAAAAAAACAAACAACCCCATCAAAAAGTGGGCAAAGGATATGAAGAAATACTTCTCAAAAGAAGACATTTATGCAGCCAACAAACATATGAAAAAAAGCTCATCATCACTGGTCGTTAGAGAAATGAAAATCAAAACCACAATGAGATATCATCTCATGCCAGTTAGAATGGTGATCATTAAAAAGTCAGGAAACAACAGGTGCTGGAGAGGATGTGGAGAAATAGGAACGCTTTTACACTGTTGGTGGCAGCATAAATTAGTTCAACCATTGTGGAAGACCGTGTGGTGATTCCTCAAGGATCTGATACCAGAAATGCCATTTGACCCAGCAATCTCATTACTGGGTATGTATCCAAAGGATTATAAATCATTCTACTCTAAAGATACATGCACACATATGTTTATTGCAGCACTATTCACAATAGCAAAGACTTGGAACCATCCCAAATGCCCATCAATGATAGACTGGATAAATAAATTGTGGCACATATATGCCGTAGAATACTATGCAACCATTAAAAAGGATGAGTTCATGTCCTTTGCGGGGTCATGGATGAAGCCAGAAACCATAATTCTCAGCAAACTAACACAAAAACAGAAAACGAAACACTGCATGTTCTCGCTCATAAGTAGGAGTTGAACGATGAGAACACATGGCCACAAGGAGGGGAACATTACACACTGGGAGCTGTGGGGAGGTGGGGGGCTATGGTAGGAATAGCATTAAGAGAAATACCTCATGTAGATGACGGGTTGATGGGTGCAGCAAACCACCATGGCACATGTATACCTACGCAACAAACCTGCATTTTCTGCACATGTACCCCAGAACTTAAAGTAAAATAATAAAAATAACAAAAGAATCATCCTGCATTATGTCTCAGCCACTGTGACATTTAAGAAAGTCATATTTGGCCGGGAGTGGTGGCTCACGTCTGTAATCCCAGCACTTTGGGAGGCCGAGGCGGGTGGATCATGAGGTCAGGAGATCGAGGCCATCTTGGCTAACACTGTGAAACCCCTTCTCTACTAAAAAATACAAAACAAAATTAGCTGGGCGTGGTGGCAGGCGCCTGTAGTCCCAGCTACTCAGGAGGCTGAGGCAGGAGAATCCCGTGAACCCGGGAGGAGGAGCTTGCAGTGAACCGAGATGGGGCCACTGCAGCACTCCAGCCTGGGCGACAGAGTGAGACTCTGTCTCAAAAAAAAAAAAAAAAAAAAAAGATAAAGTCATATTTTCCTTCTGGCTTCAGTTTCCTTACTGAGGAATTGATTACTGGATTCAATAATCCAAGGATGTTGAAGTAGACAATCTATGATTCTTTTTCGTATTTAATATTATATTATCGTTTTCACCAAAAAGCTATATATTTCCTTCTGGCCATGGCTCTGTAATCATTTGAATGTACACAGGTTTTTGTGAGAATTGACTTTAGAAATTCCAAGAACATTTGAGTAAATTAAATATTTTAGACAACATTTGTCAAGCCCAAAAGCAGAATTGTCATTTTTATACTAGATGCAGTTAATTATAAATGTAAAGTAAGAGCCCCATTCTGTATGAAGCTGGTGAATATGGCAGTGAAACTTACAGAAAAAGGAAACAAGCTAAACAAGCCATCATCCTAAACCCTAACAGTGATGTCTCACTCTTCGATGAAGAAAAACTACCCAGAGCAGAATTCCATTTCTCCTCCTTTAAAAAACGTGCTTGATCATCTTAAAGTATAAAATGTCTCTCACTCTCGTGCTCCTGGAGTTATTTATCTATTCCAGCGTGTTCACTTTTTTTACTTGACTAATGACTAAGTTGAGATTGAAATAGGAATGTGTGGGGACTCGTATTTAAGTCATTATGAATAAAAATAACTTGTAGGTTGTACTGTTTCTCACTATTTCAAGAAAGAAGTGACATCTTCTCCACAATGTTAGGAATAAAAGAGCTTTCTAACAAATACAAACATACATATGTAACCCAAATACAAACCGCACATAGGGTGGTTTGGGCCATGGGATGAGTCTGTGATAGTTGTGTACTCTACTGTTACTAGCCAAACACAAATGGAACTATATTACTATTCAGGAAAACTACAGAGGAAATTGATGTCTCGTAGGCTCCCAAGAGGTGCAATCCTAGTGAATGTCGAGATGATCATGCTGAGTCTTTATTTCCTTCCATTCACTTATAATCTTCAATATTTGTATCATGGTTTATAATGGTCAATAGGACCCATAGTTCTCTTACTTGATGAAGAGGTGTAATTATAATGTTGTGGAGGTCAAACCAACTCCACCTTGGATATTAATCTGCTGTATTGACTTATGATTAAGTCGTTTCAGGAAGCCTCTAAGATTTCCATTTACCTATTGTTCCTTGTTTAAGAGGATTTACTTACTGTAAATCCTACCCTTAAGTCAAACAACCTTTGTTATCATAATTTGGTTTTCCTACTCTCCCTTCTGAATCACACTTTCCCTATGGTATATATGCCCTGGGTCTGGGGGATAATAGGCTGGGAATCCACCATCTTCTCTTGTGTGGCAGGAGACATAGGTGTGGCTTCTGTTCATAAGTTATTATTAAATATTTCTTTCTAAGAAACTGGATATGTCAGCCTCTTTTTTGGCCTCTCAGCTTCCTTGAACTTTGGGAGTAGGTTTGCATAGACTTACCTACCACAAAACAAATGTTATTATTTATAAACAGATGAAAGAAGTAGTTAACATTATTTAAGAACAAAAACTCCATCACAGGTTTCTGAAAGAAGGTAAATTAAAGCAAATTTCCAAAGCATCCTGGTTTTTATTAATCTTTTTTTTTTTTTTTGAGACGGAGTCTCGCTCTGTCGCCCAGGCTGGAGTGCAGTGGCCGGATATCAGCTCACTGCAAGCTCCGCCTCCCGGGTTCATGCCATTCTCCTGCCTCAGCCTCCCGAGTAGCTGGGACTACAGGCGCCTGCCAACACGCCCGGCTAGTTTTTTGTATTTTAGTAGAGACGGGGTTTCACCGTGTTAGCCAGGATGGTCTCGATCTCCTGACCTTGTGATCCGCCCGTCTCGGCCTCCCAAAGTGCTGGGATTACAGGCTTGAGCCACCGCGCCCGGCCTATTAATCTTAACATACTATATTGTAATCATATTATGTTAGACTTACGGTTTTGTTAGCCAGCATAGGTGTATGTATCTATATCATTTTGTAAATATCTATTTATATTCAACAATGACAAAATTCAACACCAAACCAGCTTTACTTATCTGTACCTATTATTTGTTCCCAGTCTGTACAGTATGATAATCGGCCTGCTGTTCTCATTCTGTTCTTTTTTGCATGATCCTTCTTGAACCAGTTGTCCTCCTTTCATCCTGCAAACTCTCACACTGCACTAGATTTGGCTTAGCCTTGAAGATGCAGTTCCAGAGTTTATTCTCTGCCTCAAAGCTCTGAGTCCCTCCCACAGCCACCCTGCTTTCTGGATCAGGTACTTTATCTAGCACCATCTCTATCAGAGCACAATATTACACTGAGGTCAATACAATGTTTTAATTCATCTGTCTTCTCCAGTAGACTCAGAACTCTTGAGGATAGAAATTTGTCATGCTTACCTTTGTGTCTTATACAGCATTGTGGTCAACTTAACCTAATAAGAAGTCTGTAAGCAAAATGAATAAAAATACCAGAAATAACACTTTGGCTCAGATGGAACATCAGAATGGGGACATTGTGGGAAATGTCAAAAATTTTTATACCCCTTGTTTACATATATAGCTGTTATTACAGAGGTACCTTAAGTGTCTTCAGACAGAAACATCTGATAAACAGTCATCTTCAGAACTTTGGACCAGTTTACTTTCTTTATCAGCCTGAGCATTTGTATATATAATTGGGATTGCTCTGCTTAAGAGAGACCATGTGACTATTAGTCGTACTATTGCTACTATATACTAGTAGCATGAACTATCTTCTCTTCTCATATGTGCATGCCATTTATGTCCAACTATGTTTTAAGATTGAGCTTCCTGATTGTGTTTTCCGGAGATACCTTTTCAACCTCTACTGTTTAAGGATAAGATAAAAGAAAATTATAACACTGTTGGTAAAATTTTGATTTAAAATTATTGGCCAGTCACGGTGGCTGATGCCTGTAATCCCAACACTTTGTGGGGGAGGGTGAGGTAGGTGAATCATTTATGTTCAGGATTTCGAGACCAGCTTGGCCAACCTAATAAAACCCGCTCTCAATACTACCACAGCTGATGCTCTCTTGAAAGCACCACCTCCCAGCAGGAGGCCAACCAGCACAAAAATAGTGCACTAGTTGACCAAAGCTAAGGACCCTCACAGAGTCCATTTCATCTCCCTGCCACTTCCACCAGAGCAGGTGCTGGTATTCATGACTGACAGAACCACAGACGGTTCAGATCACAGGACTCTGTGCAGACAACCCCTAGTGCCACCCCAGAACCTGGTAGACTTGCTGGGTGGCTAGATCCAGAAGAGAGATAACAATCACTACAGCCTGGCTCTCAGAAAGCCACATTCCTTGGAAAAGGGGGAGAGTACTACATCAAGGAAACACCCTATGGGACAGAAGAATCCAAACAACAGCCTTGAGCCCTAGATCTTCCCTCTGACAGAGTCTACCCAAATGAGAAGGAACCAGAAAACCAACTCTGGTGATATGACAAAACAAGGTTCTTTGACAACCCCCAAAATCACGCTAGCGCAATGAATCCAAACCAAATAGAAATCCCTGATTTACCTGAAAAAGAATTCAGAAGGTCAATTATTAAGCTAATAAGGGAGGTACCAGAGAAAGGGGAAGCCCAATGTTAGGAAATTTAAAAAAATGATACAAGAAGTGAAGTGAGAAATATTCAACAAAACAGATAGCATAAATAAAGAACAGTCAAAACTTCAGGAAACAATGGAAGCACTTATAGAAATCAAAATGCTCTGGAAAGTCTCAGCAATAGAATTGAACAAGCAGAAGAAAGAACTTCAGAGCTTGAAGACAAGGTTTTCAAATTAACCCAATCCAACAAAGACAAAGAAAAAAGAATAAGAAAATATTAACAAAGCCTCCAAGAAGTCTGGAATTATGTTAAGTGACCAAACCGAAGAATAATCAGTGTTCCTGAGGAAGGAGAGAAATCTAAAAGTTTGGAAAATATATCTGGGGGAATAATTGAGGAAAATTTACCCAGCCTTGCTAGAGAACTAGACTTCCAAATACAAGAAGCTCAAAGTATACCTGGGAAATTCATAGCAAAAAGATCATCGCCTAGGCACGTTGTCATCAGGTTATCTAAACTTCAGATGAAGGAAAGAATCTTAAGAGCTATGAGGCAAAAACACCAGGTAACCTATAAAAGAAAACATATCAAACTAACAGCAGATTTCTCAGCAGAAACCCCACAAGCTAGATGGGACTGGGGGCCTGTCTTTAGCCTCCTCAAACAAAACAATTATCAGCCAAGAATTTTGTACCCACTGAAACTAAGCTTCATGAATGATGCAGTCTTTTTCAGACAAACAAATGCTGAGAGAATTTGCTACTACCAAGCCAGCACTACAAAAACTGCTAAAAGGAGCTCTAAGTCTTGACACAAATCCTAGAAGCACATCAAAACAGAACCTGTTTAAAGCATAAATCATACAGGACCTATGAAACAAAAATGCAATTAAAAAAACCAAAAACAAAAAAACAAGGTATACAGTCAACAGATAGCATGATGAATGGAATGGCACCTCACATCTCAATAATAATGTTAAATGTAAATGACCTAAATGCTCCACTTCAAAGATACAGAATTGCAGAATGGATAAGAAATCACTAATCAACTATCTTCTGCCCTCGAGAGACACTTAACACATAAGAACTCACATAAACTTAAGGTAAAGGGGTAGAAAAAGACATTTCGTGCAAATGGACACCAAAAGAGAGCAGGAGTAGCTATTCTTACAC
>NW_012112030.1:10906746-10909763 GCF_000951035.1 Colobus angolensis palliatus
TATGATAGGCCACAAAATGAGCCTCAATAAATTCAAGAAAATTGAAATTATATCAACCACTCTCTCAGACCACAGTGGAGTAAAACTGAGAATCAACTCCAAAAGGAACCTTCAAAACCATGCAAATACATGGAAATTAAATAACCTGCTTCTGAATGAACATTGGGTCAAAAATGAAATCAAGATGGAGATTAGAAAATTCTTTGACCTGAAAGACTATAGTGTCACAACCTATCAAAACCTCTGGGACACAGCAAAGGTGGTGCTAAGAGGAAAGTTCATAGCCCCAAACGCCTACATCAAAAAGTCTGAAAGAGCACAAACAGACAATCTAAAGTCACACCTCAAGGAACTAAAGAAACAAGAACCAACCAAACCCAAACCCAGGAGAAGAAAGGGAATAGGAACAGAGCAGAACTAAATGAAAGTGAAACAAAAGAATACAAAATATAAATGAAACAAAAACCTGGTTCTTTGAAAAGATAAATAAAATTGATAGAGCATTAGCAAGATTAACCAAGAAGAGAGAAAATCCAAATAAGCTCAATTAGAAATGAAAAGGAGGATATTACAACTGACACCACAGACATACAAAAGATCATTCAAGGCTACTATGAACACCTCTACTTCCATAAAGTAGAAAACCTAGAGGAGATGGATAAATTCCTGGAAAGATACATCCTTCCTAGCTAAAATCAGGAAGAATTAGATACTTTGAATAGACCAATAACAAGCAGCGAGATTGAAATGGTAATAAAAACTTACTAACAAAGAAAAGTCTAGGACCAGACAGATTCACAGCAAAATTCTACCAGACATTCAAAGAGTTGGTACCAATCCTATTGACACTACTCCACAAGATAGAGAAAGAGGGACCCCTCCCTAAACCATTCTATGAAGCCAGTATCACCTTAATACCAAAACCAAGAAAGGACATAACCGAAAAAGGAAACTACAGAGCAATATCCCTGATGAACATAGATGCTAAAATCCTTAACAAAATACTAGCTAAAAACAATATATCAAAAAGATAATCCATCATGATCAAGTGAGTTTCATAACAGGAGTGCAGGGATGGCTTAACATGTGCAGGTCAATAAATGTGATACACCACATAAACAGAATCAAAAACAAAAATCATGTGATCATCTCAATAGATGCAGAAAAAGCATTCAACAAAATCCAGCATCTCTTTATGATTAAAACTCTCAGCAAAATCGGCATACAAGGGGATATATCTCAATGTCATAAAAGCCATCTATGATAAACCCACAGCCAACATAAAACTGAATGGCAAAAAGTTAAAAGCATTCCCTCTGAGAACTGGAACAAAACAAGAATGCCCACACTCACCACTCCTCTTCAACATAGTCCTGGAAGTCCTAGCCAGAGCAATCAGACAAGAGAAAGAAATAAAAAGCATCCAAATCAGTAAACAGGAAGTCAAACTGTTGTTGTTTGCTGATGACATGATTGTTTACCTAAAAAACCCTTAAAACTCTTCCAGAAATCTCCTAGAACTGATAAAAGAATGCAACAGGATTTCTGGATAAAAAATTAATGTACACAAATCAGTAGCTCCTCTACACACCAATAGCAACCAAGCTGAGAATCAAATCAAGAACTCAACCTCTTTTACAATAGCTGCAAAAAATAAAATACTTAGGAATATACCTAACCAAGGAGGTGAAAGATCTCTACAAGGAAAACCATAAAATGTGCTGATAGAAATCACAGATGACAAACAAATGGAAACACACTTCATGCACATGGATGGGTAGAATCAATATTGTGAAAATGGCCATACTTCCAAAAGCAATCTACAAATTCAGTGCAATTCCTACCAAAATACCACCATCATTCTTCACAGAATTAGAAAAAATCCTAAAATTCATATGGAACCCAAAAAGAGCCCACATAGCCAAAGCAAGACTATGAGAAAAGAGCAAATCTGGAGGCATCACATTACCTAATTTCAAACTATACTATAAGGCCATAGTCGCCAAAACGGCTTGGTACTGGCATAAAAATAGGCACATAGACCAAATGGAATGGAATAGAGAACTGAGAAATAAACCCAAATACTTACAGCCAACCAATCTTCCACAAAGCAAACAAAAACATAAAGTGGGGAAAGGTCACCCTATTCAACAAATGGTGCTGGGATAAGTGGCAAGTCACATGCAGGAGAATGAAACTGAATCCTCATCTCTCACCTTATACAAAAACCAACTCAAGATGGATCAAGAACTTAAATCTAAGACCTGAAACTATAAAAATTCTAGAAGACAACATTGGAAAAACCCTCCTAGACATTGGCTTAGGCAAGGATTTCATGACCAAGAACCCAAAAGTGAATGCAATAAAAACAAAGATAAACTGCTGGGACTTAATTAAACTAAAGAGCTTTTGCACAATAAAAGGAACAATCAGCAGAGTAAACGGACTACCCACAGAATGGGAGAAAATCTTCACAATCTGTACATCTGACAGAGGACTAATATCCAGAATCTACAACAAACTAACAAATCAGTAAAAACAGACAATCCCATCAAAAAGTGGGCTAAGGAATAGACAGTTCTCAAAAGAAGATATACAAATGGCCAACAAACGCATGAAAAAGGCTCAACATCACTAATGATCAGAGAAATGCAAATCAAAATGGCAATGCAATACCACCTTACTCCTGAAATAATGTCATAATAAAAAAATACAAAAACAGTATATGTTGGCATGGATTTGGTGATCAGGGAATACTTCTACACTGCTGCTGGGAATGTAAACTAGTACAGCCACTGTGGAAAACAGTGTAGAGATTCCCTGAAGAACTAAAAGTAGAACCACCGTTTGATCCAGCAATGCCACTACTGAATATCTACCCAGAGGAAAAGAAGTCATTGTACAAAAAAGATACTTGCACATGCAAGATTGTAGCAGCACAATTTGCAATTATGAAAATGTGGAACCAACCCAAATGCCCATCAATTGATGAGTGGATAAAGAAACTGTGGCATATA
>NW_012112030.1:10914003-10977887 GCF_000951035.1 Colobus angolensis palliatus
CTTTTAAAAAAAGAGATTTATTATAATCTTTGCAGGTTCCTGAAGTAAGGCAAATTTCCATATCAAGTGAAATCTGATTAGGAATCTTGGTTTTTGCTCCAACAAGTTTTTCTGAATGGAGTTATGTTTAGTTAAATGACATACTCCTGGTTTATAGTAAAGTTTTCCTGTTGATTTCTTGGTCCATAGTCTGTCAGACTTAGATTTCAAATTTTATTCCTCATTCATAGTTCAAAACTTGATTGAGTTCCTCTTACATGGCAGACCGTGTCCTAGGTAAATTGTCACAGACAAAACAAACATGATGCTTATTTCTGTGGAGCTGATAGCAATCCAGATGGAAACCTCATGGCCCAGACATGTTTCTTTGGCCTTGTCATTTTTCTATCTGACTTTGACAAAAACTTTTTGTCTTAATTTAATTTAATGTAACTTAATTTAGGAGAGCTAAGTAATTAAACATGAGGCCAAAGTATGTAAGAAAGCGGCAGCCCTTTATTGCAAATACGCACACACTCTCCAGCGAGGTTCTCTGGTCCTCAGGTGTGGGGGAGGGCCAGGGAAGTCGCGCTGGCACTCTCGGGTGAGGTTTCCCGGTCCACGAATGCGGGGGCCGAAGAAGTCACGGGGATTTTTGTGCATTGGTACTGGAAGGGGGAGGGCAGTGGGCGGGATAAGGGTGTGATAGGGGCGTCTCCATAGGCATGGCCGGGTAAGTTTCGATCTCTTCGGATTGACGTCACCTGGCTCATGATCGGTTGATTTAGTTCTTTTCCCGGGCATGGGAAAATCTGTGATGAAGAACCCGGAAACAACAGGGACTGCTCCATCTTGTTCACCTTCCTCCATCTTGTCCCTTCTCCCTCACCCAAACACTTTTAAAACACAGTGCTTATCAGGACAAATATTACTGGAGAGATCTTTGTTTTTGAAGAGTGGTGATTGCTGGCCTGCCCAGCACACAGGGAGAGAGGAAGAACACAGAACAGGGGGAAATTTGTATTCTTAAAACTTTTTTGAAGGTACTATACCTCTGACCCAGCAATCTCATTACTGGGTATATACTCAGAGGAACATAAATCATCCTACCATAAAGACACATGCACAGGAATGTTCATTGTAGCACTATTCACAATAGCAAAGACACAGAATCAATTGAAATGTCCATCAGTGACAGACTGGATAAAGAAAATATAGTACATATACACCATGGAATACTACGCAGCCATTAAAAAAGAACGAGATCATCTTTTGCGGGAACATGGATGGAGCTGGAAGTCATCTTTAGCCAAGTAATGCAGGAACAGAAAACCAAGTACTGCATGTTCTTACTTGTAAGTGGAAGTTAAATGATGAGAACTCATGAACACAAAGAAGGGGACAATAGACAGTAGAGGCTATTTGAGGGCGAAGGTGTGGAGGAGTGAGAGGAGCAGAAAAAATAATCATTGAGTGCTTGGCTTAATACTTGGGAGATGAAATGATCTGTACAGCAAACTCCCATGACGTGAATTTACCTAGGTAACGAACCTTCAAGTATACTCCCGAACCTAAAATAAAAGTTAAAAAAAAAGAAGCCTTTGAAACTTGATCTCAAAAAATACCAGCCAAGGTGTGGTAGGAGAAAAAAAAAAAAAAGAAAAAATACTACACCTATCTTTCTCTGATTAATTGTGAGGTTTTCTTTTGGTTTTTGGCTTTCAGCAATTGATTATGGAGTGCTTATGTATGGTCTTTGTATTTGTCATGTATTAGATTTAAGTGTGGTTGATATTGTTGATCAGGTTTTTAAAATTATCCATCATTATTTCTCAAATATTCCTTCTGACTCATTCTGTCTTCTCTTCTTTTGGAACTTTAATTAAAGGTGTTAAACTTTTAGAGAATGTCCTATATGTTCTATTCTTTCCTTTTTTTCCCCCTCAGTGCTTTAGTGTTTATAATTCATATTAAACTGTCTTTGTATTCACTAATCCTGTCTCCTGTGCTAGTCTACTGTTAAATTTATCCAATGAGTTAATTTCAGATATATTTCAAGTTGCAGTTCTAGAACATCTATTTAATTTCTTTTTAGACTCTGTCTACATTTAAATATTCCTTTTTAAAATCTCTCTACCTGCTTCTCTATTTTTTATCACGTTAATTAATGTTACATATTAACTTCTACATGTGACTCATCTCTGGCTCTCATTAATTAATCTTATCCTCCTCTAACAGGTGTTGAATTTTGTTCTGATGATCAGTTAAATTATTGACAGATCATTTGGATCATTTGGATGCTTTATTTTAGGCTTTATTATGGCAGGTTAGTTTTATCTTTCCCTTACTTGTAGGATGCAACATTTGTGGGTTTGGAAGCCAAAGATTAGAGTGTTCACCAAGGTCTCTGCATTCTGGCTTAGCCTAGACTCTAACCTCTACCTACCCAGTACTGTGTAGTTTTCTCTGCTTTGGAATTTTTCCCCATGGGTATGTGACTTAGGGGTCAGCCAAGGACCGGAAATAAATTTAATTTAAAAAATTTAATTATTATTGGTACTTAATAGTTATACATGTGATATTTTGATTCCAGCATACGATGTGTAATGATTAAATAAGGGTACTGTAATCCCAGAACTTTGGGAGGCCAAGGCAGGTGGATCACCTGAAGTCGGGAGTTTGAGACCAGCTTGACCAACGTGGAGAAACCTGGCCTCTACAAAAAAAAAAAAAATACAAAATTAGCCGGGAGTGGCAGTGCACGCCTGTAGTCCCAGCTACTCAGAGGGCTGAGGCAGGAGAATTGCTTGAACCAGGGGGCGGAGGGTTGCGGTGAGCCGAGATGGCGCCACTGCACTCCAGCCTGGCAAGGAGAGCAAAATTCCGTCTCAAAAAAAAAAAAAAGGGGGGTAATTAGGGGATACATGGCATCAAGTATTTAGCATTTCTTTGTGTTAGAAACATCCCAATTCCACTCTTTTAGTTATTTTAAAATATGCACTAGATTACTGTTAACTACAGTCACCTTATTGTGCTACCGAACACTGGATCTTATCCCTGAAGGGAGTTTTAAACCCAGAGGTTGGAATTCCTGTTCTGTTGTTCTCATCTCCAGGACTTTCCCTCAAATCCCACCTTCTTTGGCAGCCTCACACAATGACTGTATCTTCTTGACAACAAGACCATCATTCTTTTCTTGAACTCCATTTTCCTGCACTGAGGTTTGGAAGATGTCGTCAGTGAGAGCAAGGAAGAATGTAAGGCCCATCTTGTCTTCTCCTTCTCTCAAGGATTGTAGATATGCTCTAGGTGCTGTTCAGGGCCTACAAAAAGCGATTTCTATGTCTTGTCTATCTCTTAAATATTTATAACAAGAGAATAAATTCGGCACAAGTAATCCCTCTTGGCTTTAGATAATATAAATTCCTTCAAAAATTTTAAAATCAAATTAATTCTTTTCATGTGAAATCCACTGTCTTGAAGTTACTAGTCAATCAAATTACTACCTTCTCTTCCAAGAATGTTAAAATCAAGGCTAGGGAGAATAGTCTAAATTTATTGCCTTTGAGTTTTTAATCTCCAACCCATCGTCCCCTGCCAATATGATTTTTGACATCTTTGCTTTATGGAATGTTCTGTACAAGTTCAATGACTTTTAGTTTATCTGAGACAATAGATTTATCTTGTTTTTCTACCTACTTGACCTCTGCAGCATTTGTCATTAGTAACAATCATGCTTTTCTTAAAATCCTTCTTATATTACTCTGTTTTTGTATCTCTGACTGCAATAAACTGAATACTTATGTTCCCCCAAAATTCATATGTCAAAATGCTAACCCTTAAAATGATGGTATTGGGATTTGTGGAGCCTCATAAATGAGATCAGTGTTCTTATAAATGAGACCCCAGAGAACACGTTCATTCTGTTGGCCGTGTGAGTTTATAAGGAGAAGCCTACTGCCTGTGTGGAAGTGGGTCCTCACCAGACATCGAATCCACCAGAGCCTTAACCTTGGACTTTTTGGCCCCAAGAACCCTGAGAAATATCTTTCTGTAGTTTATAAGCCACCCAGTTTATTTTGGTTATAGCCGTCCAAACAGATTAAGATGTTGACAATATTTCATTGTCATCTTGATTCAGTGTTCTCTGTGGATATTTATAAAGTTTTTCTCCCCAAAACATATTCTTTCTGTATTCTAGTCATTCTAATTGACTCCTAAGGCTTCAACCATCACCGTTAAACATATGGCTTCCTTGACCGTAGCCCTAAACTTTCTCTCAGGGCTCAAATGCCTACTATTTTTTTTTTGAAACTATGGAATTAATGAAATAGCATTGGATTGAGTACTTCTGATATTATTTTGTAGAAAATTGAGAGCAATCTACTCCACTCTCAATCCCTGTCTTCTTCCCAAATCCTTACTAGTTTATAAGCCCCATAAAGGCAAAGACAGAATTGTATTTGTCTGTGTTGATTTTGCAGTGCTTTAGAAACAGTTGATAAACATTTTACAGAGTAAATGTTTATCAGTCATTTATATTTGAAGGCTCTATTAATATTCCAAGGACAGTAGTCCTGCTAGTCACCAACTAGATTTTGAGTGTGCCCTTTTTACGGCAGCCATAAAAGGTGAATATTTTAAACAACAAACAGGGCCTGAACATTCTGCAAAAGAAGGAGGGAAGGATGTGATGAGAGGAGTCAGGGAACGGATGACTGGATGGATTCTGAGAGGGGTAAAGACAGAGTGAAATTACAAAGGCATTTTGGGTACAGGAAATCCATTCCATGATTGGAATCTGTTTACCTTGCTTTAGTATAGAACCCTTTTTCAACACCCTCAATTCTCCAGTGAAAATGACTACATTCATGAATAATTTTGGCAAGTATTTTTTTTTTCTTTTTACTTCAATCCTTAGAATTAGAAGAAGATTGTGTTTCACATCCAGACCAATGGATTGAGGACCAGAGAGATCAGATATTTAGAGACAGATGTGACCACAAGAAAATTTATAAAAATTTTGGAAACATCTATAGACTTCCATAGGCTATGAAGTTTCTATCTGGGTCTTGACATCTCAGTTAATTTTTAAATAATAGTAACATTTATAATGCACCGTTTAAAAAATATTATCAAGGCTGGGTGCAGTGGCTCATGCCTGTAATCCCAGCACTTTGGGAGGTGGAGGCAAGTGGATCACCTGAGGTCGGGAGTTTGAGACCAGCCTGGCTGACATGGTGAAACCCCCGTCTCTACTAAAAGTACAAAAAAAATTAGCCAGGCATGGTAGCGGGTGCCTGTAATCCCATCTGCTTGGGAGGCTGAGGCAGGAGAATCGCTTGAACCCGGGAAGTGGAGGTTGCAGTGAGCCGAGATCATGCCATGGCAGTCCAGCCTGGGTAACAGAGCAAGACTCCGTCTCAAAAAGAAAAAAAAGAGAAGAAAAATACCATCAAAAGTAATTTCTTATTTTTCTTGGCATACCTAAGTTCCTCAAGGACAGAATCATACCTTATTCATTTTTTGTTGTTTCTTCCTTCCCCATCCCTAAAATACAGACCAGTAAATTACAGGATGAATTATATAGTTGATCAACTTAAATTAATGAAATGAGTAAGTTAATGAATTTAAGCTAATTCCTCACTGTTTACAGCCAATAAGCAACCAGATTACCTGATTTCCAAGCATTTTTTTCTTAAAGAAATTGGATGGGGAGTCTTCCAAATATGTTAGCAATTATATAGACTCAAGGAAACAACTAGGTTAGTAGTTTTTATACATTAATATACTTCAAAACAAGCTGGAAGCTTTGCTAAAACAATTTTGGGAGCTCCACACAGAGTTTTTGATTCTGTAGATCTGACTGAGGTGGGTCTCAAGACTTTGTATTTCTAACAAGTTCCCAGGTGAAGCTGATGCTACTGATTTGGAGACCACACTTTGCAAACCACTCATGAAGGTGACATTATTAAAACACACAGAATTCTCTCCATGGAAAACATTGTAGGAAGACTGTTCTTGAAATGCTTAAAAATCTCCTTCACTGCCTGTGGCATAACAAAGTAGAAGGTACCTGTGTTGTACAGCCTCAGCTCTGTCACCCACTCAGGAGAACCTTAGGAAAGCCACATCGTGCCTTTGTACTTCAGCTTCTTACAAAGAGGTTTACAGTAATTTTTGTATTCTGCAAGTTCTTTCTAGAATGTAAACTCTGACTACAGAATTGAAAGTACATTAACCTTTTATGAAGAACATTAACTCAGCTCTAGTGATTCTCCAGAAGCTTTGGTTATGAGATTCTGTCATTAGCCAGACCCTGGAAAAGTAACATACTAATATTGATTATAACTAAAACCAGAAATTGACCTTGCTCATTCTTTTATGCTTTCTCTAATACAAAGATATTGAATGTACCCGATTTGGGCTGGGGTCTAGTTTCTCTCCTTCCATATCATGTAAGGGCTGCAGAGATAGGAGAACGGAGCAGTTGCCTTCTTTGACTATGTGCCAGGGGTACTTTAGCTCTTCAGCAGGTACACAGTAATTTCAACAGAACAACCACTTCAAATGAACAAAGTCTTAAAGGAAAAGCATTTCAAACTCAGTATACTTTTCTATTACAAATAATATCCATATTTTAAAATCAGCCACATAGGATAAATATATTTTTATTCTCTTCCTTTTCCAAAAAAGATTTGATTCTTCATAACCAGAATGCCTTTTTGGATTTCTGTATGTACAGGGGTTGGTCTTGTGGATTTACAATAGTCACATAATTTGAAGAAATAGGCAAAACCTAATATTAGTTTTGAGCTTCTATATGTGGTGATAAGTACCCAATGTAGTTAATAGTGAAGCATTGCCAATTCATTTACTTGTCTTTGGTTAATTTTCATTGTTCATTTACTTGCCAGTTCATTACTTGTTCATGCTTATTCATTTTTTAATGGTTGCCATAGGTTGACACCATCTAGACAAAACAATTGATTATATTTCTCACCCTTTTGTTTGATAGAACATTGAAACAAGTTGCATTCCAAGTGGCACCCTTGATCTCTGAGCTACCACATGCTCTGTAGAAGAGACTCGTGCAGCATCAGGGAGTCACCTTCCACTATTATACATCTCTAATTTTGAGTGTTCTGCTCTGTATCCCTGTAAACACCATGTGTTAGACTGATGTTTTGATTCTAGCAGAAAGAAGAAAAATGATACAGGCAAAAATAAGATGCAAAATTTATGAAAATCATGGTACTTTTAGAGCAATAACATACTTTTAGAAAACAATCGCCTTTTCTTAATATTATGTCAAAAGTGGTTTAGGTATTACGGGGGTGACAATCGACCATAGATGCCATTTGTCCAGGGACAGTCCTGATTTATGCCTATTTACTCAGGAAACTTACTCATAATGCTCTCTTTTGTTACCACATGCTTTAGTGTGGATGATAAACATGGTCGCATTATTTATTAGCAAGTGTAAGCCACACTTAAAAAAACTACTGTTTTGTATGTTTATTAAAGAGGTAAGCTGTAAACATTTTCCGATTACTAGTACATATACAGTTTCTAAAACGTCGGGACACAAACAGTAATTTACTTCATCATATAATTAAGCTTTGATTCAAAAAGAATCCCTGACAGACACACTGAAAGTACAATGGCTGTGAAACGAAAAGTAGTAGTTCTTCTTTTCCCCATTTACCCAGTCCAGAGCAGTAGCACTTTTCACACCTATAATTGTCATAAAAGCTAGGAAAATTATCATTTTTATTGAAGCATTCAGAATATAGTCCCTATAAAAAGGGATTCCTACATGTAGAATTTAGGTAAGAAGGGAAACTAGAAAGTTTTCATTTCCTCAGCAAAGGAGGCAGGTTGTCCTTGTTGAGAAATTCAAGAGAGGAAAGCTTGAGGTTGATGTTCAACGATTTTAGAAAGCCTATAACTAAATCTCTTTTTGTCTGCACTCTAAGAGAAGGGTAAAACACTAGAGGAAATAGCCAAAAAAGTTACGTAGACTAAAGCTCACCAAGATGGCAGAAAAGTCAGAATTGAACCTGGACTGTCAAACATTAAGCTAGCACATTCCCTCAACAGCAGATTTTTCTATAGCTCAGGTATATACACATTTTCAGTAGGAATACTTGCATGGAAATTAAGTAAAGTGCGTTTCCAGCTGTCTCAAATGGTAACATTACTCTCTATATTTTTCAGATGAGCATTTTGTGAATATGTCTGAATTGTTGGACATTATTTTTCTACATCTGTTAAAATATTGTTCATTTATACAGGACCAACTCTGTATTCTTCACAAACATAATTGAACTAAATTAAACCATAAACAAAACCTGGAAAGCAAACCTCACCCAGACCAATTAAATCCATCACTGGAAAGTGGGGATGAGGTCTTATTACTGGGAGGGCATGTTTATTAGTGTTTTAGGGCTGCCATAGCAAAGTACCACAAACTGGTTGGCTCAGGCAATAGAATTTTTCTTTTTCTTGTAGTTCTGGAGACTAGAAATACAAGATCAAGGTGTCAGCAGGTTTGGTTTTTTTCAGCAGGCTCTCTTTTTGGCTTGCAGATGGCCGCCTTCTTACTACGTCTTCAAATGGTTGGCACTCTGTGTTGTCCGTGTCCTGATCCCCTCTTTTCATAAATACATCAGTCAGATTGGATTAAGATCTATCCGTATTTTATCTTAATTATTTCTTTAAAGGTCCTGGTTTTACACAAAGTCACATTCCTTGGTATTCAAAGCTAGGGCTTTAACATACTAATTCTGGGTGGAGATAATCAGCCTATAACATCATGTGTGTGTTAGAAGTCCTACTTCAGAGAGTCTCTGGGCCACTTACACTGCACACCTGGAAATGTTTAGAACACATTTCATGTAATTCATAATTTTGCTTGTAACAGGCTGAATCTTGAAGTCAAGAGCCCTGACTTCTTGGGAAGCAACAGGGGATGTTGGAAACATATAAGCTTTGTCAACTGCAAAAGTGGCTCTTTTGACTGACAACTATATGGATTTTGTGGAGTAATTTAAGCATTCCAAGCCTTATTTTTCTTATCTGAAAAATAGGGATAATGTTTATCTCATGGATTATTGTATAAGCTAATTATGATAATATTTAAAGTAATTAATATAGTGACTGACATCAGGACTCAAATATTAGTAAAAACAGGATCCTATTCCTTCTTCTATTTATTGACTCTGTATTGGTATTAGTTTTATTTTGCTACTATAACAAATTGCTACAAACCCAGTGGCCTAAGACAACACTGATTTATTAGGTTACAGTTTTGGAGTTCAGAAGCCTGACATAGTTCTCACTGTTCTAAAATCAAGGTGTCGGTAGGGCTGTGTATGTGTGTGTGCGTTTTTTTCTTTTTCTTTTCTTTTCTTTTTTTTTTTTTTTTCAGACAGAGTTTTGCTCTTGTTGCCCAGGCTGGAGTGTAATGGCATGATCTTGGCTCACTGCAACCTGTGCCTCCTGGGTTCAAGCAATTCTCCTGCCTCAGCCTCCCAAGTAGCTGGGATTACAGGCATGCGCCACCACGCCTGCCTACTTTTGTAATTTTAGTAGAGAGGGGTTTTTCCATGTTGGTCAGGCTGGTCTTGAACTCCTGACCTCAGGTAATCCACCTGCCTCGGCCTCCCAAAGTCCTGGGATTACAGGCATGAGCCTCTGTGCCCGGCTGGGTTGTTTTTTCTGGAGGATCTGGGAGATAATACGTTTCTTTGTCTTTTCCAGTTTCTAGAAGCCACCTGCCATTTCTTGGCTCATGGTCCCCTTTCTCTATCTTCAAAGCCAACAATGGTGGTTGAGTCCTCATTTTTGTGACCCTGCTTTGATCATTGTCACATCTCTTTCTCTGATTCTAGCCAGGAAAGTTTCTTTGCTTTTAAGGACCCATGTGATTAGATTGGAGCCATCTCAACAATCCGGGATAATTTTCCCATTTCAAGGTCCTCAACTTAATTACATTTGCAAAGTCCTCTGCCAAGTAAGGTGACATAGTCACAGATTCACAATAAGGGAGCTATTACTCTGCCTGCTGCAGTATCCTTGGACACATTTCCACCAAGCCAGTTCTTTGACACTAACGTGGAGATACTGCTGTAACTGCCCTTACATTGAGAGGTTTATTTTGGAAAGTTAATGCATTATTTTCTTTTTGAGAATAACAATTCTGTAGTGAATAAAGTTTCTTATTTTATTCTATAGCCATATGAGAAATGCAGACTTATTATCAAAGCCATAAACAGAAATTCTATCAATTCTCCTTACATTGTGGTAAATTTCTTACCTTTTCTTTTCTTTTTTCTTCTGTACCTGACCCCTATCCCACTGATTCTCTTGTACTTTAGTGATAGCTCTTGCTTATCTTTCAAGTTCAGTACAAAAGGCTACTATATAATTTAATTAATCAAAATATCTTATTTGCCAACTATTTTAGAAACAAAAAAGTTGAAATTTGGACATAGTTCTTCTCTATTGGATACTTAGCCTGACACTGAGCTTAATGCTATATTCTTTTAAAAATTTATTAAAAGTTTATTTTTGTAGCGATGAGGTTTTAATATGTTGCCCAGGCTGGTCTTGAACTCCTCAGCTCAAGCAATCTACCTTGGCTTTCCAAAGTGCTAGGATTACAGGCATGAACCACTGCACCTGGCCAGTGCTATATTCTAAGATTCCTGAAAGCCATTATTTATTGAGCTGGTTCCAAGATAAACTGATGATATAATTTGGAAGTACATGATGTTTTTCCTTGGAATGTTACTGCCTCCAGTTTGTTTGTAGAGGCTAGTCCTTTTCAGTGCATGGGGAATTAAAGGGTAGGCAACACATATTATACCTTCATCTGTTATATTGATAGACTATAAAACAGTACTTCAGAATTGGAGTTTTATAGGCAAAGATACCAGGGTTTAACCCTTGGTCTGCCATTTTTCTAGCTGACTGACCCTGGGAAAGTTTTACCTTATTTAGACCTTTATTTCCTCATCTATTGAATGTAGTAATATCAAATGTATAGGCTTGATTTGGGAATTAAATAAAATGATGCTTAAAATACATATTTCACAGTGTCTAGCACACAAGAAAGAAAATACTTATTAACTTTAGTTATTATAGTTTGTCTTCAGCTTTCCAAATGGCTGCCATGAAGGAAATGGGAAAGGGGAGAAATTTAGATTTATAAAAATTAGTGTAAATGAGTTTTTCCTTTCCTATGGGAAGACCCAAGACACTTATAGGAAGCAAAAATGGTGAGCAAATTTTAAAATGTAAACACCTTCCAGGTAGGAACTTACCTTCCCCATCAAAGTGGGTCTCAGCTTTTCTCCATCAGTTCCTTCCTGTTTACTATCCACTGAAAAAAAGTTCTATCCCTTTTAGATTTGTCCTTTAGGTTAAAATCAAGGTGTTGGTGAGGCCGTGTATTTTTTCTCAAGGATCTGGGAGAGAATATGTTTCCTTGTCCTTTCCAGCTTCTAGAAGCCACCTGCCATTTCTTGGCTCATGATCACCTTCCTCCATCTTCCAAGCCAACAAGAGTGGGTTGAGTCTTCGTTTTTGTTACCCTACTTTGGTTGTTATCACATCTGTTTCTCTGATTGTAGTCAGGGAAGTTTCTCTGCTGCTAAGGACCCATGTGAGCCATCTCAACAATCCAGGGTAATTTTTCTATTTCCAGGTCCTCATCTTAATTACATCTATAAAGTCCTCTGCCAAGTAAGGTGACATAGTCACCTCAATACAAAGGACCTAATACACGTGATGCCGAATCTGGAGACGTGAGCAAATGGGAGAAGAAAATGGGAGAATATTTCCTGGGGGATTTGAGCAGAAATGCGCTGCAGGAGTTGTCGTAGGAGTTGTCAAAAGACAAAATTACGATAAACTTAAAAACTGGATTGGCTTTTGTTTGTGATTCTGGAATAGAGTAAAACATCATTTTATGAAATAGAATGAGTTGGGCATGATAGAATGGTTGGTTTTGTAAGGTGGGGACATGAAAACAGAAAAATAAAAAAAGTGACTGGTTAACATCAAGTCACTCCAGGTTCCTTTTCTCGTAAATGTTAAAGCAAAGAGGACTTCCTTAAATGATGCTGACTTAGATTGTGCTCTTTCTGATAGATTTCCGTGAATCTCCTGTTTCCAGGAAAAACTGGCTTAAAACGCAGTTTGATTGCGTGGCATTTAGCATGCATTGACCCCGTTTTTATTTGTTTTGGGCTGCTGGGGCCTAGGCAGGACACTAGTCCAAAACAATGGATTCCACAAATTTTAACGCAGGAAAAAGAAGAAAGGGGATTCTAAAAATTATTGTTGTGGATTGTGTGTTTACTTTGAGATGTTAAAGAAATACCATAAGCAGGTGATTATCTTGAACTTAGGTATTAGTCATGAATCCATTTATGTGCTATGTAGTTCTTTAATGGGACCATGTGAATCACAGCTCAATAAGCTTACACAAAATGTTAAAAGAAAAACCTTAGACAAATTAAATATAACAGAGTTTAACTAAGCAGAGAAGGATTGTTGCATTGGGCAGCCTCCCAGGCCAGAGTAGAGGCAGAGAGACTCCAGCAGAGCCACGTGATGGAAGAACATTATGGACAGAAAAGGGGAAGCAACCTACGGAAAACAGGTGTGTGAGGTACAGAAACAGCCAGATTGGTTACAGCTCTGTATTGCCTTATTTGAATACAGTTTGAATAGTTGGCTGCCTTTGATTGGCCAAAACTCGGTGACTAGAACAAGAACTGATTACAGTCTGTTTATACATCCAGTTAGGTTACAGTTACTGTGCACAGAGAAACCATGAGGCCAAATTTTGAATATATAAGGAGGCAACTTTGAGCTAAATTTAATTTAACAAAAAGGTATACATGTTTTGAAAGGATACGTTTACAAAATAACTGATATTGTGGGAGAGAGAAAGAAATAAATGAGAGAAAAGGAGAAGGAAAAGAGAAAGCAGGAGGGGGAAAAAAGATGGATGTGAATTAAAAAAGGGAGGAAGATGTAAGACAAACTACTTATTTCAACATTCTGACTAAAGTAGAACCCTGCAATCTGAGTTGTTTGTATCCAGATTCAACCCCTCAGAGTCACATTTAAAGTCACATTTTAGGCAAGGCAAAACCACAGATCAATTTGCTAACCTTACATTTTAAAAGCTTTAACCACTGGTTTATTTTGGGTGCCATGGAAACAAATAGCTGGCTTTACTAACCGGACACTTTTAAGCTGGTGGTTTTGGCTAGGTGTAGTCACAGCTAGAATCAGGGACCAAAAGGGAGCCTCAATCTTGACTAAGCAGATGCAGAGATGTTCAATAACAAGTGACGTTTTCATCTTAGACACAGATTACAGATTACATGCTCTCAAATTTCAAATTTTGGCTTTGTCATTAGACCATAATTCTACCTCTGGTATATTGTTTCATTTTTGCTCATCGTTTTCTGGAAGCAATAGCAATTTTCGTGCAGAGACTGATCTCACGTCCAGGTAGCTGATGTCTCGCATTTATGAGTTAAATGCTGGTTTGATTTTTTTGTTTGTTTAGCCTCTAGCCATGTCCTCAGAAGCTCATTATAGAGAAAGCAGAAGTTATAGTAACCAAAAATTAGAACTATAACTCTTACACTTTCAAATTCATACAACAAAGTGCAGATGAGTACCAAGGTTTTAGAAAACTCTGCTCAGGGTCACAGAAACCAAAATCAAAACAAGGCAGGACTCCTACAATTCAGTGAATGATGATCTGGTGCACAAGACTGGCAAAATCATAAATCGCCACCATGCAAGTCAGAAAGTGATCATTATAAACTAAGTAATCTCTGAGTACAAAGAAGAAAAAAGGGAAAATGCCACTGATTAGGAAGTTTATTTTTAATTCTGTAGCTTATCTTTTCTTATCCTAAGAGATTATATGTGTGCAGGTTATTGAGCAAACAAAAAAACTAGTCCTCCATAATCTAGTAAATGATAACTACTCTGCCATTTTATTCTCTTTCAATTTTTGTCCTTTTATACATAGTTTTACTTGAGATTTAGCTGTATAATTTGTATCTCACTTATCTTTTTAAAAATGTCACAAACACTTTCCCATGTTTTTAGAAACTTTGCCAATAATATTGCAAAGTCTTCATAAAATTTATGTATAATTTTTAACATCCCTTATTATTGAATACATAAATGGCTCCCTTTTTTGTTTAGTTGATTTTAATATTAAGTTAATTAGAGGGATTTTGGTATTCAGGTGAATGATGGTGGCCTGAATTCTTTGTACCATTTTAACGAAACAGACATTATTATAAAATTGGTGTTAAGAAGCTTCATTTTAAATTTGGTTTCACCCCATCTCCAGGAGTTACACAAATTACCCAGGTGCTTTTGTCAAGGCTCTCAGAACTCTAAGAACGCTGAAGAACCTTAGCTCTAGTGCAGTAATGTGAAGATCTGGCATACCCCTCTGTATGGTGGCAGAAAACTGAAACAATATAGAGCTAATTCCCTTTCCCTTGAAATTCACAGATCCTTCAGGAAATAGACATTTGATATTTGATATATTTGATATAGTTTCTTGTTCTGCCGGTCTCTTTGGCCCGCCTGCAGAAATTGTCACACTTTGATGTAAAATAAATTCTTTGAAGAAAAAATAATCACCTAGGGAGCTTGTTACAATGCAGATTTCTGGGCTCCCCTGCCATGCATTTAGTTCAGTAGGTCTGGAGTAGGTCTAGGATTTAAATTCCTAATGCACTTCCCAGAAAAGCTGTATTTTGAAACACATTTCCACGGGAAATAAAGCACCGAGCTGTGCCAGGACAGCATGGGGATTCTCATATTCCCTGCCAAGCTCAGGTTGGAGATGGGATATCGTACTTTCCTATTAGTGTGCTTCCAACAGACTTGACCAAGGTGGTCCCAACAGAAAGGGCCAATTACTTATGGATTCAGATTTCCCCCCATGTTTTACCTTTGACTCCTTAGCAAGAACATGATTTGCAACACAGAAAAAATATCTGTTAGGTTGGCAGTCCAGTGTGTAATCTAGTTTTAGGCTAAGCAGAATTCAGACACAGCAGTAAGGTTTGTGGGCTGGTGCCCAGTAATTACAGTTGGTGAGAAGAGTTCCACTCTGTTTTACTTGATCATGGTTTGAGGTCACAATCAGATCATTTATCAGCATCATACATTTGTCCAGCATCATTTCTCTTCTGCACTCTGAGTTGACATTTTAATGGATTGTTTATAGCCAACATGGTAGCAAGATACAGGATGTTGATTCACTGTTAATTTATTTCAACAGGAAGATTACCAAAGCAGCATAACTCTTTGATATGGTTTGGCTGTGTCTCCACCCACCTCTCACCTTGAATTATAATAATCCTTGTGTGTTGTGGGAGAAGCCCATGAAGAAGTAATTGAATCATAGGGATCATAGGGGCAGGTTTTTCCTCTGCAATAGTGAATGAGTCTCATGGGATCTGGTGGTTTTATAAAGGGGAGTTCCCCCTGCTCATGTCCTCTTGCTTTCCGCCATGTAAGACATTCCTTTGCCTTTTCTTCATCTTCTGCCATGATTGTGAGACCTCGCTAGCCATCTGGAGCTGTGAGTCCACTAAACTTCCTTCCTTTATAAGTTACCCAGTCTTGGGTATGTCTTTATTAGCAGCATGAAAATGAACTAATACACTCTTGTTTGTTTTTGTTTGTTTGCTTTTGTCATTGTGAGCAAGATGGTGGTGGATAGATGGTGCTTTCCCTCCCTTGTTCTCACCTGTCCTTTGATTGTATGACTTTTCTTCCAGAAAAGCTTTCATTTGGTATACTAGTTCACTTGGGACATAATATTTATTATCAGTAAAAATTAGAGTAATAGAGCTAAGCTAGCAAACTCAAGACCCACTTTTTTTCAAAAAGTCAAATTCAATGTAGAACGTCCTAATTTTCCATAGAAAAATAACTTGATAAAGTTTGTGTAGCCAATTAAATCTCAATTTGCCTATTCAACACCTCAATTGTTTTGTATTTTTATTTTTTTCCAAGGTCCCGTAGAATCAGTTGGCTAGAAAAAAATTAGCAAAGTGAATTTTAAAATTCAAGTTGTAAGTAATATCACTTGGCTTAGAGGTGAAAGCTGAGCAGATAAATTGAAGCTGGACACCCCTTCTCTAGAGAGAAATGGAGAAGGGCTAGCACATTACTAACTTTGCTGTGGTATCTGAGTTTATTACATGTTTATGTTGCTGACTTAAGTACTTCATACAATGAAAATGTAGCAATAAAGAGTTGCTCTTTAATCTACCATATATGCTCTGTTTTTCAACTTGGAAAGTAGCATCACTGCACAGTGGATATACGCTGGAAAACGTGTTTGCAAATTGAATTTTTTATAAAGAAATCACACGTTTTCTGGAGGTAGACAATTTTTTTTTTTTTTTGAGGCAGAGTCTCACTCTGTTGCCCAGGCTGGAGTGCAGTGGCATGATCTCGGCTCACTGCAATCTCTGCCTCCCGGGTTCACGCCATTCTCCTGCCTCATCCTTCCGAGTAGCTGGGACTACAGGCGCCCACCACCATGCCTGACTAATTTTGTTTTTGTATTTTTAGTAGAGACGGAGTTTCACCATGTTAGCCAGGATGGTCTCCATCTCCTGACCTCGTGATCCGCCCGCCTCGGCCTCCCAAAGTGCTGGGATTACAGGCATGGGCTACTGTGCCCGGCTGGCAATTTTTAAGAATAATTCTGTGGTGATCTTTTAAAAGGTGAAGTCAGAAATTTCTTCATAAATTCAAATTGTAATGTTTCCATTTGAGAATATTATTGGTTGGTAAGTTATTATATATAAGGGAGAAAAGAATGTAACCTAGATATCGAGGCCTGCATTCCAATCCTGTTTCATTGTTTTGCTCTAGAGTTGAGAGATGGCATTAGATGATGTTTGAGTATACTTTTACTTTTATAATTCCAGAATTTCAATTTCCAATTTTTAGTGACTGGCTTTGTTCAAAATAAAGCATGAACACGCAATAGATACCAACATATCCTGATGCTGCACCATCCAGTACAGCAGCCACTAGCCACATGTGGCAACTGAGTACTTGAAAGACGGCTGGTCTAAACTAACAAGTGCTGTAAGTGTAAAGTGCATACTAGATTTCAAATACTTTATAAAAATTGTGAAATATCTCATAAATTAATAATTTTTATATTGATTATGTTACTGTGATATTATCTTGGATATACTAGTTTCAATAAAACATATCAAAACGAATATCATGTGTTTCTTGCTTATTTTAAATGTAAACATTTTATTTTATTTAAGTTTTATTTTAGATTCAGGGCATACATATGTGCCAGCTTGTTACCAAGGTATGTTGTGTGACGTTGAGATTTGAGGTACAATGGAACCCATCGCCCAGATAAGTGAGCATAGTACTGAACAGGTAGCTTTTCAAACCTCGTCCCCCTCCCATCCTCCCCGTTCTTGTATTCCTCCGTGTCTGTTGTTCCCATATTTATGTCTATGTGTGCCCAGTGTGTAAACATTTTACATTTAAATAATTTAAATTTAAGCAATTAATCAGAATCTGGTAAACCATCTAATAAATAGAAAATTTAAACTTCCTTATGGCTTACATTATATTTTTATTGGGCAGTGCTACTCTAAAGGGACAGCACATTCTACGAAGGACATCTCCTGAAAAGCAGAGAACTTTTCATTACTGGTGTTGTTCAAGAAAAGCCTTGATGATGTAGAAGAGACTCTCTGAAGGTAAGATGAAAGCATTATATCTCAAAGTACAGGTCACAGAACGCTAGTCCCGTGAGATACACCACCGCAGTCGAGCGAGCTTAGGCAGCTCTATGCCACTAACCTCCTCTTTCTGATTCCCAACACTCATTAGCGTAATGAAGACTCAAAGGAGTTACCCTGTAGTGAAGCTTGCTTTCCTTGAGTTAATCTACTTTTTTTGTTTTTCCAAATTCGTTTGAAAAAAAAAAACCCTTTTAAAAATGTATTAATGATACCTAATAGCAGCCTGTAGAATCAAGAAAATCACTTTGAAAAATTCTGGTAAATTAGATCATTGCTAAGTCCCTTTTGTCTGTTGTATGTTTATATGCAATTTATAGGACCTCATCCTAGGGATTAGGTGTAACTGCTTCTGTGTATACATGCTTCTGTTCAAAAGAATCCTTCCCCTGTTCGGTGTAAAATGTTTTCCTTCACTTTTCTAAGCTACTTGAAATATCCTCAGTTGGACGTATTTGTGTTATCAACCACCCTCTTGAAAAAATTCCTAACTTGCCCTACTCTTCAAAGAAGATATAAAATCAGGAGTTCAAGGAGGGGCTACTGCAATGTGTGAGAGATATATAGAAGGATAGGCGAGGGGATGCTAAAAAGACACCTGCCCTTTTTGAAATGTTATGTTTAGTGTATTCCCTATCAGGAAAAGTGCTGTGTTATGGGTTAAATAGGTGGCTACGGACTCACTGGGGAGCCTAAAGATGATTTATAACTTTGTTATAAAGCATTCCAAAAAGCCAATTTAAAAGCAAATGTTAGGAGCATAAATTGTAAGTTAGACACTACCGGTGCATATATAGATTCACTCAGAACCTCAGGGAATAGAAGCAATCAATATCCTGTGCATTGCTTCAATGCACGATCTTGCTTTTTGCAATAAGCTCTTTGCTTCTTCAAACAGCAAGAAGATGGAGAGAAAGATAGAACAAAAGTTTTTATAATGGTATTTGAGGATCTCATAAATTATAAAGTAACATCATCAAGAAGCCCTCATCAAGAATTTCCCTAGATTACAAACAATGAAACAATGAGGTTTTATTCTTTTTTTTTTTTTTTGAGATGGAGTTGCGCTCTTTTTGCCCAGGCTGGAGTGCAATGGCGTGACCTCGGCTCACTGCAACCTCCATCTCCCAGGTTCAAGAGATTCTCTTGCCTTAGCCTCCCAAGTAGCTGGGATTACAGGCGCCTGCCACCATGCCCGGCTCATATTTTTTTGCATTTTTAGTAGAGGTGAGGTTTCACCATGTCAGCCAGTTTGGTCTCAAACTCCTGACCTCAGGTGATCTACCTGCCTTGGCCTTCGAAAGTGCTGGAATTACAGGCGTGAGCCACCACATCTGGCCAAGGTTTTATTCTTAAAGATCCTCTTTCATAAAATAAACCAAGTTAATTTTTCTCATAGAATATATAAGAGTAGACAGACATATACATAAGTGAGCAGCCCAAACTTAAAAAGCCTCAAACACCCATCTGCAGTTTTTAAGGAAAAATACATTTATTGGATTCACAAGGCATTAAATCACACATTGACTCGCAATGGGTGTTTATTGATGGGACATACTTCAGGTCAGGGAGCCTGAAATGGGGCAAAAACACGGAGAATTTGAATGAAACTATTATTTTAAAATATTTATACTTTATTAAAACTGAAAAAGATATTAAATATAAACCCACACGGAGATGTGGAACATTTGTTTTAAAAGGTTTCAGAAAGTTGCTCTTCGACCTGCTTTCTTTGCTGAATGTGCAAATGAATATGTTTTGTTTTCTAATTTGCATTACTGAGATAATAAGTTATGAACAGTAAGTAAACCACTTTTCGATGAGTCTTAACAGATATATATGGTCATTTAACCAATCATTCCTTTGGATTCCTCTGTAGTCCATTCCTGCCCATTATCTGCAGCCTCTGGCAAACACAGATCTGCTTTTACTGTAACTTTTCCTTTTCCAGAGTTTTGTACAAATGAAACCTTGTCTTATAATACTTGTGTAGTATCTTATGTTTGACTTCTTTTGCTTAGCATAATGCATTGAGATTCATCCAGTAGTTTGATCTTTTTTAAAAAAAATTGTTGCCGGGCGCGGTGGCTCAAGCCTGAAATCCCAGCACTTTGGGAGGCCGAGACGGGCGGATCACGAGGTCAGGAGATCGAGACCATCCTGGCTAACACGGTGAAATCCTGTCTCTACTAAAAATACAAAAAATTAGCCGGGCGAGGTGGCGGGCGCCTGTGGTCCCAGCTACTCAGGAGGCTGAGGCGGGAGAATGGCGTGAACCCGGGAGGCGGAGGTTGCAGTGAGCTGAGATCCGGCCACTGCACTCCAGCCTGGGCGACAGAGCAAGACTCCGTCTCAAAAAAAAAAAAAAAAAAAAAAAATTGTTTAGTAATATTTCTTGAATGACTTCATTCATTCATCCATTCATTCATTCATTCATTCATTCATCTGTTTATTCATTCATCCACGATGGAAAACTGAGTTGTGGCTAGTTTTTGGTCATTATGAATAAAGTTGCTGTAAATGTCAACAGACACATCTTTATGTGGACATAGATTTTTATTTCTCTTGGAACATATTTAGGAATAGAATTGCTGGATTGTATGTGAAGTTTACATGCATAACTTTGGAATTAACTGCCAAATCGTTTTCCTAAATGACTGTTCCATTTTATATTCATACTGGCAACATATGAGAGTTCCAGGATGCAGACATCGTCACAGAGGTGTATTGCATCTTTTTGAATATTAGGCATTATAGTGGGTGCATACTGATAATATATTGTGGTCTTAATTAGCATTACATTAATGGCTAATGACATTGAGCATCTTTTCATGCAATTATTTAGCTTTTGCATATATTTTTAGTGAATTATACATTCAAAACTTTTGCTCAAGTTTTAAACTTGTCATTTTTAAACTTTTAACCCAATTTAATTTTCCTATTATTGAGTTTTAAGAATTCTTTATGTATTCTAGAAATAGATCCCTCATAAGATAAATGTTTTCCATGTACTTTTTCCTAGTCAGGCCTACTGCTACATATTCTGTTTTTTTTTGAGACGGCGTCTCGCTCTGCTGCCCAGGCTGGAGTGCAGTGGCCGGATCTTAGCTCACTGCAAGCTCCGCCTTCTGGGTTTACCCCATTCTCCTGCCTCAGCCTCCCGAGTAGCTGGGACTGCAGGCGCCCGCCACCTCGCCCGGCTACTTTTTTTGTATTTTTTAGTAGAGACGGAGTTTCACCGTGTTAGCCAGGATGGTCTCGATCTCCTGACCTCGTGGTCCGCCCGTCTCGGCCTCCCAAAGTGCTGGGATTACAGGCTTGAGCCACTGCGCCCCGCTGCTACATATTCTTAATGTCCTTTAAAGTAATACACTTTTAATTTTGCTTTTAAATTGTGTTCTTTGTGTTCGATGTTAAAATTTTATACCTAAGCCAAGATCCGAAGGATTTTTTCCCTATATTTTCTTGTGAAAGTGTTCTAGTTTAGCTGTTACATGTAGGTAAATGATCCACTCAGAATTAACTTTTGTATATGGTAACATATTTATTTGTTTATTTTGCATATGGCTGTTCAATTATTACAGCACCATTTGTTGAAGAGAATATCCTTTCCCCATGGAATTACCTTGGTACATTTGTCAAAAATCAATGAGCCATCTAAGTACAGTTCTATATTTTTTGTCTTTCTATTCTGTCTTATAGACCTATATATCTAACCTTACACCAATAACAGGCTATCTTGACTAGTGTAGCTTTATAATAAGTATGAAAATCAGGTAGCATAAGCTCTCTCTCTTTTTAATTCTTTTCAAAAATTGTATTAGCTCTTCTAGATCCTTTGAATTTAAATATTCGTTTTAGAATTAGTTTGTTAATTTTACAAAATAGCCTGCTGGGATTTTGACTGGGGGTTTATCAAATGTAAAAATCAAAGTGAGGACAGCTGACATCTTAACAATGTTGTATCATCCTAACTATGGACACAATATGTCGCTCCATGGATTTAGAGCTTTAATTTCTCTAGGCAATGTTTCATGGTTTCCAGGGTACAGGTCTTGCACATATTTTGTAAAACTTATTCCTAAGTATTTTATGTATATGGGTATTACTGTAAATAGATTTTTAAAATAATTTTATAATTGTATGCTGCTAGTATGTAGAAATGCAATTGATTTTGGGAACTACCTTTATATAACTAATTTTGCTAAACTCATTAGTTAGTTCTAGTAGTTTTTCTTAAAGATCCCTTAGGCATTATCTGTGTAGATGATCGTGTCATCTGCAAATAAAAACAATTTACTTCTCCATTCCCTTGATTTGTTGTGCTGTCTAGAACCTCTGTATAATATTGAATAGAAGTGGTGAGAGCTTATGTTCCCTTTCTTAGGGGAAAAGTTTTTGATCTTTTACCTTTAAGTATGATATAGGAATTTTGAAGATACACTTTTCTTTTCTTTTTTTTTTTTTTGAGATGGAGTCTCGCTCTGTTGCCCAGGCTGGAGTGCAGTGGCGTGATCTCCGCTCACTGCAAGCTCCGTCTCCCGGGTTCACGCCATTCTCCTACCTCAGCCTCCCAAGTAGCTGGGACTACAGGTGCCCGCCACCTCGCCCTGCTAACTTTTTGTATATTTAGTAGAGATGGGGTTTCACCGTGTTAGCTAGGATGGTCTCAATCTCCTGACCTTGTGATCCACCCGTCTCGGCCTCCCAAAATTCTGGAATTACAGACGTGAGCCACCGTGCCCGGCTGATACACTTTTTTGGAGTCAGAAAGATCTCTTCTATTTTCAGTTTGCTGAGAGATTTTTTTTTTTGTTTTTTGAGTTTCAGGATCAGGAATTGGTATTGAATCCATCAAATTATTTTTATGAATCAGTTGAGATTATTATATATTTGTTACATTTTAATCTGTTAGAATTGTGAGTTACATTGATTAATTTTTGAATATTAAATTAACCTTGCAATTCCTGGTATAAACTCTCTTGGTCATGATGTATTATGATACGTGTGTGAATGTGTGTGTTTGTGTGTGTATGTGTATATTCATCTGCTAAAACTTTGATAAAGATTTTTGTTTTATTTTAACTTTATTTAAACTTATTGCCCAACATGATCTAGCTTGATAAATGTGCACACCTGAAAAAAATGTACTCTGCTTTTGTTCAGTGGAATGTTCTGTAAATATCACATCAATTTGATTGATAGTTTTGTTTATGTGTTCTATAGTTTTACTACTTCTTAAAATCTATTTGTTCTATCAATTACTGAGAGAAGACTTGAAATATTCATTTATAATTATATATTTGTCTATAATTTCATTTCTATCATTTTCTTTATGTGTTTTAAAGCTGTGTTATAGGTGCATACATTTAGAAGTGTTATGTCTTTTTCAGTTGACCTCTTTATCTTCAGGAAAGGTTTCTTTTGGTTCCTGTTAATTTCCTTGCTCTGACATCTATCTTGTCCAATATTAATATGGCTACTCTGACTTGCTTTAATTAGTGTTTGTTTAGTGTATATTTCTGACTGTTGTAGTTTTAATCTATTTGTATCTTTTCGTTTAATAAGAATTTCTTGTGGACATAATGTAGGTTGTTCTCACTTTATCCAATTAGAAAATCTATGATTTTTAATTAGAGTGTTTAGATCACTTGTATTTAGTAAATTCATAGATATAATGGAACTTTCTTCTTTTAATCCAATCTGTTCTTTTTTCTTTTCCTGTTTTTTAATTAGAGTAATTGAATATTTCTTATGATTCCATTTTATATACACTATTGGCTTATTAGCTACATCTCTTTGTTTTAGTTTTAAGTGGCTGCCCGAAACTTTACAACATATACATTTAACTTATTATCACTGCCTATCTCAAAATAATATTATGATATTTTACATATAGTTTCAGAAACTTACAATCTATTCCCACCCTTCCTTGGTATTAATGTTATTATGTGTTTTGCCCTAAAAATGTGCTTTAACCTTTCTGGCATTACAGACTGGCTGGTGATAAATTTTCCTAGATCCTTTGTGATTATTTTACCCTTATTATTGAAAAATATTTTCACTTGGAATAGAATTGTAAGTTGACATTTCTTTTCCTTTTTATTTTCCTGAAATATTTTCCATTTTAAATATTTCATTCCAATGACTTCTGGCTTGCATAGTTTTGAAAGTAAAGTTGGCTGTCATTCTTGTCTTTGTTTCGCTGTACTTAATGTGTCTATTTTCCCCACTGGCTGCTTTTTTTTTTTTCCTTTTCTTTTTTTCTTTGACATGGAGTCTCACTCTGTCACCCAGGTTGGAGGGCAGTGGCATGATCTTGGCTCACTGCAACCTCTGCCTCCCAGGTTCAAGTGATTCTCCTGCCTCAGCCTCCTGAGTAGCTGGGATTAGAGGTGCCCACCATCACATCTGGCTAATTTTTTATATTTTTAGGAGGCACAGGGTTTCACCATGTTGGTCATGCTAATCTCAAATTCCTGACCTCAGGTAATCTTCCCACCTTGGCCTCCCGAAGAGCTGGGATTTCAGGCATGAGCCATTGTGCCCGGCCCCCACTGACTGCTTTTAAGATTTTCTATTTATCATAGTTTTGTAGTAATTTGATTTTGATGCATCATGATATTGTTTTCTTTGATTTTTACTCCTTAGGGTCTTTTGAGTTTCTTGGATTTGAGGGTTTATAATATGAATTTTTTCAGCTATCATTTGTTCATTTTTTTTTTTCAGTCCCACCACCCTCTTCTCTACTTCTGGGAGTCCAATTATATGCATATATGTTAGGCTGCTTGATCTTATCCCAGAAATCACTGATGATGTGTTCATTTTTATCTCTTTAGTCTTTTTTTCTCCCTTTTCTTCATTTGGATTGTTTCTATCACTATGTCATCAAGCTGACTGGTCAATTTTTGAGAGTCTAATCTGATATAAATGCTACACAGCGTATTATTATTTCAGATATTGTATTTTCTATCTCTAGAGATTACATTTGGGTCTTGTTTATAACTTTTACTTCTGTCTTCACTCACTATGTTTGTATCTTTCCCCACCTTCTTGAACATATGGAGCATATACATATAATGGCTGTATTAATTTTTGTTGTTCGCTAATGCTAGCATTTGTCATGTTTTTGTCTGTTTGTATTGATTGATTGATTGATTGATTTTTCTTCTATTTATGGATTATATTTTCCTGCTTCTTTTGCTGCGTAGTAATTTTTGACTGGATGCCAGTCACTGTAATTTTTATCTTATTGGGCACTGTAAATTTTATCTTATTTTACAGTGTGTTGGATTTTTTTCCAGCATAAAATCAAGTTACTGGACTCAGTTCAATCAATTTCAGGCTGCCTTTTATCCTGTGTTAGAGCAGTCACTTAGCATCCTGGTCTAGCACTAATTTAGACTCACAATTCACACAATGTCCTAATGTCCTGTGTGTAAACACAATGTCTAAGATCTTGTGTATTACTCGTATATTACATGGTCTTTTCAATGTGGCCGGAGGGTATACAAACTATTCTCAGCCTTATTTATGCTCCCCCCAAATTTTGACCTACTGCTTTTCTGCACTTCTTGCTTCATCCATGGGTAGCATCCTCTTACCATATGATCCATACTAAGCCAAAGACTAAAAGGAACTCTTTTGTACATCTATGGAATTTTCTTTCTGTTAAGTTTCCTTTTTTCAGGCATTCTATCCCACAGATTCTTATAAACTTGATGTCCCCCAATTCTGATTTTTGTCTATTAAACTCAATGAGACGACCAAGTTCTGTGGTGTTTTTGTTTGTTTGTTTGACAGAGTCTCACTCTTATCACCCAGGCTGGAGTGTAGGGGCATGATCTGGGCTAACTGCAACCTCAGCCTCCTGGGCTCAAGCGATTCTTCTGGCTCAGCCTCAGCAGCAGCTGGGATTAAAGGCATGCACCACCATGCCCAGCTAATTTTTGTGTTTTCAGTAGAGACGGGGTTTTGTCATGTTGCCCAGGCTAGTCTCAAACTCTTGGGCTCAAGTGATTCACCTGCCTTGTCTTCCCAAAGTGCCGGGATTACAGGCATGAGCCACCATGCCCAGCTTTTTCTTTTCTTTTCTTTTCTTTTTTCTTTCTTTCTTTCTTACTTTCTTTCTTTTCTTTCTTTCTTTCTTTCTTCTTTCTTTCTTTCTCTCTTTTTCTTTTCTTCACTTCTCTTTCTCTTTTATTTCTTTCTTTTTTTCTCCTTTTTCTTTTCTTCCTTTTTCTTTTTCTTTTTCTTTTTTTCTCTTTCATTTTCTCTCTCTCTCTCTCTCTCTCTTTCTTTCCTTTTTATTTTTAACTGTACTGCTTCTTGGAACCTGTCACTTGGCAGTAAGCTGAAGCATTCGTAGGGTTTACATCATTTCTTTCCCTCCTTTTAGGGATCAATGCACTGTATTGCTTGCTATTCAATATCTGAAAACCATTGTTCTGTACATTTTATCTGACTTTTTTTCTAGTTGTTTAATATGTAAGAGTAAATCTGGTCCCTGTTATTCTATAATGGCCAAGTGAATATTGTGCTTCTCATGCAGAAAATAGAACACTGTCTCTACTTTTTACAAAGGGAATCTTTCTTCCTCAGCATTCATAAAAATGAAGCTCGGCTTCCAAACAACTAGTTGTATTAACTTATTTATAATCTTATATTTGGGGAGAAGCCTGGGGCATGAGAGAAATAACCAATTTATATTTGTACAATCTCATGCTCTTCTGTAATTAGTGGCTGAAACTTACACCAATAGTTGTTTGGTTTTTAACGTCCGGATTTGTATTCACTTATCTAGGATAGTTTCTGATGTTGGTGACTATGTGTTCAACTTAGATTTTTGACTCAAGAATGACATCCATGTATTTCACTGTGCTTCCTTATGAGCTTATTTTTAATAGAAAGTGGCTGAGCTATATTTCCAAGTATAGATATGAGAGAATCAAAGTGACTAATTCTAGAAAATAATGAAATTTCAAAAATAATTTTTATCTGCTTCCATTTCCCCTACATTGTCTAAAAGGACTTTACTGAAAATGCATCATAGCTAAGTTTCCCAATTTGATTCTTTAGCAGGTAGTTGCTTGCAGGAATAGGAATTTTTGACTTTCTTTCTTTCCTCCTGCCCCTTCATTTAAAAAAGAAAATTCCCTTTTGTTCTCTTTCTCTTTTTCCCCTAAAAATGATATATGTGGTCCTCTAAACTCCTTCTCATTACCACATTTACCATCATGTTCATGTCTCTATATTTTGATTCCATGCTATTTCCTTTGCCTAGAATATCTTTACCATATTTCTTTCTTGGGTAACTCTCATGGATACTTTAAGGCTCAGATTAGACACCATCAAATAGACTAATTTGTATCAAGTTATGTGTCCAACATGTATAAATATTTGTAATGAGTAAACAAAAACATAAATAAAGTGAATTATCTGCTTCAGTATCTTCCCCGCTACAGCTCAAGGATAAGAAGTATATAACTGATGATAATGCAGAGTCTAGAATCCAAACTTTTTACTCTTTGGGTTCAAATCCTGGTTCTACCCACTAAATAGCTATGCAAAATTGGCTTTACTACATTTTTCCGCTTGTGACTCAATATCTTTATCTCTATAATTGTGCTTATAGTACTAGTCTTGCACAGAGTGATTGTGAAGATTTGATAATATATAAAGTGCCTAAAATAGCACCTAAAGACTCCAAAAGCAGCTATTCTAATCAACAGGAGCTAATCAACAGGAGCTGTTAATTTTTCTTACTGTACCTGACTCAAAGCCTAGACTTCCCAATGGAGGCATGGTTAAGCTCCATTCTTAATTTTCTTGTTTTTTGGACTATGGTTTTTCTGCTAAGGTGATAAACAAATAAGATGTCTCTAATTCTACATCTATATGATTTGTCAATTTTGCAATTCAGTTGTCTCCTCGTGTCTCCCTTCAAATTATAAATGTTTCATGTTATCACAAGAAAGATTACCCAAATATGACAGAATGAGAAAATTATGCTTTTTATTACAGTCACATAAAATACAGTTACACCAAGTTGTCCAAATGCATTGGTGAATTAATGCCTCCAACTCTTACAAATTTTTATACATATATCTATGCATTTATAAATACATACATATGTAAAAGATATATATTTTCTACTAAAATAAAGTACCCAAATCTTGGTGTATAGGGGCATAATGAGGGATAAAAGAATCACAAAGTTTTATCAGTTGTAGACTGTACTTTCAGAATACAAGAATCTGTTTTAGACACATTTATTCAGCTGTAATGAACTTTAATCACCCATTGTTTTCTGAAAGTTCCTAAGTGAGTTAATGTATCCAAAATATCAAAACAAGTTATGTGGCAGACTTAATGAATCAGAGGCTAATTTTTCTTACTGTACCTGACTCAAAGCCTAGACTTCTCAATGGAGGCATGGTTAAGCTCCATTCTTAATTTTCTTGTTTTTTGGACTATGGTTTTTCTGCTAAGGTGATAAACAAATAAGATGTCTCTAATTCTACATCTTCTACTAGCATTCGATAAAGTCAGGGTTTGGTGAAAAGATTTCCAATGTTTTTACATCACCCTGACTTAATGAAAAAAGGCCCAGCAGGGTCTGAATTTCCTGCTGCGTTTGTTATAGCGAAAATACTGTTTGAGCCACGGAAGGAGAATTAGGGTGTAATGATCAATAGATCATTGAGAGAACCAACTCAAATTGAAACGAATTCTCTGTTATAGTGAAAAACATTAGTGAGAAGATGCTTGAACTTAAGAACAAAATAAAATGTTAAAGAAAACCTAGATGATATTAGATAATTCAGAAAATCTTCACTTCAGACAGAAACTAGAGTTCTTTCTATTTCCTATTCCAATAGCTCAGCTTCTTCTCCTGTGTTTTTCCTGTATTTTCTGCTATCTTAGACTTTTAAGACAATTATTTGTAGTATCTGACAAGAAACTGAATTTTTAAATGCCTTTGAAAAAACTTCAACCTACTTAAGCAAGGTGAAGATGCCTAAAAATAGCTTAATATAAACCAGTCATTTCAGAATCTCTGGTGATTACATGTTCAAATGCCATTAGAGTGTATCTTTATTCAAGCAGGAAAGGAAGAAGTTGTTAGCACTGAAATTGCATAAAACACCCTAAAACTTCCCAACCTACGGGAGGCTGGGAACAATGGGAAGCCCAGACATTTCCCAGAATCAAAACAAAGAATGCAATATTTCGTTTTATTTTTGAAAGGGGAACAGCAGGGGAAGAGTGTTTCCAATTATGTGGTCCACCTCAGCTGGGCTGCCTAACTACTGATTTTGGTGAGCATCTTGTTAATGGCTTGCTTGACGTGCGTGGTGGAGCTGCGTCGCCTCGTCTTGCCCTGCACCATCCTCCGGCGACGCACCTCTCGACACAACTCATAGAATATCTCTGTGATGTTCCCTTCTCCAGTGCAGGCAGAACACTCGTAAAAAGCACAAGCCAACTCTGTGGCCAGCTTCTCTCCTTCTTCTGTGCTAACCTGCCTGGAGTGGTCCAAGTCAGCTTTGTTTCCAACCAAGATGAGAGTCACATTCTTGGGCTTTTTGATCTCATCTAAGATGTTCTTAAGTGGCAGCACTTCCTCAAAACTTCCTCGGTCAGTAATGTCGTAGACCAGCACAAAGCCTTCCCCCCATCGCATGTGTCCTTCCCTCTGAATGGTATCTTCCTGTTGGCAAAGAAAAATGGCCGTCAAGAGACCTGGAAATAATCAAAATAGATGGATGCTGGTAATGCTGACAGTAATCCCTTAATTACTATTCTTTATATCCAAAGTCATTAAAATGTCGTGGTACTCTAATTGTATAAACTTTCTGAATAAGTTTTAAATACATTCATTACTTATTCATCTCAACATATTTCAGGGAACGAATATTTTCTAATTCAACAGATTTTACCTTTCTGCTTTTATTTTTTTCTTGCCATATCATTAAATCTGTAATCATAAGAACTAAAAAGAAATTATAATCTTAGTTAAGCACATCACTTTTGAGACTTTTCATCACAATTAAGGTATTAGTAATTTTTTCTTTTTTTTTTTGAGACGGAGTCTCGCTCTGTCACCCAGGCTGGAGTGCAGTGGCCGAATCTCAGCTCACTGCAAGCTCCATCTCCCAGGTTTATGCCATTCTCCTGCCTCAGTCTCCCAAGTAGCTGGGACTACAGGCGCCCTCCACCTCACCCGGCTAGATTTTTTTTTTTTTGGTATTTTTTAGTAGAGACAGGGTTTCACCGTGTTAGCCAGGATGGTCTCGATCTCCTGACCTCGTGATCTGCCCGTCTCGGCCTCCCAAAGTGCTGGGATTACAGGCTTGAGCCACTGCGCCCCTCCAGGAATTAGCAATTTTTTAACAGACAAGTAACCCCTATCCCACCTTTTAAGTATCATAATTAGAGTTAAAATTTAGCAAGATGCCATTTTGGTTTGTTTATTACTTTTGTGGTTTGTTGTTTGTTTTAATTTTCTCTTTCTTCAGATTATAGACAATTAGCTTCCAGTAAAACTGTGACAAACTATTTAGAGAATCCAACTCTATGCTAAAGGATTTGGCTTTTTTTCTTTTCCTATGTCAGAGCCCCCAAAATGTCATGTAGTACCAATGACAGAAACTATTATAGAACTGATTCTCAAAGTGGGTTATCACTCCTTCATAGGAAAGTGGCATGTGTGATTTTAAAAAGCATTGCTTTCCCAGGTTCAAATGACTTCTGGAGGCATGCACTTCCCTGCTGCCTCTCTTCAGAATCAGTGCTCTGTGAAGGTCAGAGAATAAATAGGTGGTGATGAGATGGAAAAGTGGGTAATTCATTTCGAGAACATTTCTTGGTTTAAACACTTTGATTCAAGTCTTTTTGGGCGTCACAGGTCATTGATAAAGTACCGTGGAAAACTTCAGCTTTCTGTCATTCCAGCGGCCATTTCTTTTTTTTTTTTTTTTGAGATGGAGTCTCACTCAGCTGCCCAGGCTAGAGTGCAGTGGCGCGATCTGGGCTCACTGCAAGCTTTGCCTCCTGGGTTCACGCCATTCTCCTGCCTCAGCCTCCTGAGTAGCTGGGACTACAGGTGCCTGCCACCACGCCTGGCTAAGTTTTTGTATTTTTAGCAGAGATGGGATTTCACTGTGTTAGCCAGGATGGTCTTGATCTCCTGACCTCATGATCCTCCTGTCTCAGCCTCCCAAAGTGCTGGGATTACAGGTGGGAGCCACTGCGCCCCGCCGGTGACCATTTCTATACCTGAAAACTAAACCTACCTATGAACCCTTTTGTAATCTCAGAAGTGACTGACCTAATACCAAATACTACAAGAAAGACACCTAAAATAAAGTATTCTGAAACAAACAAACTTATATGACATCATGTAAGTTTAGAACACAATATATACTAAATCTCTTTCTTAAATACTCACACATATGCATGTTAGAGGTTTTGAGAATTCTTTTAGTAAAGACACCTGTTTAACTTCATTTGAGCATTTCAAAACACATTTGACCATGAAAACTTATTAATATCTTGGTATGCCACAAAATATAGGTGAGTGAGTCTAACCTAGATGATATGTGAATATTATAGTATGTTCAAAACCCTCTTGAAACACTGGGCAGTTTACATAGAATGCATATACAGATATTTACAAATATGTTAATATACAAAATGACTAGTTAATTAGAGAAAAAGGTTTTAGGCATGCAAAATTTAGTTGAAGAAAAGTGCCTTATTTTTGTTCATAGCATAGATTTCTCAGTTTTATTTGATCCAGAAAAATATTTTAGCTGAACTCTTTATTCACCTGACCAGCAGTGTCTAGTATCTCCATGGAAACAACTTCATCATCGATGGTTGCTTGGTGTCGGTAGGTTGATTCTAAGGGAATGAGCAAATAAAAAAGGCAAAAAGGTAAATACATGCAGGATTTAATTTGATCCTTAAAACTGAAAATGGGCATGGGAAAAGCATTCCTGATTTTACAGCATAAGGAACTGTGTAGTCTAGGAAGGAGAAGATGGATGTGCAAAAATGTAGAATCTTCATACTTAGCTCCTGGGCATACCAAGTTCTAACATGGGTGCTGCCAACTTTCAGAGTATAGAATAGGGGAATCTCTTTGCATCTTTGCTACCCTATCCTTTCCTCTTTTTTTTTTTTTTTGACAGGGCCTAGCTCTGTTGCACAGGCTGGAGTGCGGTAGTGTGGTATCAGTTCACTGAAACCCAGGTTTCAAGCGATTCTCTTGTCTCAGCCTCCCAAGTAGCTGGGATTACAGGTGCCTACCGCAACCCCCAGTTAATTTTTGTATCTTTAGTGGAGACGAGGTTTCACCATGTTGGCCAGGCTGGTCTTGAACTCCTGTCCTCAAGTGATCCTCCTGCCTTGGCCTCCCAAAGTGCTGGGATTACAGGCCTCAGCCACCGTGCCTGGCCCTATCCTTTCCTCTGAAACTTCCATTTTATTTTTCTGAAAAGACAGGTCCCTGGTACTCTTTTCCTTCTATAATGAGACCTCCACAGTGTAAATTGAGAAGGTGATTTTCACAAAATGCCTTGGTGCTTCTAAAAATCTAGTTTCTGGAAACTGCTATTTCTAACAAGATAACATACCAACAGAAACTACCAATTTCCTTTCAAACCTCAACTCTGGAAATGTAACAGATATTACCAGGAGGTGAATGGTTCTTGCCAAATGATGTAAAACTATAAGAAACTCTAGGGGTAGTAAAAGGTGGTCAGACCCCCGATTGGTGAGGAACAGTAATCCAAAGTAGAGGAGGGTTGGGCAGCATGGAGGGGAGGTGGAACTATATGGAGTCCTCTTGCTCATGCTGCCTCTTCAAAGCAGAAAAATGGCAGATGCTCAGTACCAGCTGGAGGCTGCTGGATCAACAGCAGAGTGGTCACCAAGCTATGTGAGGGGAAGGAGAAGTTAGCAGGTGCAAGAAGACTGGGTGGCCCTGAGTATGCCCCTCATCACATAAAATGGAAACCACAGGTCAAAAATAAGTGCCAACTGGTGCTTCTCTGTATGAAAACTAGAATAATAGAAATAAAGAACCGAATGAATGACTGACCTGATGAGAGTCAGGTTGAGGAACTCTCTCAGAAGTGTCAGTAAGTGTAAGTAAGTAAAACAAAGGAATATGTAAAAGTAAAATTTAATAAGAGGTATGGATAATAGAACAAGAAATCTTAGTATCCTTTATAAAATGAGCTTCAAAGGAGAGAATAAAATACATAGAGGAGTGGAAATTATTGAGGTTGTAACGGCTGAGAATTTCCCTACGTGAGAGAACAATGGAAGATTTAAGATTAAAGGAACTAGCAGGACACATGAGGAAAAAGTTCCATATTTGAACCTATTACAACAAAATTTAAGGATATCAATGACAAAAAATGTCTAAAGGGATTTAGGGAATAAAGCACATCACCTACAAAAAGATATGACTCAGATCGATGTAGAACTTTTTGCCAGTGAAACTGAATTCAAGACGTCCATGAAAACAATAAAACTACATCAAAATCAATCCGGCATTAGAATTCTAGATGATTCTATCAGTATATTAGGGTGAAGATGGGGGAAAAGTCCAGAAACAAGTATGTGTGAACTAATGTACTTGTCTGATTCCAGAAGATGATATAACTCTTAAAAATCGAGAAAAAGTCAACTCAATAAATTAGAAGAGAAGAAACAGAATACATTCAAGACAATTATAAGAAAAGAAAATAAAAAACATCATGAAAAAGAAATCAAAACCAAAGCATGGTATTTGAAAAGATATAAAAAGAGGGCAGAGCTGTAAAGATCTGACATACTGCCATTAAATTAAGAAAGACAATGCAATTAAAATTTAGCATAAAAAGAGGAAAGTGTACATTCTGCTGAAATAAAAACAAAATAATATGAAGTTTATAAGCAATAATTTCAAGCTCATAAATTCTGGGATAAAAATACAGTATCACTAGCATTCTTCTGTATCAGCAAAAGCCATGCATGAGAGGTGAGAGAAAACAGGAAGCTACTCCCAATAGTAGTAAAATAAATAATATTTAGGAAGTAATAAAAATATACAAAACCCTTCAAAACCCTCCAAAAACAAAAACAAAAAATTTCTAGAATAGAAAATTTTAGAACTTTATAACAGAAAATAAAGACTTGAATAAATAAGAAAATCCTAGGAAAATGGAGAAACAACATTTTAAAAACATGTCAGTTTTTCCCAAAATTAATCTAGAATTTAATGCAATTCAAATGAAATGTCCAGGTGGACTTTTTGAGAAGCTCAAGAAATTTATTTAAAATTATATAATACTATATAACATTACTCCAAACAGTGTGGTACTAATATCAGAATGCACAAATTTACCAAGGCCTTAACAATAGACTCATATTTATATAGGAACTTAGTATATGACTGAGGTAGCAACACAAGTCCCTTAGGGAAATAATAAATGGTTCAAACAGTAGCATTCGGATTAGAACCAATAAGAAAGAATTGGCCACTAAATGTACAAAATAAAGTTGGGCTTCTAGGGCATATATTAAAAGTAAATCTGGATGAATTAGAGATCTAAACTTACCTAGATTTGAAGAGTGAAACCTAAAGTTAAAAAAATTTAAGAAAATATAAAAGCTCATGCACAGACAAAAAAAAAAAAAAAAAGAGAGAGACAAAAAATAAATGGGTTGACTACATTAAAATTAAGAATTTTGTGCAATATTAAATAGGCTAAAGACTGGAGAACATATTTGTAATATCATAAGCACAAAGTTGTTAATATCTAAGGTATGAAAGAAATTTTAGAAATTAAAAAGATAAGTGAACAGGAAAGAAATACGGCCAAAGTATACAAAGAGGAAATTCACAGAGGAGGATGCCCAATTAGTGAAAACATATATCAAATGATGTTTTACCTGCTTACTTACCAGAGAGAAGCTTATAAAATGATTTTATGACAAAAAGATTGGCAAAAATTATAAAACTAGGTAATATAATGCCTGACTAGGTTACAGGCAGCTTCTCTACACCGGCAATGACAGTGTAGACTGGTACATCATTTTGAAGATAAATTCACTAGAATTTGATGTGGGCATACCTTATGATCCAGCAATCTCCCTCTCAGGTACATGTACTAGAAAAAACCCAGTCCAGGTTCTTACAGCGCTGGGCCTCCAAGTGTAGTGGCTGAACCAGTAACATCCAGCTCACCTAGGAACTTGTTAGAAATGCAAATTCTCAGGCTCCACCCGAGACCTATGGGCAATCTGTGTTCTAACAAGTCCCCCAGGTGATTACGGTGCATGCTAAAGTTTGAGAACCACCGATTTAAAGGTATGTTTTCCCTAGTGACATTAGCAGTAGCTCACATTGGAGACAACTTAGGTGTTTATCACTGGGGAGATTAGTTAAATGTGGCATAGTAAAGAATACCATGTAGAAAACTAGAAGTAAATAGAGAAAAATGCATGGATCTTAAAAATATCAGATTTGGTTCTAATGATTAGAAGTGTATATATATATAAATATATAAAATTTATATGAATTTAAAATATATATATACAGAACACTATTTTCCCTAAGTAAACATATAATAGCTAGCACATACTGCTTCTATTTGAACAACTGTTCTAAACACTTTACTTATGTTAACTCATTAATCCTCACAAATATCCAATGAAGTATATATTGCTATTAGCTCCACTTTACAAGAAGCTGAGCCGTAACAAGATTAAATAACTTGCCCAAAGTCACGCTGATAACAAATGGTAGAGGTGAGCTTTGAGTCAGGGAAGATCAGCTTTGGAGTTCCGACTTTTAAATATCATGCTTAGTTTCAAACACATTAGACTCTGCACTTAAGGGAAAGAGGAGGGCAGTGGGTGTCAAAATAAGGGATGAAGGGGAAAAGAAAGTAGAATAATATAAGGCCTCCCATACACTAATAATAGCATAACACCATGAAAAAGAGTAGTATGATTGACATAATTATTAACTCAATTCTTTGTGCCCAAACTACTCAAATCATTAACCAACCAACCAACCCAATACACTCGGAAGTTTCTGCTCCCATGGGGGTAGCCGTAAGCCAGTGGTTTTGTAATTATTTTTTCTATCTACCTCATGTTTCTGACTTTCATTTCATCCACTATTTTGTAGTCCTTTTTCGACCACTGTTTTCTCTTACTTTACTGTAAATATAATCTGTCCAAAATGCAAACTGTAGAATGCAGCTTCGCCAGCCATATCCTTGCCTTCTACTTCCATCAGCACTGTGTAGTGATCACTGCCCACAGGCATGGCACATTGCTCAAGTATTTTCCAAAAAGTAAAGTTTTAAAATTAGATTATGTTCAATATTTTAATAAGTGTATTTTACGTTATTGTCATTCTCCTAGAATATGTAATCCATCCATGGCATATCGTAGTGATTCGCAATTTCAGAATATTCCGTCCCCCCTACTCTTTTATGTTAAATGGGAGATTATAGTTTTGTATGATTTAATGCTCTAAAATACTATTTGCAGCAGCCACTTGTCTCCAAGTGTTCTCTCAATGATTTTCTTTTTGTGTCTTCAGTGCCCCAGCGTGAGGAAGGGCAGCCCAGACGGCATCACACATGCTGGGGAGCCATGCCCTTTGGCTTCTCCCTCTGCTGTTCTTTAGTGTCCTTTGTACTGACTTCCCTTTTAGAAAGACTGGCATCAGCCCCAGAGACTGGAAAACAGAGTTCTGGGCTCTATTCCATCTCTTTGCACTAAAAGTTGTCTGAGAGACAGGGACATTTTTCTCTGTTGCTTCCATGATAAATAGGATATGTATTTCAATCACAGAATGCCACAGTAGGGGGGAAATGGAATATAATAAAAATTGTATGAAATTGTGTGATTCTTTGGTTAGTCGTTAACTGAAACAAAAAGGATAAAATGCAGGATATGAGAGAATGTCTGCCCCAGACATAGCAGCGGGTAGTAGCAGTGATTTTGTGTAAGCTGAATACTGGTTTCATACCATTTTAAGAAATTTTTCTTTAAGCTTCTCTCTCTCATTAGAAGCCCACTTTCTCTATGTGTAAAACAATGGAAGTATTGCCCCAAAAGGCAAAGTGTCTAAGTGCTAACTCTTCCAGAGTTAACTCTAAAAAAATGTACTATGTATTTTTTGAAATTAGACTCTGCTATGCATCTTAACACATAGAAGAAAATGTGTATGTATTTGTTTGGTGGATATTCTTTTGATTTTGTTCATACTAAACAAAAATAATAAATCGAGTCTTTTTTGTGAAGGGTGGGGGGATGATTATTTAGGAGATAGTTCCAAATGAACCAAAATATTGTATACTGTAAGAAAAATATACGTTTTAAAATGGAATGAGGCATTAAAAGTTACACTTGAATTTCACTGTAAATGAGAGATGTATACTTTAAAATCTGCACTCACTAGTAGTTTAATAACTAGAAGTATATTTTATGTACTCTAACAGGAGTTGATGCTGAAAGGGATGTTGCATGTGGTTAATCTTTTTACTGATTTAGCTTTTGTTTTTGCAAATTTCAACACGTTAGTATGGACACTTAGCCAGCACAGTAACAACAGCAGTTAGTCATGTTGATTTATGCCAGAATGGAAATTGTACTGAGTTGAGTTCTATTCCTAGTCTAACCACAACTGGACATGTAGTTTTGATTAAATTTACTTCTTTGTACATGTTTCCTTATTTGTCAAATGACAATCTCCAAGTTCCTTGCAGTGCCAATATTAAATAATTAAATAATTCTATGAGTTGGCTAAGCACTTCTGCTTTAGAATCTGGTTAAGATAATTTGTTCTTATTATCTGGGTGTATCTATTTTCGTATGAACCATTCCAAGCAGCAGGAGTTGTAAGGCAGGCAAGAAGAACCAATCACAGAACCAAGGAACAAGTGGGTCTAACGTCTCCTGATGCCCATCCTCACTTCTATCTGAGCCTTTTCTAAGCTGATTCAAACACAGTGCCTCCAATGTACCAGTCACAGTAGTGATAGAGGCTGAAATACAGTCTCTCTCTTCCTCTCCAAATGCCTCCATCACACACACACACACACACACAGTCACAGGCACACACATTCTAAACCTCTATCTGTATTCTCTGCAGTGACCAGCATGCTTAGAGGGTAATATGTCTCTTGGAGGTAGGGATTCAGTTCTTGGTTGGGATCCATTCAGAATATGGATCCTGTTGTTCTACAATCAGATCATTGCTGCCACCACCATCGGGGTTTTTCATGGTTAGATGGTCCAACTCCCACATCTTATGAGCTTCAGTGGTGGTTTTCAAATGTGGTTCATAGACATCTGTGTGCTGGTGTGCTGGCCACCCACAAAGATTTCACTGATCCACAGTATAATAAGGAAAATTAAAATAAAGCTAAAATTGTTCAGCGTAAAGAACTGATTTTTTTTACATTATATCCTTCAAAACACTCAGATGTTAAAGCAATTTCTTTCTTTTCTGAAGTGCAAGTACAAGTGGAGGTTTAGTTCCCCCGTCTTTCTTTCCCTTGCCTGTACCCCTGATTGAATTATTAGGATAGGCTTTCTCCATAAAAATCAAATAAAAAAACACTAGGTCTGAAACCGAAAAGTTTAGGAGTCACTTGCTATTATAGTAGTAAGCATTTTCTTCATTGAAGTATTTCAAAGCAGTAAATATTCTAATTGTGTTAATATGTAGAACGATGTTCACAGTCTTCAACTTCTTGTGGAGTAACAATTCTGTTCCAGGTTGAAAAAAACTGCCCCATGTTTCGCAGCAAAGCACTGACTTCAGAATTCAAGACTGCTTCTTGTATATAAGCCACTTGGCTTTTTAATGTAGTTATCTCTTCTGGTGGTGGTTTTGAAACTTTTAAAGTAGCTGATATGGTTTGGACCTGTGTCTCCACCCAAATCTCATGTTCATTTGTTATCCCCAGTGTTGGAGGTGGGGCCTGGTGGGAGGAGATTGGATCATGAGCTGGTTTCTCCTGGTTTAACACCATCCCTCGTGGTGCTGTCATCACAGTAGTGAGTTCTAGTGAGATCTGGTTGTTCTAACGTGTGTGGCATGCTCCTCCACCCTCAGTCATGGTCCTGCCATGTAAGATGCCTGCTCCCACTTTTCCTTCTGCCGTGAGTAAAAGCTCCCTGAGGCCTCCCCAGAAGTAAATGCTGCCATGCTTCCTGCACAGCCTGCAGAGCCATGAGCCAATTAAACCTCTTTTCTTTGTAAACTACTCAGTCTCAGGTATTTCTTTATAGCATTATGAGAATGGACTAATGCAGTAGCCATGTATTCAACAAAGAATCCTGTCTTCCCCAAGGTAGTATGAAGTTAAACTCAGGAAATGCTAATTTCCCTTGAATCAAATGGATTGAGAATCCCTTTCTGCTGGAACAAAAGTGACCTCTTGCACACACGCATATAGACACACAAATCCAGCCTCCAGTGTGAGAGAATTAATGAAGCCCTCACTTGGGAGTGAGTCATATATCCATTACTCCTGAAGACTGATGAGGCAGTGCTTGTCGCTTAGCAGCTGCCATCCTCTTTGAGAAGTACCATACAAGGTCACTCAGTAAAGTTTCCTTATTCTTACTGAAGGAAGCCTGCACTATACATAACTGATGCAGGCAGATTACTATTAATAGCAGTTGTTTTTCAGAATGAATAAAACAGAAGGGAAAATGGTTCGAACTAAGACTAATTAAGAATAATAAGATTAGGTACTGGAACACATTCAGGGAAAGTTCATTTTATGAGATCGTTTTTTCTAAGCTTCATCTTTCATTGAGATATATGGATACAGCAATAAAAAAAAATTGTATTTTTAAAACTAAACTCTCATAAATCATTAAGATTCTCAGATAATCTCTGTAAATCCTATGTAAGTCATAAAAATATAAGAGCAGAATAAGTATTCACTTTGGTGGGTGAAATAATAAAGAATATATATTTTTTGAATCGGGTGCATTTTTAGATCCAAATATATCATCTTAAAATTAGTGTGGCTACATTTAAAAATATGTTGAAAAATTTGGATGTGAAAACTCTGACCTATTTAAAAGCAAAAACAGAATAATAAATAATAAAGGTAGAAACATGCTATTCTCCTAGATTAAAAGGTGGAATAACATAAATATGTGAATCTTCTCAAAGTAATTTATAGTTCTAGTACAATTCCAATCAAAATCATGTCATATTATTACAGAGTTTCTAAACTTGATCTGGAAAAATCAACTGAACAGAGTAGTCAAAATAATTTCATAAAAAAGTAATAAGGAAAGACGTTCTTTACAAAGTATCAAAATGTTCTGTACAGCATAGAATTAATGAAAAAGTGTGCTTCTTCTGTTTGGTGTGAAAAGCAAATCTAGAATGGTGTCCTGGTGTAAACAACTCAACACATGAAAAGATTGCATTGGAAGTAGTGGAGAAAGGTAGAGAGTATTTAATAAATAGTAGGAGAAAAACTGGTCAAAGATTTAGACAAAAACGTTGGGTTTTCACCTTGTACTTCTTACTAAAATAAATTTCAGAAATATTAGTCAAATACTAACTAAACTATAAGATCATTCTATATTCCCTTCCTTATTGTTTTCCTTCACAGCCCTCATCGCTATCTCACATATATTTGTTTGTTTATTGAGTCTTCTCTCTTTCCTAGACTGTGCACTCAAAAACGCCAAGGCCTTCTCTTGCTGTGTACTGATTTATCCTTAGCACCCAGAACACTTTGACACACAGGAGGCACTTGATAAATATTTGTAGAATGAATGAATAAAAACAATGAAAGAAGCCTTGCTCCCTTTTAAACTGAAAATCTTGGAGTGACAAAAATAAAACAAAACAAAGAAATAAAAAAAAAAACCAGGAAGAGTGTTTGCCTACATTTTATACATCAACATTATTGCCACTTTTAAGATCCACAGACATCATATTTTGCTGCTGCTTCTCTCCTTCTCTCTCTGCAGCAGACTTTAGTCAGATGTATTGGAGAGAAGAAAAGAGAGAAACATATTTTATTTTTCCCTAAAATCCATATTCAGTAGTTTTATTTTTCTGTTACTCTTCTCAGGATGCCATTCTATTACGCACCAAATTTCTCATGTCCATTTTATCCTCTTTCTCCCATTAGAATGATGCTGCATTTTCCTGATGTGACGGCAGCGTGTTGTACCTACTTCCTTTCTTTGTGGCTGAGGTTTGACCTAACTTCTTCATCTATGCATTAAAATCCTGCAGGGTTCTAAGCACAGACAGCATGAAACACACATCTAGCCTCATAGAGGGCTTCTTTGTATGATTTGAAAAGCACTTCCAAATCAGCTAAAAGGAGCTTAAAAATGTTGCAACAGAAAATATTATTCTTTCTCTGGGGCCATAAATTTTTATTGAAGAAGAGAAGGAAACAAAATTTGACCTACCGAGGGTGGGATCATATTCCCAGATGAACCGTTTGGTCAGAAATCTCACTACAAGAGCTGTGGAAGAAAAGAGCAACATTTCAAAAAGTAATTTGTTAATTTGCTTAGCGCACCTATATTTTTAAAGAAAGCGAAATGCTCCATACAACCCTATAAATGCTTTATATTTCCTTGGTATGTAAACCGAATAAATTCTTTATGTTTATTCAAGTAATTTTCCAATTTCATATTATGGCCTAAAAACCATTGTCATGTTTGAATGGGTTTATTATGCATTAGTCAACAATTAGATTTGTTGCTTTAGTCACAAGGTTAGAAACAAAACAAACAAACGTATAACGTGAAAATGCTCATATATAAAATTTTTAGCAAAATGATGAATTCAGATATAAAAGGTCACAATACAGGTATCCAAAGTTTGAATACTGATAAGGATTGGCAAAAGCAAGTTTCAAATGTGATAATTTTTAGTGTAATGAAAGATCACTAGCAGATCATTTGCATTTTTAAAAAGTAGATATTCAAAATTAAGGCTCTTTATTAGAGATCTGTGAAAACTCATCAAAAGTAACACTAATAGAATACAGTCAGAATCAGGTTCTGGAACTACACTACGCAGTTTGCTTTCATGATCTCCTCAATCCTCACTTCATCTTTATGAGGCAGGTACTATGATAATTCCCATTTTTCAGATCAGGAAACTGAGGTGCTGAGGGGTTAACCCATTTAATTAAGCTTATCTAGTTAGTTAGTGGCCTGGTAAGGATTTGAATCCAGGAAGTCTGTAACTTATCCATTGTACCAAACCGAATTTAAGTCCTAGGCCATCTGGATAATATTTAACTGGAAGATGGGCTGGAGAAAAGCACTGAAATATATGGACTCTATTATCCTTATAAATTGATGAGACATATGTCAAACATTTTCTTACACTTGCAGTATAGTTGAAAACAGTGGTTTTAAATTTAAAAAAAAAAAAATTGGAGCAGGATGTCACAGGCACTTAAAAAATGGAATGAAAGCATTGGATCCTTTTCCTGAAAAAATATACACACACACATTTGGCATGTAATTTAGCAGGCTCATGAGCCCTCCATAGACCCCTGATGGTCTCCCTCGGATCGCACTGACCTTAATGAAAGATTCATTGTCTATCATATTTTACAGTTTTAAAATACCCATTATAATGTGTATTTTTATTTTTACTGAAATGCCCTTAATGTAGCAGCCAAAAGACACTCCTTGAAGAAATAAAACTAGTTAGTGGAAGGTCACTGTCAGTCTTTGCCTATTCTCACTTTTAGCAACAACAGAGGTACAACCTTCCTCCTGTAAAGTTTTATATGAGAGATGGCAGTGTAAACTGCACGAGGACTTCGCGAAACAGAGGACAACGTGGCTGCATGACGGGAGGCTGGAGACGGAAAGTACCAATGTTCTTTGTAATTACAGAGTGTGAGGCTGAATTCGAGCCAAAATATTTGCAGTGCCTAAAGTAGCAAGGCCACTGACCCCGTAATACTTCCCACAGTGACTGTACTTGTGGTTTTATCTGCGAGTCTGTCACTGTTCACTCTCTTGAGACTGAAACTTTTATTTTTACATACAGGATGCAGTAAGCAGTAAACATATTTTTTCTTTTTTACAATTAGCAACCTTAATAAACACTCAACAGCTCCCACGATTTAAAGACTTCCATCTTTTGTTACACTAGGTAGTTTTTTTAATTTTTTTTTTGAGACGGTGTCTCCCTCTATTGGCCAGGCTGGAGTGCAGTGGTGTGATCTCAGCTCACTGCAATCTCCACCCTTCCGGGTTCAAGCGATTCTCCTGCCTCAGCCTCCCAAGTAGCTGGGATTACAGGCGCGTGCCACCACACCCAGATAATTTTTGTATTTTTAGTAGAGACGGGGTTTCACCATATAGGCCAGGGTGGTCTCAATCTCCTGACCTCGTGATCTGCCCGCCTCGACCTTCCAAAGTGCTGGGATTACAGGCGTGAGCCACTGCGCCCGGCCAGGCTATGTAGTTTTAACACTAAAGGCTGCAACCTAGAAAACTTAATTATCTGCCATCATGAATAAATGAGCTTTATTTTTTACGTAAGTGCGGTTTACAATTCTTCAATTCCAAAACCATTTAAATTTGAATCATTTCTCAAAATCTTTAAAAAATGTGTTAGACACTCCATTGGCTTTCAAAACCAAGTATACTGAACATAATTGAATCATTTGTAAATGCCTGGATCTCAGTTAAGAACCTTGGTTAGTGCCTGTGCAGTTATGCAGCAATACTTTTTGAAGCTGTAGAGTGGATGGGGCAAAACAGCTCTAGAGTGCGAGAGGTTTTGAGCATATATATGTATACGAATGTTCAAAAACTCAAAAAGTTATATATATTGACTATTATATATCAATATATTCATAACAGTTGTATAACTTATTACATTCAAATAATAAATATACATTCAAAATAGTTATATAATTTATTAAATTTAAATAATAAAATTTAATTCCAAACAGTTAAATAATTTATTGTTTATACAATAGATATTAAAATTTATTAAATTTTAATAAATTTATAAATTATTAATAAATTAATAATCTGATTTAACTATAATTAATGAAAATAGGTACTATAAAGATTGATCTAATTTCCTTTTGACTCCTTGCCCTCTCCATCCCGACTATCTTGAGCAAAGTTTGTCTTTGAAAGTAAAATGGTGGTACCGATTTTTACTGCTACCGGAATTCTGATTTAAGGCCTTGTTGCTCCAGAAGTTTTAAGGTTTGACATATTTGATTAGTAGTTACTGTTGAGTTTCTGCTTTCTGAAATATTTTATTTTCTTCCCATTGCCTTGACAACCCATACCTTTCCATTAAACAAGCCAAACATGTCCAATGGCTAATGTAGGGAAGACTGTTTTCCTCCTTTTGCCTAATTTACAATCTACTTGGCTAATTCTTCATCATCTGTGTTTCCATTTTAGTATTACTGGTACTATGAATTTTATGATTATTAATGAAAGTTGATTTCTAACTAAATGGAAAATTTGGTAAGAAAAATTTAATCCAATAAAATATTTTAAAAAGCCACTTAATGTAATCATTCAGTGGTATGCTATTCCATATATAAGTAAGAGCTAAAGGTAAATCCATTACATTAAAATAGTCATGTTATTTCTAAAAATTAACCAGCCTATGCTGTTTACTCGAAATAATTCCTGACAACATTATTAAGAAGAAGCAGGCATCAGAAGTGCCAGATTTAGTGTCAGAATAATATTTTAAAATGAAAATTAATTAGGTATGATCTGTACAGTAAATCAGCTTCAACAAGAAATCAACTCTTCAAGGTAAATGTAAACTAACACACATGCTATTCCTTATTTAAGAGTCATATTCAAGAGAGATTCAGGCAAGACTTTCAAATGTTACCTTTCAGTATCATACTTGAAAAATATGTCATTACTTTTCTTTATAGAATTCAGGAAGTAACTTGATTGACAATGTATATAATGCAATTTTTTAAAAGATACTTAAGCATATGTAACCTCCTACGCAATTGCGATTGTTCTTTTCCACAGGTCTCCAGGCATAGAGCTATGGCCATATAACAAATCTACTCCCAACACTCTGTAGCATACCACAATAAGTATTTATTATGGAAAAATATTGGAAAACTTTTTTTCCAGCTGGAAAAAGTATTATGTATTTATGGGACTGTGGTGAGTTGATTGCTTGGAAAAATATAACTAAAAGAGTTTAAAATGGCCAGGACAGATTTTTTTTAGGTTAGGAAAAGAATTTCTGCTTCAATTAAAAGTGCTTCAAGGAATACTACTCATCACCTTCATATCATGAATACCTTTTGAATTTTATCTATGATTCTGGTAACACACCCCATAAAGACTCTTGATTTAATATACACTCTACAACAGTACAGCATTCATATAATAATGAAAACTTACTACGGATGTATATTAAGTGATTTATATCATTTTCATTTGTAACCTGTAGTGCCTTCACAAAAAATACATACTTTTAAGTTGTAGAATCAGGTAACTTTAAAATACTTTTTAAGGGACTTCTACAGGAGTTTGCCAACTTTGGGACAATTCCGTCACAAAGAGTTTCAAATATTTTTGAAAAACAAAATTTTGTGTTATATAAAGAGAAGGCAAATGCAGATAATACTAGCACAACTTTAGTCCATTATAGGTTGTGATATGTATATTTACCACTTGTTATCTGAATTATTTTTCCCATGTTGATTTATAATCAAAAAGTTAGAAATGTTAAAGCTTAAAAACTACATGAATAAATTATAATAAACTTACACAGTATCCTAAGTATGAAACTTTTCAAAGTTGGGATGCCTCCAGGAGATAGAGTAGCTCTCTTCATTTCTCCTCCATTTTCATTTCGTTATAGTACTTACAGTATAACTACTTGACCTTATCTTGACCAGCAAAAACCAGGAGGCAATGATATACATTACCAAGTCCACAAGGGTTGTAAAATCAACACTAAATTGTTTTCAGTTTGATTTTTATGATCTACAGTTAAAATGTCATAATAAATAAAGCAAGTGTTTAAAAAATAATGGAAGAGAGAAGAATGAGAGGATTTGATGCAATGTGGGAACTGTTTTCTCATTTCATAAGCATGACCTCAATTTAAATAATATTATAAAAATTATAATGTAAAAAGTTTAGAAGTAATGCAGTAGTGTTATTATTATTCATCTTCAGTTAGCGTGTGCTCTGTTAGGTTAGGCATTATGGTAAATATCTACACATGTATCTTTACTCTTTACTTCCTTATAGTATGGAATATATGGACATGGACATGAATACGATGTATGTATATTGATGAAGAAACTGAAGCTCAAATTGTTTACATTTCTTCCTACAATGTGGGCTTACTCTTTCCTGGCCTCAGGATCTACATTCTCTTTTTACAGATGAGGGCTTTGCTACCAGGGAGCTTAAGAGTCTTACTAGGGTATTCCTCTATTGTCTAAACCCTTAATCTGAAAAATTCCATGGAGAATGTTGTATACGCCTTATACATACATATAGATTTTTACACATACAAACATTCTTCCATTTCAAAAAAATGCGTAATCTAGTCTCAATCTTCTTGTGTTATAAAAGAAAAGACTAAAAACCCTGGTGAAAATGAAACCGGAAATGTCTATTAAAATCTGATATTTTAGACATAAACTTCTGAACATTTATTATCCTCTTTTATTGCCTCGGTGTGGAGCACCAACACTATTCCCTTAATTCTAACAAACATGGTGTGCTAACACACACACGTAATTATCCTCATGATACCATTTTACTTCACCATCTTAATTTACTTGACTGTACATTTCTTACAGGGTTTATTGCTATTATTTTAAATATAGTGCAGGGATCATTACATATTTGGAATGTTCCATAAATACTTACAAGCTGATGTTAGTTTAGCTTAGTGCCCTTAAAAGCCCAAATAAACTAATAGCTTGTCAGTATTTTAAGCAGGTAACCCAGACTGGAATTAAGTCAAAGAAAGGGGAACAGAAACACATATTTAAAATGTACTAACTCATATCCAGATAGCATTTCTACCTGTGGTATCTAATGAAGCATCCCCTCCTCTTTAAAGTCTCCCTGGCCTTCCCAAGCCATTAATCACTCACGTGTGGCATGAAATACCTTGTAAACATTTATTTATATTCTTGTATGTCTTAGAAATGGTGAATGATCTGAAGTCACAGATTAAGCCTTGTTCATCTTTATGTCCCATGGTTGGCATGGCACTTGATACATATGTGCCCAATAGGTATTTGAGAACTGAATGAGAAAACAATGAACACTTCTTTAAGCTGTGTGGCTCACTATTGCTATTGTGCTTGGCTCTGTACTCTAGTATGTTTTTGTTACTTGAAGACATGTTCTTTAAAGTGGGACTTTCATTGTTTGAAAATATATTGACCACTTCTCTGGTCAGATGTCCATCTGGTCAACCTGCGTTGCACACCTGATTAAGAAAGGCAAGACCCAGCCCTCTTACTCTCCTAGGCCAGGGAGGAACTGCTACCCCTGACCTCACACCACTATCAGCCCTAAATTTAACACAAACCCTTAAGTGGTCAAAAGGCTTCAGAGAAGTAAAAATGAGTGTGACTCACAAAAACAGAGAAGACTCTATCCTAGATTTGCAGAGATAGTTTCTTATTGAATGAATTAATTTTGTAGAACTAAGTATCCATTTATTAATCATGTAGTTGTTGGATTACAGTGTATATGCTTTTAGAAAATGCCATTAGGTAAGTTTTAGCTGTATCTTAAATAAAAACACTACTGGGATTTCTTGAAGGTTAAATATCAAAAGGGGGCTTAAGTATATATTAAATACTGACTATATGCTTATTTAATTTTCATAAAAACTCTTAAAAGTAGAAATTAATGTTCCCACTTTACGTATAAGAAACCTAACCAGAAAAGTGAATAAATTGTCTAATTTACAAAGCGTTTAAGTGATAAAACTGATATGAACCCAATTTTGTTTACCTTAAAACCTATACTTTTTCCAATATACAATACTTCCCACTATATTTTAATATTTCTATGTATATGATATAATTCTACATGCTTGATTTTTTTTAATGTGAGCATACATCTTATGGAGAAGCATGCTTTGAAAAGGGAATATTTTGTTCGTGATTAGATTTATTCTTCCTTAGTGGAGAAAATATCCATGACCAGAAACCATGGCAACACAGAAAGAGAATATGAATTTCGAGAAGCAAGAAGAAAACTTTCAGATAAATAAGAATTTTGTTTTTCTCTTGAAAACGTCTTTAAGAATGCTGCAGATGAGGAAAACAAGTATCTGAAGATGTAGGCGATGAAGCAGTATGCGAAAAGCAAATTTTTTTATGAGTTTCCTCAGTCATTAACAATAAAAATTAGCATACCAGGAACCATTTTAGGCAGTGAGGAAGTCAGCAAAGAAAAAAAGATACAGTTTCTATTCATAAAGCTGAAAAGTTTCTATTCATAAAGTTGAAAGTTTGCACCTTTGCATGTCCCAGGAAAAATATAAAGATATATGGGTAATTTTGAATATTATCCAATTGAAGTCCTGTTATGACGCCTATTCTTATTGCAAGGACTGGGTAAAAGGGAGGCCAGACTGAGGTGAGCTGGATTCACTTGAGTGCCTCACGGAGAGCAAACTTGTGTTTTCCAGAAAAACTTTAGTAGATAAAATAGGAGTAATGTGCATGGTGTATCAGCCTTATAATGGCTTGTCTTCCAGCTTAAAGACAACAACACAGTGGGTCTCCCTAAATAAGAGGCAATTCAGCTCCTTCTTCTTCCCTCCCTCACCTGCACCTCGAGCAACCTCCTGTCAAATCAAGTCTTCAAATCGAATTTTCCAATTCCTTGTCCCCTGGGGCCAACTTTTGGTTCTTCATACTTTGTTCCTGGGTCTTTCTTCTATCACCAACCCTCAAGTGCATGTTTTTTTTTTTTTTTTTTTTTTTTTGAGACGGAGTCTCGCTCTGTCGCCCAGGCTAGAGTGCAGTGGCCGGATCTCAGCTCACTGCAAGCTCCGCCTCCCAGGTTCACGCCATTCTCCTGCCTCAGCCTCCCGAGTAGCTGGGACTACAGGCGCCCGCCACCTCGCCCGGCTAGTTTTTTGTATTTTTTAGTAGAGACGGGGTTTCACCGTGTTAGCCAGGATGGTCTCGATCTCCTGACCTCGTGATCTGCCCGTCTCGGCCTCCCAAAGTGCTGGGATTACAGGCTTGAGCCACCGCGCCCGGCCGCATGTTCTTTTTTACAGCAGCCCTTCCTCTCTTTTCTGTGACTGTTCTGGTCTCCTCCAAGAAACATGGGTCATTGTGGCTCAGATGGAGGTGTGAAGCATGAGATCCCAGCACCGAGTGAGTCCTGGCCTAGAAAGCCACCTGGGGACCATGGCAGCTAGTTGAAGCTTCACTTGCACAGCTGTTGGTGATGGCTGAGACCAAGATTATGCCAGTTTGGAATACTGGAGCCCTTAGTCAAAGGAGATGAAAAACTATTTCTGAAGTGAGGAGCTGTTCTGGAAGGCAATGGAAATCAGTTGGATTGGAAATAAGATGAAAAAAAAAAAAACAACTCAGAAAACTGTGTGATTTGAAATCTTAGATCTTTAAAAAAAAGGGCTCAGAGCAAAGATGTGTACACAAAAACTAGATTTCAGATATATTTGCTGATAATTGAATGCAATAATTTTCAAATGCTTATCCATTTTGATCTCCTATCAAATCTCTCTTTCTCCACATATGTGACTTTCACACACTTTCATTTCGCCAATAAATATTTATTGACCACTGTGCAAAGCACCAAAGAAAGCAAGACCGAGAGGATGCCTAGGCACAATGTCAGAAATGACTTTATATTAAAGCTAAACCATAAGCTGAGTCTTAGAAGATTGAAGCTCACTATTTTAGGAAGAACATTTCAGGCAGAGAGAAAGTCTCAAGACACAAGAGAGCTAGTTCAGTTAGGAATCACATGTGGTTCAGGGTGGGAAGAGTGGCATGTGGGGGGGAGCGATGTTGGTGGGGGGGTCAGGTTGTGACATTCTTTAGAGCCCAGACTATGAAGGAGCTCCTATGTCACATTAAGGAGCTTGGATTTTACTCTGAAGTTTTTGAGCATACGGGGATTCTGAGTAGGAGAATGGCTCGATTTGATCTGGTCATCTTGGGGACTGTTCATTGATTAGAGGTGGACAATGAGGGAGAGGGATTAGTGCAAAGACTCCATATGAAATGAAAGTCTGGGGGTAGCATTATTCTTTGAGAATATAATGGGGAAACAAATTAAAAATGATGTTGGACTTGAACATGTTGAACATAAGACATTAATGAAAACATCATGTAGAGAATTACCATCCATCCATTCATCCATCCTTTATCCTGCCATTCATCTGCCTATTTATCATACATACACAATTATTGAATGTTTATCATGCCCCAGGTACTGTGCTAGGCACTGTCCCATAAGCAGTGGACATCAAAGCCTGAAGCTGGAGGGAGTCATCCTTGCCAGAGTGCCACCTTCTGGTGGGTGGTGGCATGCAGTGGGCATGGTTAACATGGTCCAGGTAGTTTAAGTAGAAGACGACTTAACTTAGAATTCTATTTTCAGATTCATCTCAGGTGGCATCTCTTGCTTTTTATGTTCTCCTCCACCTAAACTCCTCAGATGTTTTAGCCAAACTAAAAAAGTTAACAGATCAAACCAGGGGACAAATATCTCTTCATATAGTGATTGTTTCTGAAGGAACCCTCTCCCTTACCCCTTATTTCACCTGTCCCCTTTTTCTATTCCCTGTGAAGGTCAAAATAAATTGACATTGAAAAAAACAACCATTTGGCTTTATAAAAAATAAAATTGAGCAATTTAATGGAAATTTAAAATGAATGCTATATAAAATGCATGCTTTATAATGCCAGAAGTTAAAATGAGAAGTAAATTAGTTCCAGATGGGGGTCTAGGGATTGCTTTTAAATTACTGTGTTTGCTTAAGCCTGAAAATTTTGACTACTCTTGCATTCTCACAAAAATATCACTGAGAACACATCAGTTCTCTGTATAAATCATTTCTTAACGCTAAGTGGTTGCAATCTCCAAGAATTATTAGGGAAACACTTTTGTTTTTGAAAATCTAGCCTGGGAGTCTAGCTTCAGTGCACCTCAAGTTCTGAAAATTGACTTTTAGTTTTTAAACTTGGAAATGGTAAGGTAAAGGTTAATCTGGTCCTGGTAATTTGGTTTCAGGCTGACACATGATGAGGGCAAAAATGGCAGAATCATTGCTTTTAATTCCTAACATGTTTGAAAAGCAGTAGAGATATTGGAATGCTTAAAAATAATGCAAAATCAAGAAAAATGTTAATTTTCTATAGAAAATTAACCTGTATGATTAAATGATAATATTTTCTTGAATAATTTAAATTGAAAGTAAAAACAAGACAAAATAAATTTGGAATACTGTAATCAACTGATTTGGTTTTATCTTTTTGTTTGTGCCTTGAAGGTTAATAAATCAAAAGGGTTTTGTGTCCAAGATTTCAAACCAATTTTATATAAGTTGAAAATATTTATGTTAATTTTAAAAGTGATGGTTAATAAATAAATTACTAAATTTCCCAAGGCAGTGTTTTCAGTTTAGTAACTTATATTTCATTCCAAACCATCATGTTTAAACAGAATTATTTGTAAAGTATTAAGCATTTTGTTAAGTTGTCAAGGGATTTGGATATAAAATTGAGATTTTTAATTTTTACTTTTTCTTGGAAAAAGAAATACATATGATGTTAATGCCTAAATTTTTTCCCTACACTTATGTTACTAGGGCACATAAGAAATTGACAACTGAAAACATTTGGACTTTAATGTGGACATAAAAGTGACTCAGAGTGACTAAGTATCCCAGAGAAGCAGAGGAGTATCTGGCATAATCCTCATTGGATGACCTCCTTATACGGATCCAAGGATCTTACAAGTTACTCTCTTCATCATGCCCTTTTCTTTAGACTGATCTGGGTTCCTGTCCATATGGACACATATGGTTCATTTGCAGTTCCTAAATAGGCTGTGCCTATGGATTCTAGTCCAGGGGGAAAACCTCTAAAAGTAGGGTGTCTCCATTTGCAGCCCAAACACCACTCCCATGACTACCTTTATACCCCATAGGAAGACAGGAAGCCTTAAACATATGGAGAACCAGGGCCTGGTGAAATAAGGGTGTGAGTAGAAGGAATTATGGGTGTTTGAGCTGGAAAAGCACCCCAATTATGAAAAGCTTATAAGCCAGCCTAAGAAATTTCCAATTATGTTTAGGATGCTTTAACGTATTATAAACCAAAATATGACATGAACATATTTTTGTTTTATAAAGGTCACTGCTGTTTCAATGCCAAGATGAACTAGGAGGATGAAGGTAGTCATGGAGACAAAAGGCCTAGTTAGGAGTCATTTCCAGTACTACAAAGGGAAAGAAAGTAGCACTGAAAGGTTTCCCTTTCACTCCCACCATTAGTAAATGTGTCTAATAATAATTGGAAATATACAGTATGTGACCTATTCAGACTGGCTTCTTTTACTTTGCAATGCACATTTAAGGTTCATCCATGCCATTGCCTGGATTGATCACTTATTTCCTTTCATTGCTGAATATTCTATTGTATGGATATACCATAGTTTGCTTACCCAGTAAGTAAATGAAGAACATCTTGGTTGCTTCCATTTTTTGGCAATTATGTTTTGGCAATAAAGACGTGCATGCAGGTAACTGTGTAGACATAAGTCATCAAGTCAGTTGGGCAAATATTTAGATGCATGATGGCTGGATTATGGTAAGACTTTGTTTAGCTTTGTAAGAAACTGCCAAACTCTTTTAAAACTGGCTGTACCATTTTGCATTCCCACCAGTAACGAATGAGAGCTCCTGTTGTTCTACATCCTTCTCAGCATTAGAATATCGCTTTGTCAGGTTGTTGGCTTTGGATTTTAGCCATTCTAATAGGTGTATTGGTATCTTGTTGTTTTAACTCGTAATTCTCTAATTACACATGATATTGGGAATATTTTCATGTGATTATTTGCTATCCGTATATCTTCTTTGATGGGGTGTCTGTTAGATCTTTTGCCCATATTTTATAAATGAGACTTGATTTTTTAGAGCAATTTTAGGTTCACAGCAAAATTGAGCAGAAAGCACACAGAGTTTCCATATACTCCCTGCCCTACCTGCCCCTCTCCCCGCCACACACAGCCTCCCCCATTATTCATATCCCATACTAGTGTGATAACTTTTTTTTTATATAGTTGATGAATCTACACTGATACATTATTATTACTAAAAGTCTATAGTTTTTACTATGGTTCACTCTTAGGGTTGTATATTCTGCGGGTTTTGATGTGTGTGTGTGTGTATATATATATATATATAAATAATGACATGTAACTACTATTATGGTATCATACAGAATAGTTTCACTATCTAAAAGTTCTCTGTGTTCTGCCTATTCATCCCTCTCTTTCCCCTAAATCTTAACAACCTCTGATCTTTTTACTGTCTCCATAGTGCTGCCTTTTCCAGAATGTCATATAGTTGGATCATGTAGTATGAAGCCTTTTCAGATTGCCTTCTTTCACTTAGTAATATGCATTTAAGTTTCCTCCATGTTTTTTCATGGCTTGATAGCTCCTTTCTGTTTAGTGCTGAATAACATTCCATTGTCTGATGTACCACAGTTTATTGATCCATTGATTTACTGAAGAATATCTTAGTTGCTTCCAAGATTTGGCAATTATGAATAAAAGTTCTACAAATATCCATGGGCAGGTTTTTGCAGGGATATACATTTGCAGACTATTTGGGTAAACATCAAGGAATTTGATTCCTGAATCATGTAGCAAGAGTACCTTTAGCTTTTAGTAAGAAACTGTCAAACTGTCTTCCAAAGTAGCTACACCCGTTTTGATCTCCACCATCAATGACTGAGAGGTTTTTTTGCTCCACATCCTCACCAGCATTTGGTGGTGTCAGTGTTTTCGATTTTGCACAATCTAATAGGTGCATAGTTGTATCTCACTGTTGTTTTCATTTGCAGTTCCTAAATGATACACGATGTTGATAATCTTTCCATATGTTTATTTGATATCTGTATATCTTTTATGATGAGATGTCTTTTCAGATGTTTTACCCATTATTTTAGTTGAGTTGTTTTCATTGTTGAGTTTTAGAAGTTCTTTGCATATTTTAGATCACAGTCCTTTACCAATTATGTCTTCAGCCAATATTTTCTCCCAGTCTGTGGCTTGTCTTATGATTCTCTAGACAGTGTTTTCTCAGAGAGGTTCTTAATTTTAATGATCTGTTTAGAAATTATTTCTTTCATGCATCATGCCTTTGTGTTGTATAAATAAGTCATCACCATACCCAAGGTCACACAGATTTTCTCCTATGTTACCTTCCAGGGGTTTCATAGTTTTACAATTTACATGAAGGTCTGTGTCTCATTTTGAGTTAATTTTTGTGATTGGTGTAATATCTATATCCAGTTTTATTTCTTCTTCCTTTTTTTTTTTTTTTGCATGTGGATATCCAGTTTTTCCAACATCATTTGGTTAAAAGACTGTATTTTCTCCATTCTGTTGTCCTTGCTTCTTTAGCAAAGTTGACATTATTTGTGTGGGTCTATTTCTGATGTCTCTATTCAGTTCCATTGATCTATTTATCTATTTTTTCACCAATATGATACAGTCTTCTGATTACTGTAGCTTTATAAAACTTGAAGTCAGTCCTCGAATGTCCTTCTCATTTAATATCGTGTTACCTATTCTGAATCTTTGGCCTTTCCATATAAACTTTTTTATAAAATTTTCATTTTAATATATATTTTTTGAGATGGAGTCTCGCTCTGCTGCCCAGGCTGGAGTGCAGTGGTGTGATCTCGGCTCAATGCATCCTCCACCTCCCAGGTTCAAGTGATCCTCCTGCCTCAGCCTCCCAAATAGCTGGGATTACAAGCATGTGCCACCATGCCCTAATTTTTGTATTTTTGGTAGAGATGGACTCCTGACCTCAAGTGATCTGCCCGCCTCAGTTTCCCAAAGTGCTGGGATTATAGGCATGAGTCACGGTGCCCAGCCTCCATATAAACTCTACAATCAATTTGTTGATATCCACAATACAATTTGCTGAAATTTTGATTTCAATTGCATTGAATCTGTACACCAAATTGGGAGGAACTGACATCTTGACAATACTGATTTGTTCTATACATGAACATGAAATATTTCACCACTTACTTAGTTTTTCTCTAATTTCTCTTATCAGAATTTTGCAGTTTTCCCCATAGAGGTCTTGCACATATTTTTGTTAGATTTGTGGCTAAATATTTCATCTTGTGATAACATAAACGGTAGAGTGTTTTAAATTTCAACATTTTTTCCACTTGCTCATTGCTGGTATATGGGAAAGTGATTGACCTGTATCCTGTAATCTTTCCATAATTGCTTAGCTGATCTGGGAATTTTTTGTCTATTCTTTTTACATTTTCTACATAGATGATCACATAATTTGTGAACAAAGACAGTTATATTTTCCTTCCCAATTTGTATTTTCCTTTTTTGTCTTATTCCACCAGCTAGAACAGCATTATGATGTCAAAAAGGACTGGTCAAAGGAGTCATTCTTGCTTTCTTACTGATCTTAGAGAGAAAGCACTTGGTTTCTCACCATTAAATGTAATGTTAGCTATGAGTTTTTTGAAAAATGTTCCTTATCAAGTTGAGAAAGTTCTCCTCTATTCCTAGTTTGCTGAAAGTTTTTATCATTAATGGGTGTTAGATTTTGTCAAATGCTTTTTCTGTATCAGCTGGTATGATCATGTGATTTTTCATTCTTTAGCCTTGATTTGATACATTTCATTAATTAATTTTTGAATGTCAACCAGTCATTCCCATTTATTTGGAATAAATTCCACTTGGTCATGGCATATACACCTTTTTATTCATTGTTGGATTCAACGTGTGAATATTTTGTTGAAAGATTTTTGCATTTATGTTCATGTGTGATATTGGTCTATAGTTTCCTTTTCCCTGAATACCTTTGCCTGCTTTGGGGATTAGGATAATACTGGCCTCATAGAGTGAGTTAGGACATATTCCCTTTGCTTCTATTTTCTGGAAGAAATTATAGAGAATTGCTATGATTTTTTGCTTAAATGTCTGATAGAACTCACCAGTGAACCCATCTGGGCATGGAACTTTCTGTTTTGGCAGGTTATTGATTATTGATTTAACTTCTTTAATAGGTATGTGCCTGTGCTGGTTGTCTATTTCTTCTTGTGTGAGTTTTGTAGATTGTGTCTTTCAAGGAATTTGTTTATTTCATCTAGGTTATAAAATTTGTGGGCTGAAATATTTGTCCATATAGTATTCCTTTATTATCCTTTAATGTCCATGAACTCTGTCGTGATATCTATCTCCTTTCTCATTTCTGCCATCAGTAATTTGTATCTTCTTTTTCTTGGCCTGGCTAGAGGCTTGTCAATTTTATTGCTCTTTTCAAAGAATTAATTTTTAGTTTTGTTAATTTTTCTATAGATTTTCTATTTTTAATTACATTGATTTCTGCTCTAGTTGTTATTATTTCTTATCTTCTGTTTATTTTGTGTTTAATTCACTCTTCTATTTCTAGTTTCCTAAGGTGGAAGCTTATGTTATTGATTTTAGATCTTTATTCCTTTTTAATACATGAATTCAATGCTACAAATTTTTCTTTAGTCACTGCTTTTGCTGTATGACACAAATTTTGATAAGTTGTATTTTTACTTTCATTTACTTCAAATTATTTTAAATTTCTCAAGATTTCTTCTTTCACCCATATGTTATTTAGAAGTGTGTTGTTGAGTCTTCAAGTATGTTGGGATCTTTCCAACAATCTTTCTGTTGTTGATTTCTAGCTTAATTCCATTGTGGTCTGAGAACATTCTTTGTATGATTTATATTCTATTAAATTTTTTGAAGTGTTTTTTGTGACCTAGAATGTGGTCTATCTTATGAATGTTCTCTGTTAGCTGAAGAAGAAAAAATATGTATTTGCTGTCATTGGATGAAGTAGTCTATAGATGTCAATTATATGCAGTTTATTTATGGTGCTACTGAGTTGAACTGTGTCCTTACTGATTTTCTACCTGCTGTATCTGTCCATTTCTGATAGCAAGGTGTGGAAGTCCCCAGCTAAAATGGTGGATTAATCTATTTCTCCCTAAAGTTCCATCAGGTTTTACCTCACACATTTTGATGCTCTGTTTTGAGGCCCATATATATATTAAATATTATTATGACTTCTTGGAGAATTAACTCTTTTATCATCATGTAATGTTCCTTTCAATCCATTATAATTTTCCTTTCTCTGAAGTTTGTTCTGTCTGATATTAATATAGCTATTCCAGTTTTCTTTCTATTGGCATTATCATATTTCTTTTTCTATCCCTTTACTTTTAATCTATATATGTCTTTATATTAAAATATATTTTATATTGGATGCACTCTGACAATCTCTTTTAATTGATGTATTTAGATCAATGATGTTTAAAATGATTATTGATATATGAAATTAATATCTATCATATTTGTTATGTTTTCTATTCGTTGCCTTTCTTCTTTGTTTCTATTTTTTGTCTTTTACTTTTTTTCTATCTTTTCTGCTTTTAACTAAGTGTTTTATTTGATTCTATATTCTCTCCTTTTCTATTATATCAATTTTACTTCTTTTTTTACTTCATTTAGTACTTGCCTTGGAGTTTGCAAAAGACATAAATTTACAATTAATCCAAGTCCACTTTCAAATAACACTACACCACTTTATGGGTAGAGTAATACCTTATAACAATAAAATAATCCTAATTCCTCCCTCCTGTCCATCGTATCTTCGTTGTCATTCATTCAATTTATACATGAGCTATTACAAATACATTGTTTCCTTTACTACATTGACAAACTGTTATTTGTTAGCTTAATTAAGAGTAAGAAAAACTAAAGTTTTAATTTTACCTTTAAAATTACCTTTTTCTGTAATGCTCTTCCTTTTTTTAGGTACAATCCAGTTTCTGAGCTATATCATTTCCCTTCTCTGAAGAATGTATCATATCATTTTTTTTCAAGGCAGGTTTATTGGCAGCAGATTCAATTTTTGTTGTCCAAGAAAGTCTTAATTTATCCTTCACTTCTGAAGAATAATTTTTCAGGGTATAGAATTCTAGGTCGGTGGATTTTATTTTTTGTCAAAATGCTTCAGATATTTCATTTCACTCTCTTCTTGCTTGCATAATTTCTGAGGAGAAGTTTGAATATTGTATACCTGGCTGTCATTCTTTGGCATTTATCCTGCTTGTGTTCTCTGTGCTTCCTGGATGTGTGGTCTGGTGTCTGACATTAATTTGGAGGAAATTCTCAGTCATCATTTTTTCAAATACTTCTCTTATTTTCTATTTCCTCTCCTTCAGGTATTGCCTCTCCATGTATGTTGCATGGAAAATAAAGTACATTTGTACCACAGTTGTACCACAGTCCTTGGATATTCTGTTCTATATTTTTCAGTGTCTTTTCTCTTTGCTTTTCAGTTTTACCAGTTTCTGTTGACATATCCTTGAGCTCAGAGATTTTCTTCCTTTGGCCGTGCCCAGACTCATTAGCAAAGAGACTGAGGAAAAAGGCATTTAAAGGCATTCTTTATTTCTGTTATAGACATTTTAATACCTAGCATTTCTTTAGAGGTCTTTCTTAGAATTTATATTTACATTAACCATGAGTTTTTGCATATTGTCTAATTTTTCCAGTAGAGACTTTGGCATACTCTACCCATTTTTAAATCAGGTTATTTTTTCTTATTGTTGTTTTAATACTTCTTTGTATATTTAGGACGTAAGTCCTTTTGCACATACGTGTTATTTGCTTTGCAAATAACTTTCTAACTCTGTGGCTCATCTTTTCATTCTATTAACAGTGTCTTTAATATACCAGAAGTTTTAAATTTTAATGAACTCCAATTATCAATCTTTTTTTATTTTCATGGATCTTTTTTTGATGCCGCTTCTAAAAGGTCTTCATGAAACTGAAGTTTACCTAGATTTTCTCCTATATTATCATCTAGAAACTTTACAGTTTTGCATTTTACATTTAGGTATATGATCTATTTTGATTGATTTTTGTGAAAAGTGTTCACCTGTGTCTAGAAAAAAAAGTGTTTGTTTTTTTTGCACTTGCTTTTTACAGCACCAATTTGTTTTTCTTTTTTTTTTTGAGACGGAGTCTTGCTCTGTCACCCGGGCTGGAGTGCAGTGGCCGGATCTCAGCTCACTGCAAGCTCCGCCTCCCGGGTTTACACCATTCTCCTGCCTCAGCCTCCTGAGTAGCTGGGACTACAGGCGCCCGCCACCTCGCCCGGCTAGTTTTTTGTATTTTTAGTAGAGATGGGGTTTCACCGTGTTAGCCAGGATGGTCTCGATCTCCTGACCTTGTGATCCGCCCGTCTCAGCCTCCCAAAGTGCTGGGATTACAGGCTTGAGCCACAGCGCCCGGCTTGTTTTTCAAAAGCTATTCTTTCTACATTTACTTGCCTTTGCTCCTTGGTAAAATATCAGTTGACTTTATTTGTGTAGGTCTATCTCTGAGCTCTTTATTCTGTTTCATTGAACTATATATGTCTATTCTTTCACGAATACCATGCTGTCCTACAGCCTTACAAATAAGCCTTGAAGTCTGGTAGTGTTAGTGATGGAACTCATTCTTCCTCTTTAATATTGTGTTGGCTACTCTAGGTTTTTTTACCTTTCCATATAAATTTTAGAAACAGATTGTTGATATCTACAAGATCAGTTGCCGGGATTTTACTTGAGTTGGATTGAATCTATAGGTTAAGTTCGGAAGAACTGGCATCTTAACAATATTGAGTCTTCTAATCTGTGAACATGGAATACCTCTCCATTTATTTAGATCTTCTTTATTAGATCAGAGTTTTATATTGTTTCTCACATAGATCTGGTATATATTTTGTTAGATTTATACGTAAGCATTTAATTTTCCTTGTGCTGTTTTAAATGATAATGTGTTTTTAATTTCAAATTCCATCTGTTCATTGCTAGTATATAGAAAAGCAATTAACTTTTATATATTAACCTTGTATACTGTTATTTGATATAATTACTTATTAATTCCAGGGGTTTTGTGCTAATTTGGGGGAATTTTCTACATAGAAAATCATATCATTTGTGAACAAAGACAGTTGCATTTCTTCCTTCCCAATCTGCATATCTTTATTTCCTTTTCCTGTCTTATTACACTAGTTAGGTCTTCTGGTGAAATGTTGTATAGAAGTGTTAAGAGGGGATATCCTTGCCTTGTTTATGACCTTAATAGGGGAAAAATCCAATTTCTTACCCCTCAAGTATACTATCTTCATCTGGTTCTGCTGCTAGGCTAATGCTGGCCTTATAGAAAATGTTCACTGCTTCTATTTCTGTAGAAAATTGTCTCACATCTTTCTTAAATGTTTGGTAGAATTCACTAATGGAATTTCTGTCTGCTTTCTTTTTAAAAAAGTGTTATGAACTGAATGTTTGTGTCCCTCTAAAACTAATATATGAAAATCCTAACCACCAGTAGGTGAAGTCTTTGGGAGACAATAGATCATGGGGATGAAACCCTCATGATTGGGATTAATACCCTTATAAAAGACATTTCTGAGTGTTCTCTTACTCTTTTTCTCCCATTTGGGGGTTAGTGAAAAGACAGCTACCTGGAAACCAGGAAGAGGGCCCTCACCAGATACCAAATCAGCCAGCACCTTGATCTTGACTCCCCAGCCTCAAGAAGTATGAGAAATCAATGTTTATTTTTTAAGCTACACAGTTTATTACACTCTTTTATAGCAATTCAAACTAACTGAAACAGAATGTTATTAATTATTGATTCAGTTTCTATTTCTTCAATAGATATAGGCTTTTTTGGGTTATTGAGTTTCGAAAATTTGTGTCTTTCAAAGAATTGGTCCAATTCACTTCATTTTTAAAATCGTGGCCATAAAGTTATTCATATTATTCCTCTATTAAACTTCTAATGTCAATTGCCAGCAGTAATTACTCCCTTTTCATTTCTGGTATTAAGTTGTATCTTCTCTCTTCTTGGTTAGCCTAACTAGAGATTTATCAACTGTATTGATCTCTGCAAAGAACCAGCTTCTGTTTTTGTTGACTTTATTGATTTCCTCTTTTCAGTTTCACTGATTTCTGCCCTATTTTTTAATTTTTGTTTTTCTTTTGCTTGCTTTAGATTTAACTGTTCTTTCTCTAGTTTCCTAAATTGAAAGCCTAAATCATTAATTTTTCATTGTTATTCTTTTTAAACAAATGCTTCCAATGCTATAAATGTCTCTCTAAACACTGCTATCACTGTCTATCATAATTTTGATAAACTCTATTTTTACTTTCATTGGCTTCAAAATATTTTATAAATTTCTCTTGAATCTTATTTACCTCGTGTGTTATTTAGAAGTGTTTTGTTTAATCTCTAAGTATTGGGGGATTTTCCAACTATCTAGTTTGATTTCTAGTTTAATTTCATTATTGTCTGATAACATACTTCATATAATTTATATTATTTTAAATGTGTTGAGGTATGTTTTATGGCCTAGAATGTGGTCTATCTTGTTGAATATTTCATGTGAATTTGAAAATAGTACGTATTTTGATGTGGTTGGATGAAATATTCTATAAATATCAATCAGGTCGAGTTGACTGATAGTGATTTTCAGGTCAACTATATCCTTCCTGGTTTTTTCCTGCCTCCTTGGTCTTTCAGTTACTGAAAGCAAGGTGATGTATTCCCCAATCATAGTGGGTTTGTCTATTTCTCCTTGCAGTTCGCCTCAAATATTTTGATGCTCTGCTGTTAAGTGCATGTTAAAAATGTTATGCCTTCTTGGAGAATGAACTCTTTTATCATTATGTAATGACCCTCTGTTTTAATCTATTCAGGCTGCTACAGCAAAATACTATAAACTGGGTGGTTTATGAACAACAAACATTTATTTCCAACAGCTCTGAAGGCTGAGAAGTCGAAGATCAAGGCAACAGCAGATCAGTTCTCTGGTGAAGGCCTATTTCTTGTTTCGCAGCCTTCTCGCTGTGCCCTCACATGGTGGGAGGGATTAGCTAGCTTCTGAGGTCTCTTTTACAAGGGCGCTAAATCCCAATCATGAGGGAAAAGCCTGATGACCTCCTAAAGGCCTTGTCTTCTAATACTATCATCTTGGGAGTTAGAATTTAAACATATAAATTTAGTCAGGGGGATACAAACTATGAGACTATAATATCCTCTTTATCCCTGATAATTTTCCTGTTCCAAATTCTGCTTGTCTGAAATTAATTCAACTAGTACACCTTTCTTTTGATTCATCTTAGCATGGTATATCTTTCTCAATCCTTTTAGCTTTAACCTGTGTCTTTAAAGTGTGGTGTTTGTTTGTTGTAGACAACATTTTTTAAATTCACCCTGACAATCTCTTTTAATTAGTGTGTGGAGACCATTTACCTTTGAAGTAATTATTGTCATAGCTGAATTAATATCTACCATGTTTCTGTTTTCTATTTGTTTCAATTACTCATTGTTTCTTTATTTTCTTCTTCTCCTTATTCTGACTATGGTTTCAATTAAGCATTGCATATAAATCCATTTTTGGATGTCTCTTAGCATATCAATTATACTTTTAAAAAATTTAGTTTGTCCTAGAGTTTGTAATATACAAGTATCTAGGCCTACTTTCAAGTATACTTAATATATACCACTAAGTATATAATTAGTATATACTTAAGTAGAGCAAGTTATTTTATAACAGAATGTTCCCAACTCTTCTCTCTCATCTCTTACATTACTGCCTTTCATCTTCCTTACCATATGCTATAATCACTCAATACCTCATTCCTATTATCATTTGAATAACAGTTATTATTTCATCATTTTAAAAATAAGAAACACAAAATATTTTATTTTACCTTATTTATTCTTTCTCTATTGTTTTCCCCTTTTTAATGTAAATCTGAGTTTCTGACCTATGTAATGTTTTTTCTCCATGAAGAATTTTTTTAACATTTCTTATAGGGCAGCTCTGCTACCGGTGAATTGTCAGTTTTTGTTTGTCTGAGAAAAATCTTCATTTCGCCTTTACTTTTAAAGGATAATTTCACTGGATACATAATTCTAGGTATTTTATTTTCTTTCAGAACTTAAAATATTTCACTCCACTGTCTTCTTGCTTGGGTTCTGATGAGTCCACTGTATCATTCTTATACTTGCTTCTCTATAGGAGAGATCTTCCCCCAACACCAACTTCTTTCAATATGTTTTTAGTCTTTTTTTTTTTTTTGAGTTTTATATGATTTTCCTATGTGTATGTGTAGCTGTTTTGGTATTTACTCTACTTGTTGTTATCTGAGCTTTCGGACGTGTGATTTGGTAGTTGTCATTAGTTTTGGAATATTGTAAGTTATTATTTCAAATATTTATTTTGCTCCTTTCTCTGTCTTCTTTTTATGGTATTTCAACTATGTGTACATCTTTTGACACTATCCTACAGTTCTTAGATACCCAGTGTGGGGAGTGTTCATTTTTATATTTTTCGTTCTTTTTTCCCTTCACATTTTATTTTGGGAAGTTCCTATTATGTATTTTATTTTATTTTATTTTTTTCTATTTTGAGATGGATTCTCACTCTGTTGCCCAGGCTGCAGTGCAGTGGAGCAATCTTGGCTCACTGCAACCTCCACCTCCCGAGTTCAAGCTATTCTCCTGCCTCAGCCTCCTGAGTAGCTGGGACTACAGGTGCCCGCCACCACGCTCGGCTAACTTTTGTATTTTTAGTAGAGACGGGGTTTCACCGTGTTAGCCAGGATGGTCTCGATCTCCTGACCTTGTGATCCGCCCGTCTCAGCCTCCCAAAGT
>NW_012112030.1:10978043-10979497 GCF_000951035.1 Colobus angolensis palliatus
TCATTGATTTCTTATTTCTAGCATAATATCCTTTCTCCTGCCTCAGCCTCCTGAGTAGCTGGGACTACAGGTGCCCGCCACCACGCTCGGCTAACTTTTGTATTTTTAGTAGAGATGCAGTTTTACCTATTGGCATACCTTAAAGCTCACTGATTCGTCCTCAGCTGTGTCCAAGCTAGTGATGAGCCCATGAAACACATTCTTCCTTTCTGTTAGTTTCATTGATTTCTTATTTCTAGCATAATATCCTTTTGATTTTTTTAAAGTTTCTATATTTTGCTTATATTACCCATCTGTTCTTGAATGTTGCCTATTTTTAATATTAGAGAACATTTCACAGTCCCATCAGCTTCTGTTCAGGTGAACCGATCTTGGCTATGATTTTCTGTATTTGTCTGTCTTTTTCCAGATTTCCAGGTATGATGAATTCCCTGGGAATTTTAGTACTCTGACTGGTCCAAGAAAAGTGATTGTTATGCAGCTTGTTTAGCTTTTTCTTTTTGTAAGAATGGAAGTGATGACTTACAAGCTCATTGCATTTCGAGGCTGAAATTAGAAGTCTGTTCCAGCTTACTGTTCTAGTAAGGTTCTAGAACTCCCTTATTCAGCTATTATTCTTGCCTCTTCAATATTTTTTCACATTTATTTGGGCTCAGCAATGTGTTATATATATTTCAGCATTTTTAAAGTGTGCAATACAAAGAGGAGTTTATCTTACCATCATTGACACTGTAGGTCTAGAAGTAGAACTCAATTGACAAGCATTTAACATTTTTCTATTAGTTTTATTTGGTTTGTTTCTAACTTTTTCAAGTTACTCATATTCGCTTAACTTTAAAGAATGTGCAAGAACACATATCTGATTAATACATATATATTTAATCACAAAATATAGATTATTCTCCATTAATAAATGTGTTGAAAATTATTTCCCAGACTCAAATATTTACATATATTATCTTTTAGCCTTAATAATCCAAGAGTCATTATCTTATTCCAATTAGAAGATTCCACTTCAGATTCACTTTGCCAATCTTATATTCTTTTCAACACAAATGCCACAGGAATATTCTCTTGCTAGCAACTCTAAGAGTAAACTTCTTAGTAAATTGTCAGACAAAACCAAAATCTAACAGCTATACAAAGATGGACACAGACCAATGTTTCCATGTAGCACACTGGAGTATTTTATAAGAAAATTTCACTTTGTACCTCATCTATTTTGTTCTCTTTGTTTGGAAATAAACTAATTTTAAAAGCTCATCAAAGCATTGTTATGCTTATTTATTTATTTATTTATTTTTTTATTATACTTTAAGTTCTAGGGTACATGTGCATAATGTGCAGGTTTGTTACATATGTACACTTGTGCCATGTTGGTGTGCTGCACCCATCAACTCGTCAGCACCCATCAATTCATCATTTATATCAGGTATAACTCCCCAATGCAATCC
>NW_012112030.1:10984772-11024397 GCF_000951035.1 Colobus angolensis palliatus
TTCGCGCCTGCACAAGTCTCTGCTGCTTCCCCTGTTATTTTTTTTTAGCTGAGTGTTATGCTTATTTATTTTACACATGATCCTAATATAGCTATATGGTTGATATGACTCATGCACTGTAATTTAAGCATCGATTTTGGACTGTTTGGTGGCGATTTATCAGTTGGCCTCTTCTTTATTTTGCTTTTGTTTTTTCTAGCATTTCTCTGGATAATAATACTTTGGGTCTCAAGAAAGAGAAGAGAGAGGCGGGGTAGGAAAGAAGAAATAAAAATGTAAAGCTAGTCTCCCTCATAAGATATTTTAGGTAGTTAAACCACCTAAAAAAAACCCTGAAGTTTCTTTATACTCACTTTCTGAAACTATCATCATCTGTTATATTCTCATTTTGAAATAACTGGCATAAGTCTTGATACAGATACTGGCAAAAGCACATAACTTAGTTAGCTTTCTTCTAGCTGTTCCAAACCCATTTCTTCACAGTGTGAGGTAGAAAAGCAAATTGCACCACAGGGAGGAGTACATTTGGAGACAAAAAGAATAAAAGTGACTTCCCAGAACCCTTCTTTCAAGTCCAAAGGATTTGGTTTAGTGATCTTTTGTACATGCTGTCTGAAGCTCTGCTGGAGGATGGGGGCTGGTGTGTATGTTAATGTAATAGGTTAGTGTTAGTAAGTATTACCAAACACATCCACCCAGTACAGGTGCCAGGCTTTTGCTTAAGAACACTAAAAGAAAATTCTTCAGTAATTAATGAGATTTTCCCTAGAAAACCTCAGAACAAAGACAAAAACTGTGGATAATATAAAGTAAAAACATATATGTATATACACCCATATATGTATATATAATACACATATGTATATATGATATATACACTTAGCTGTATATATCATATATACATACATATGTAATAATACATATATATTATTTTCTGTGAGTTTTAGAGTTCAAGACAACTGCTCATAGATTTAAGCCATTGTATTCATTCATGAAACAAATATTTATTAATACCCTACTATGTGCGTGGCAATGAGCTGGTGGCTGAGTAACTGTACTGGCCCCGAGTTCGTTCATTTTATTCAATATTGATTGAGCAGCTACAATGTGGCAGGCTCCTGTAGATCCTAGACATGTAAACAGATGAAAGCCCTTCCCTTAAGCTTCATGGTCTTTAGATTTTAGTACAGGAAAACATATTAAAACAAAAACCAAATAAATAAATAGTATGTTATATGGCGGTAAGTGCTATGAAGAAAAGTAAAGCAGGAAGAAGAAAGACGAGTTGGAGGGGTTCGATTGGTATATTATTTTAAGGAGGGTGATCAAGGAAGGCTTCACCAACAAGATGTCATCTAGGCAGAGACCCAAAGCAAACGATTTAAGTGAGCCATCCAGTATCTGGTGATACAATGTTCCAGGCAGAAGGAAGGACAACTGTAGAGGTTCTGAGGCAGACAGACATGCACTTGGCCTGTTTAAGGAACAAGAGGCTGCCAGTGTGGCTGGAATTGCGAGCACAAAGCAGGGCAAGTGGAAGAAGAAGAGGTAAGTGGGGAGGTGAAGAAGGGTGTGGAGTATGACAGGAAAAAAGGAGTGAAGGATGACTCCAAGGTTTGTGGGCCAAGAAATTGGAAGGATGAAGTTCCATTTCCTGAAATAAAGAAAGACTACAGGAAAAGCAGGTTGGAGAGTAGGGACCAAAAACCAATTTTGTGCAAGATAACTTGGTAATATCTTTTAAACATGCAATGGAGATGCTACGTGACCATGGAGTGCAAGAGTCTGGAGTTGAGGGCAGAAATTCAGGAAAGAGGTACAAATTCGCAAATTTGTCAGTATAAAGGTGCTATTTAAAGCCACAAGATTGGATGAGTTCACTTGAAGACAGCATAGACGTAGGAGTACCCTGAACTCTGAGGCACTTTAAATAGTTGGGCTGATGAGGTAAAAACGAGGGACGGAGATTGGAAAGGGGAAGTAGGAGGAAAACCAGGAAAGTTTAGAACCCTGGAAATTGTGCAAAGAAGGTTTTTTGTGGAAAACGGGATTGATCACTTATTTCAAATGTTGCAAATAAATACGATGAGAACTGGGAACTGGATTTGGCAGTGTGAAATTGTTGGCCGAGTGGTGTGGATGGCAGCGTGGATGGAGTGGGCTTAACAGAATAGGGAGGGGTGGCAATGCAGAGAGTCAATCTAGGCTTTCAAGCTATTATCAAATGGTTCTGAATCACATACAATTCATGGAGACAGGCCCATTATAAACATTTATCCGTCATCATTTGGTCTGAAGATAACATTGTGAATCACACAAATCTAATGACATATCCAGCTACTATTTAGTAGTGTACCAAATATGGTTTAAATGCACAACGCTGTGAGAAACAGAACTAGAACAAAATGACAGAAAGTTGTAAAGTGAGTGGGAGCAATAATGTGGTGAAGCATTTACTTAAGTGTTTTTTAACAGAAAAATTTCCTTTTCTTTTTTCCATTTCTTCTCTTTCTGTTAGATCTTGATCTCCACTCCCCATAGGGAAGGTAAACCAGAGCACAGATGCAAATAGAAACCACATATCGTCATTCCTACATTTTAACAGACAAATGTCTTGGTTTTAACAATTAGAGTCTAACAAGAACCCTCTGCTCCCCCAGTTCCCAAACAACCCCTTTCTCAGAGGCCTGAGAAAAACACCCTTTCTGGACTAAGAAGAGAGGAGAGTTAGAAAAGCAAGGAAGAGAAATTTTGATGTGGATTTATACCCCCTCCCTCTTAGGCTGAGCCAGTGACCCAAGACTAAAGAAAAAGAAAGACACAGAGCAATTCCTGGTTAACTCTGAAGGAGTTTGAACAAGGGGAACCTCTTCTTCACAGCCTGTCAGGGCCATGAGAGATCTCACCAAATCCCCTTTGATAAGGAGGAACAAGGACCACTCACGGGATGGCCAGGCAGATGGATCTCAAACAGGGTCGCAGAGCCACTCTGCAAATGGGGCCCGGGGCGTGTCCGATGCTAGCTCCCTGGCTCGGAGGGTGCCGCAGGTGCGCCATCAGAGTCACGGGACCTGTTCACGTGCTGCAATCTGACAAGGCGATTTCAACAGCAGGTGTGCTCAGGTGCTTCAGTGGATGGCAGCACGGAGGGGCAGCTGTGTCTGATCAAATGATGAAGGTCTTCCAGCGCTTGGCGTAAGCCCTTGTATCTTATAGATCTCACACCAGGGAGTAAAGAAGCAACAGCAGAACCCCATGGTGGCTGAATTGGCCATAAACCCACTAAGAGAAATCTGAAGTTTTAGGCTGAATTCACATAAAATGGACAATTTCAAGTTTCAGGTCAGAACACAGAATAAAAGTTAAGATAGAAATTAGCTCGTTTTAAGAAAAAATAAAGTTACAATTGCTTTCCATGCCTACAGTGGTTGATTGAGAAATTTGCACCAGACACATGAACCCATAATGGCATAGACAATGTGTTTACAAGCCCTTCGGGAGAAATCGTACAAGGAAAAACAAAATACTATGCTTGGAAAGATAAAACTAGATTTCTCCTAGCTCTGTTACTCTCTTTAGAATCTCAAGAAAAGCAGTAATGCTTTTTGAGTCTTAACACTTATTGATAAAATGAAATGCCTTACAAGACTGTTGTGATTATCAAATGCCATAATGCCATAATACACAAAAGTGTTAAATAGACTTTAAATGCTTCAAAATAAAAAATGAAGGAACTGAAACCAACTGCTACAATATGCCAGGCTCCTTATCTTATGGTAAACATGATATATATTTTACATTTAATGTAATAATTTATAGTAATACTGTATTATGTTATTTTATATTCCTCGTTGGCCTGGGATAGCCATATTTTACAGATATCATTCCAGCATAATTTTTAATAATGCCCTTTTCACTCTCAAAACTTCTGATTTGCATGATAAATTACATAGTCACTCTATACATTCTTTCCATACAATATCCTTGCAAAGTAAGGTCTGTATTTTATTCCCTTTTCACTGATGAGGTAACTGAAGTTTACATGGCTTGAGTAGCTAACCTGTGCTCTCACAGCTAGTCATGCTGCCCTGTTGGAAATCAAATCTGGGACTGTCAACTTGAAAGGTCAGGCTATTCAATTTAGTGTACCATTGTGTGAGGTGCAACATGACTCTTTCCATTTGCGTTAGAACCATAGGCATGTAAAGTGGATCACTCTCTCCCAGGCACAGAGCATGGGACCCATCTAAACTGACAGCTGCGAGTTAAAAGCAGAATGAAGGCTAGGCTTTGAATTCCTGAGCAGGCAGCTTCCCGAGTCCTGTTTACTTTCAGCGATTTGGCCTTTGCGTTGGATTGGAGAGAAGTACAAACATATGCAGATTAGCCTTAAGTAAATCAACTTGGAAATATTACATTAACAACCCCTCTCTTTGGTTTCATTTTTTTTTAGGTTTTATTCAAATATTCTTAAAAGAAAAGCCTACATCTCCTTCAAACACACCTTCTTTTTGACATTCTAAAGCTTTTAATTGTGTCCAGCTTCTAAATCTAATTTAGTGAAGCCAAAAAAAAAAAAAAAATTAAGGCTATGTTTATTTCAGTTAAGCCTGGAGTAAAGGTTCATGCCAGATCTCATTTTAGCAAAATGAATTCACCATCCCCTAGTAAACATTGGATGAAACTTATAATTACGCTGGTGACAAGAAAGAATCCCTGGCCTTGGTTTGCAGAATTATATGACCTTACATTAATATTAGAAATCTAAATGATTAAAATCTAGATTTGCAAATGGACATCATTTCTATTGTAAAATTTGCTTTCAGCAAAAAAAGCATTTTGTAACAGTGTTTCACTAAAACTGTCTTTACAAGCCAAACGAGATGGGTATTTATTTGGGGGAACAATTTTTAGTTAATTCAGTACAAAACAGTCTGAATAAAGATGGAGAAAAAGTGGAATCACTTCCTAACTGTAGTTCTACATATGTATATTTATTTTCAAGAATAGTGAGGGCAGGGAAATTGAAACTTTGTTTTAAAATACATATACATATAGAATATGTATCTGAAATTATGCCCACTAATCTAGAACACCTGTTTCAAAACGTGACAACTTGTTTAGGAACATTCAAAAGCAAACACACTATTACCCCAGAATGTTCAACTAAGGATCAGAGGTGAACAAACTAAGAGGTAAATTGTAAGAAATTCGTGTATTTAGATGTTGAACCAAAAAGAGAGAGACCATGGAATTGTTTTCTACTTGGGAAAATGTATGTTCATTTAAAATGGAAAGGAATCCTTCTATGATTTCTACACAATCAAAAATAAGTCTCAGGAATTGGACAGCACATCTATGGGTCTCAGTGGATAATATTAACCTGTGTACAGGAAACACATAAAACATATATCAGATTCTCCCAGAATAACATGGAAGCGTGTCCAAATCTGGGATCTCCACTTACAGAGTGGGTAGACACAAGGAAACACTGCAGAAGTGGAAATGATGTTCATTTGCAGACCTAGATTTTAATCATTTTGATTTACAATATTTGTGTAAAGTCATATTCTGCAAACCAAAGCCAGGGAGTCTGTCTGATCAGTATAATTACATCCTTATAGCCCAGGGAGTGAGTGGAATATATTCTTCGATAATGTGAACTGAGAGAAAAAAGCCAGAGAGAGATGTTTTCCAAAAGACGAGGCTATATATAGGTGGATTCAAAACAAAACAAATTACAAGTGAACTATAGGTAATAAAGTCAGAAGACACCCAGAAGGCTAGGCAGACTGGCCATTATGGGGACTTCTGGGATTTTCAAAAGGAAGACTGGAAATGTTAATTGGAATAAAACAAGAAGGTGTGAATAAAGAAGGTAGAAAGGGGCGGGGATGAGGGTGGGAAATGATCTAGAAAACAAACAGCAAATGAAGGACTATGCCTGTGCTGGTCAGCTACAGTGAGCCTCCTGTTTCTGAAAGAACATGGAGCTGAGTGTTGCAAGAATCAAACCTAAGACACTGGGAATATATTTCTGTCCATGTAAGCATAGGAAACTTTGTAAGGAATAATCTAAGTGTATTAATTATTAAGGAATACAAGTTGTGTGCAGTGACTTGTTAAATAAGCCACTGATGCCAAGCAAGTGCAGAGACATTGAGGAGTCATGAAGTGAATGAGAAAAAGTCACTTTTATTACAACTACTAATTGCCCAGGAATTTAGAGATTTTTAAATACTCGTATATTGCAGCATCATTATTAACATGTCTATTTAGCACTGAAATTTTGGTCTGTACATGAACATCAATCATTTGGGCAACAGTTTCATTAAATTCATTTGTAGTCCTTTAACTCCTAATGTTCAATATCCAGTAGTGACTGAGAAAAACGGGGCTGTGTTTATTTGCTTATTTTTTCTTCCTGAAAAATCAAGAAAATTTTCATCTTTTTTATTACTTCATCTCAGGCTTTCCTTATATAGACTGGATTCTGATACTTAATTCTTAACATATCTTAAAATATTAATAGTAAAATGTATCTTTATATTTAAAGCCAACAAAATGTATCCACACCTACTATGAACAAAGAAAACAGCAGTGCTAGGCACTGGTGGGAGGGGAGGTGGATGATACATGAAAGCACAAGACAGAATTAGCACTCAAGGGCTTTGCAGTTCTGATGGGGAGAAAGATGTTCACTAATAACACTAGCTCATGGCAGAATGTGACCTGTGTTGCATACTGGAGGGGCAGAGTGCTACTTCTATAGAAGAGGGTGGAGACTTTAATGAAAGGAATTCTACTTCCGGGTAATTTCTCCCAAAAGATCTACTGGACAAATGCAGAAAGTTACATGCACCTAGGTGATTCCTAGGTTAATATTTAGCCTATTTGTACTAAATAGCCAACAGCTTGATTACGCTAACATGCCAATTCACATGGACACTGGATTTAGAAATGATAGAAAATAAAATACTTTCAAGAAAAGTTGTTTCTGTTCATAAATCGTGTTTAGGACCAGCCTACAGACCTCCACCATCCTCATTTCGTGCCCATGACAGACATTACTAATTGATCATGGCATACTTTCCTTTGTGCTCTACGGCCTTAGAATCCTTCCTTCCTGAGAGTTACAACTTACTGAGATGAATGCATTTGCATATCCAGGATATAGACAGTGGTTCTCCTACTACGCAGCTTTGCTCTATGAAACCCCCTGAAGGCTACTGGGGGAAAGAAGGGAGAGGGAGAGTAGATACAAGGCCAAGACTGCTCACTTTTGGAACACACCTATGATATTAGAAGGGAGCTTAGTAGTCACTTTTGGATGCAGGCACAAGGAGATATTTTGGGATCTGGTAAAGATGCGGTGATGGTATCTCAGGCGTTTTTCATTTGGGAATATTTACACAGGTTTAAACTTAGGATCTATGCATTTTTATATATTAAATATATTTTATCCTTCAATACAAATTAAACAAACAAGCAAAATAATAGCTAACCTATCAGAGCCAAAACAAGATGGAGAGCTCAAACTTTACAGACCATCAAATGTAGGCTCATATCTAGGCTCAACATTGTAACTTGCCATGTGATTTGGGCAAGTCATTGGAGCTCTCTGTTTTATTTTCATTACCTGAAACAGGGATAAAGAATATCTAACTCATAGGATTGTTATGAGGAGTAAATGGCATAATAATGAACTTAGTATCATGACTAATATATCATAATATGTTAATAATGATAACTAACATTTATAGAGTCCTTCCCATGTTCCCAGCTCTGTTCTAGGGACTTAATTTTCTCCAAAAACCCTTGTGGGGCAGGGCGTTTATTTTACAATAAAGGAAACGGAAGCAGAGACTTTCATTACTCATCCAAGATCTCTCACCTACTAGGTGGAAAAGCCAGAATTGAAATTCAAACAGGCTGCATATTAATCACCGCATTCTCATGTGTAATAAGGACCTGTTAAACAGCAGTTATTACTATTACAAGAATAAATCTTGGCAGAGATGTGGGAGGTTATAGGGAAGAATTGAGTGTGGGCTGAACTGCTGTTCTCCAGGAGGCAAAGGGCAACTCTAGGTTTAGGCTTTGAAATTCTGTGCTGAATAAATGGCTGCTATTATTATTATGCAATCTCCATACCGAATTTGAGACAGCAAATGAAAGTACATAATACATGCAATATTGTTATTTTATTTTATAAATAGAGAAAACAGCTTGTGGAAGGTTAATGCCATGCTCCTCTTTGGTTCACTAGAGGCTGCTTCTAAAATCTACCCCAGGGAAGCATTCTACCTCCGTAGGCTACGTCCACAATCAATCTTGGTTTTCTTGTGACTATGGGTGATATTTTTCCTCTGTATTTTCTACATTTTCTATAATGAACACATTAATTTTATAGTGGAAAACTGACTTTGAAAATAAAACAAAGCAAAACAAAAACCAATCTCGGTAAGGCAATAAGAACCACATGTCTTCTAAATGGAAAACATGCTTATTTCTCCTTTGTTTCGTGGAAGCAGCTTGCCAGATACACAGTCCACAGCTTTGAACCATTGACATAAACACACCCAAGCCAAGCGTTTCCACGCAACAGCCAAATTGCACCCATATTAGCAATTTGATGACTTTGAAAGTAATAAATGGTAGAAACTGATATTCACTTTGCTAGAATTCACCTTAGATACTCCTTACAAACCACAATCCAGTGGCATTTGTTGTAGATGGTAGATGTAGATACTCAAGAAACGTTGAAAGAAAACACTATTCATCCTGAGATGGGGGGGTGGGAAATGCTAAGTGGTGACAAAAGGTAGAAATCTTTCAGGTGAAATGTAATGTCCAGGAACTGAGTGGTAGTGGATCATTGTAAATCATCCACCAGAGGGCACTGCCAGAATATACAAAGTTTTCTTGGGAAACATTGAACACCCCCTAACTCTAAGCAAAGAGAGCTAATATGGTTAGCTTAACAGAATTCCACTTTTATTATGCTTCCTTTGCCTTTATAAATCAGGTCAGTCTTTTCCTCCTGATGAAGGAATTCATGAACTGCATGCTACCTTTACTGTTATGACTCTTTTAAAATTGCTGCAACCATTTGATTGTAAAAATATTTTACAAGAAATGCTGTGTTCCATGCGCTAAGTACTGAAGTTATTACCATGATGACAAGACCACCTTCTTGCCTACAGTTGGGAGATTAATAAAGGGCTTCTGAGATAACCACAAGGCACATGAAATAACTCGGGAACTATAAATTGCAGAAGGTAGATGCTGTTTCGTTTTGCACTGTTAAGTACCATTGCTGTTCACTGAAGGGAATATTACCCACAGATGTTTTGGAAAGCCATCTGAGGAAGGCGCAGAAGGTTGTACAAATAGAAGAGGCAGAAAGGAAAGCAGAACACAGCATTAGCAAAGTCATAGGAGTCAAAATTTTATTGCTAAGGAAAACTAGTGCCTTTCATTTCATATTTCTGGCTGTCCTACTGACTTGGAATGCTTCAAATGCACCAGTTCACCTGCCTTAGATATGGACCGATACTTCAGTCCCATCTGCTGTAATAGGTGGGCTTTTCATATTTTCTGAAGCTATTATCCATAGTGTTTCCCCTCTAATTTCAAAAGCCTACAGAGAAACAAAGTGGAAAAACTCTTGTTTTGGACAGAGAAGGCTCTGAAGCAAGCCACCTCCTAGAGATGGAGAGCCTCATTTTGTCCTGCCTGAGCCAAGATAGGACACAGTAGAAGTTTGCTGCAAGAACACAAACACATCAGGTTTTCATGTAGCAGTGCCCTAAGAAGGAAACTGGACGAGGATGACTCGAATTGAGGAAACCAGTCCAGCTGGAGCACCTCCCTGTGGTTTCCCATGGACTAGGAATAGAAATTTGCTCTGAAGAAATATATTTTTAAAAGTTAGCCTTCACATAGTATTTGAGGTTTCATAGAACTTTTTTGGATTGGAACCAGATCTAGCTTGCATGTTCTTAGGTATTAAAGCCTAATATTATATTACTCATTGAAAAAAATGAATTCTTTCCTCATAATAATTTTCTTCAAAAATAACACTACTTTTTACTTATATTAAATTCTCTACTGTTTCTGATGTTATGCTACTTAGGAAAATGCCATTTTCTTGTTAAATTAATATGTGCAGACAAGTATTTACTTACCACACATGAACATGACCCCCTTATAAGTCATCACTCCTAATATTTATGGTCTAAGAATGAGGTAGTTTGGGTGAGTCACATATTTAGACTTAGCAGAGAGATTAAGAAAAAAATTAGGACCACAATTTCCCTTAAGTAATGGAAAAAATGTGACTTGTTACACATTTGTTTTCTGTGTCAGTGTTTTTCCAGCCTTTCCATAGAGTCTTAAGGTCATCCAAGGTTTCTGTAGGTTTTCCTAAAAGAAAGAATGGGGGAGTTGTGATGGGTGCTTGATTTTAAATGTGATAACAATTATCTGTGACTTTTAGAGAACGCAGCTAACCACTGTGAAGGTTACTGTTCCAGATAGTGAAAAATATGAACCAACAGTATAGACTTTGAATGTTTGAAATGGATGATCTTAAATTTCTCAAATAACAGGGCCCCAGACATGCACTTTGCTCACAAAAGAGATCTTTTACCCCAATCTTTAGACATTTGCTTAAAGTGGGAGAGTCTAGTATTTATAAATAGAAGGAAAACAGTAAGATTCAGAAAAATACCATTGAGGTTCATAAGGAAATAGAAAACCACAGTTCCTGGAAAATCCAGGAATAACTGAATAACTTTTATAATATACAGAACAAGAATATTCACGGTGCATTACTTTTGGCAGCCTATCATCTAAATATGGCACCTAGAATAAATGCATTGACTGAAGGGAAATTATATGATTTGCATCAACCTTACCAATGGCTAAATCATCCTCTCTGGTGATTTTTCGAGATAGATAGTGTTATGGGTTGAATTGTGTTTCCTTAAAGGACATTGGAACCCTAATCTTAGTACCTGTGAACGTGACCTTATTTAAAAAGAAGATCTTTGTTGATGATCAAGCTAAGATGATTTCACTGGGGTAAGTCCTAAGTAATTAAATATGACTATGTTCTTATGAAATGTGGAAATTTGGACACAGAGACAGACACACACAGAGAGATGATATGGAAACATAAGGAGAACACCATCTGCAAGCCAAGGATGGCCTGAGGTTACCAGAAGCTAGGAGAGACGCAGCGAATAGATTCTCCCTTATAGACTTTGGAAGGAACCGATCCTTCTGACACCTTGCTTTTGGAGTTCTAGCTTCCAGAACCATCAGGCAGTAAATTTCTGTTGTTTAAGCCCCCGAGCTTGTGGTACTATGTTAAGGCAGTGCTAGCAAACTAGTACAGTTATATATTCTGAATTCTTGTCTTTTGGCTTGCCATTTAGCCCCCGAGTCTCCCTGGCAATCAATAGAGCACAGAAGCTTTGTTCAGATTGCCCAACCACCCGGTTCGGTTCTGGACAACCTCATACTGCCGTCCACATAAGGCAAGTTCCTTTTAAAGTTTGCCAGACCAAAGCAATTAAGAGGGCAAATCTGGTGGAAAAACTCACATATGGCATTATGAAGCCAAATATAAATTCTACTTTGATTATTGTTCCCTTTGAAGGAGAGCAGTGTCTCCAATAATCAGAAAAAGAAACAGGGATTGATTGTATTTCATTTTCTTTGAGGAATATTTGGCCAAATAGCTAAAGTAACCCGATTAATGAGAAATTTGCAGAATGGGAAAAACACTGCAATTACAAGCAGCAACCATGGACATCCACTGATAGCCAAAGAACATAGCCAGTCTTCTGGTGCGTACATGATGTGGCAGCTCATTGGTCTCCAGCCAAATAGGACAATCAATGTAGGCTGAAATCCGTCTCAGTCTCACTCAGCAATCATGTTCATAAAGACTGCCTCTGGGTCTTATTTAGGTGAGACGGCAACTTAAAGACTATTATGCAAACAGAATTTTGATAACTAGAATCTTTAAAATACATGAAACTTCAAAAGGGTCTTTCCTAATATTTGATGGAGGAGCTTTAGAATAGTTAATTTAAATGAAATTGTAGTATTGTGTATTTTCAGTTTTTAAAATGTTAAGCTGCTAAGTGTGAAGGCTTTAGACACTGACACCTCACATTGATTCTTGCTTTACAAAGAGACTTGGAAAAGAAACCAGGGTATGTATAAAATGATTAATTGGGATAAGAAACTCAGCTAAGAGATATTCAGACTGGAAAAAAAAAACTAAATAATGAATATAAAACAGGCAATTAAAAATGAAGGGAAAAAGCAGGCATAGTGTTGAAGTATATGAAGTAATCTAACACCACTGTGTTTTTTCATCTTCATTTTCCAGTGTCTATACTGCATTGTAACTTTCGGAAAAACATGCACACACCTGGTGCCACCTCGGTAGGTGTGACCAGAACCAGTCTGTTGGAAAATAAAGGATTAAAAAAATGAAATGAGAGAAAATGACACTTAAAAGGACAACTTAAGGTTTCCGCAAAGCAAATATTAAACTAAGCTGATCAACCCTCCAGCATAGTCCTTCTGAGCTGCGTTTCCACAGGAAAACGAGGGTGGAGGCAATCACAAAAGTCTTGGCTCTCATCCACCCCTGTGGCCTGCTGACACAGGCCCAGCTCCCCAGAGCACTGGGGTCGCAGTGAAGTTGTTGCCAGAAGAGCCGCTTTCATTAAAATTGAGTAAGAAGAACAGATAATGTGGTTGGGCAGAAACTAGGACCTGAAAGTGGGTGGGATTGGGGGACTCGTCTCTTCTAATTGGGAAGGCTGGGTAGGGCTGCTTGGTAGTACCTGACAATTCTCTTGTTCTAGCATTTACAGCCTTTCTCTACTCCTGGGGTCACTGCAGGGCCCCCAGGGGACTCTGAAAGCAGCTAGTTGTTAACCAAGGTATTCTCCACTAGGGCTACAATGAAGTTTATATTCTAGAACCGGATCCTACACTCTTTTTGTGCTGTGAACCATTTGTGCATAGCCTGTGAACTATTTCTCATAATAATACTTTTAAATATATATAAAATATATGTCATTACAAATAAAATCAACTAGGTTGAAATATCTCTATAAAAATATTTAGAAATATTGATATACTGTTACAAAAACATTTTTAAAAATAAATAGGTGATAGTAATTATATTCTTTATTAATATGTTCAGTATAATCTGGTGTTGAGCTTATTAATTATGATTTCACATTAATGATGACTAAAAATAACATTTTGAGATATCAGCAACAACTGATACGAATGGAAATATCCATCATTTCTATTAGGGACAAAGTCACAGGTATTGCTACACTGTAGAATTGTTTCTACATTTATCATGGAAGGCAGTGCCAAATGCCATTTAAGGGTGCGTGGAAATGAAGATGAAATGTTTTCCCATACAAGTCCACAGACCCCCTGAAATCTACCTGTGGACCCTTTGCTGGATCTGGGGTTCAGGTTAAGAACCCTGCCGTAGAGGCTTACCCATTCTGATACGGAAGTTTACCATAAATACCACATCAGCTTTCATGCAATTGTACAATCACCAACTTTTAAAATAGTGTCAATTTAATCTCTATCTCTCTGATGATACAGAAATCACTTCAAAATTTTCACAAGAAGTAACATTGTGAGTATCAAAACATTTGACCTGTAGACTTGAGGAATGCTTGTTAATGAAATCTCTAGGTTCAGAAAATCTCTAATAGTTGTTAGTATTTTCTTTCTAAACAAGAATGTACAACAAATTGTGCAAGAGCCGAATGGTATTATCATTGCTTTGCGAGTTCTCAGGAGAAAGAAGTAGAGTGATCAATATAATCAATAAAGCAAGACAGTTTAAGCTTAGTCAGACCCTGAAGTCAGGCACATTTTCGTGCAAATCTCAACCCTACTACTCATGCAAATCTCAACCCTACTACTCACATTTGACAAGTTATTTACTTCTCTAAACCTCTAAACCTATATCTGAGCTACAAAATAGGGATAAACATAGTGCCTATCTCATAGAGATATTGAGGGGATTAAATGAGGTAATATATGATAAAATGCTAACTCAGGCTTTGTTGTTAGAGGAGCCATTGCCCTTGTTGCAAAATGGGAAAATGGAAACTATCTTCAAGTCTGTCAATCATCTCTCAGCCTGTCTTTTCTTTCAGCCTCTTTTCTTGGAGTTGCTCTAGATTTTCCACTTTAGTAGATGGCCTCTGTTTTTCATTCTGCATTGTACGAATGAAACTTGAAGAATAGACAGTTTTTGAAAAGAGACAGACTGTTCCAGAAGACAGGAGAAAACAGAAGAGGCCACTTATTTTGCATATAAGACAGATGCTCAGGGCATACCAGAATAGCTTAGAATTATTTGTAATCAGCAGATATGAGTGTAGGTCTGGTATCATCTTTAAAATGTTTGGTAATGTTGAGAAATATTTTACAATCCATCCACCCCCAGTTTTCCTATGACAAAATGTCAAGAGGGACATGCAAGAAGCTTGAGAACTAGCAAGTAATTTTTCATATGAATTCCCACTAGTTGGGACTGACTTGAAGGATGTAATTTATGGCCACTCTTGGGAAATGACCATGAAAATGTAGTGTTAAAGCTTGTCAGTTGCTTCCTGTCCCCTAAAGTGGTAGCGATAACTTACCAGAGTGTCCCATTTTTACTCCTTTTGGTTCCCACATTATACTTACAGATACAAACAAATAAAAACAATACAAACATGAAAGATAACCCTAACTTCAAAGCACACAAAGATAACTGATGACTAGGAAATAAGAGCTTTGGCTGCTTATTTGAATAAGCCAGGCTTTTCTTTTCCATCACAGTGAAATGTAAATGGCTACCTTTACTGATGAGAAAATTTTGCTTTTCAACATTTTTTTGTCACTCTTTTGGACATATTTTCAAATGTAGAAAAAAGCTATGAGGAAAGATTACATAACTCTCATATTCTGTTTATCCAGATCCACAAACTGTTTATACATTTTTCCCATTTGTTTTATCATTCACTCTCTCTTCTCTCTATACATATATAAATATATAGTATAAATAAATACATATACACACACATATTCACATTTTTCTGCACCACCTGAGAATAAGTTAGAGACATTTTGCCTCCTTACCGTTAAGTGTTTCAATATCTATACCTCATAATAAATATATTTTGTAAGATAACAAAAATATAGTTATCAACATCAGAAAATTTAACATGATGCAATAACATTATCTAATCCACAGTCTATATTTGAATTTCTTCAATTGTCCCAATAATGTCCTTTCTAGTCACTTTCCTCTCCTTGGTCCAGGATCTGATGTAGGACTGAACATAGCATTTAGTTGTTACAACTCTTTACACTCTTTTAAATTGGAATAGTTCCTCAGTTTTTGTTTTGTTTTGTTTTTGGTTTTGGTTTTTTTTTTGAGTTGGAATCTCACTCTGTCATCCAGGCTGGAACACAGTGCTGTGATCTTGGCTCACTGCAACCTCGACCTCCTGGGCTCATGTGATCTTCCCACCTCAGCTTCCCAAGAAGCTAGGATTACAGGCACACACCACCACACCTGGCTAATTTTTGCATTTTTTTAAGAGATGGGGTCTCACTGTGTTGCCCAGGCTGGGATCAAACTCCTGGGCTCAAGTGATCCACCTACCTCAGCCTCCTAAAGTGCTGGGATTACAAATGTGAACCACTGTGCCTGGCCTCTCAGTATTTTTTTTTTTTAAGGATATTTCAACTTTGCCATTTTTGGAGAGTATAAGGAATTTTGAAGAGTGCACAGTTTTTGAAGAGAGACAGACTAAAATGTCCCTCAATTGTCTAATACTTCCTCATAATTAGATTCAGATTAGGTATTTTGGAGCAAAAATGCTAGAGTGATGTGTGTCCTTCTTAGTGCTTCATATCAGGAGGCATATGTTGTTGGCCTATCCCATCATCGGTGACATGAACTTTATTTTATTAAGGTGGCATTTTTTTTAGAATTTTCCACTGTAAAGTTATTATTTTTCTATCTGGTAATTAATAAGCAATTTGTGAAAGATATTTTGAAACTGTGTAAATATCCTGGTCCTCACCACACTTTCACTCATTAGTTTCAGCCTCCACTGGTGGCTCCTACCTGAATCAATTATTTTGATAATTTCCGAATGATAGTTTTCGAACTTGTCATTTCTTCTGCCTTTATTGGTTGATATTCTATTGTAAGAAAGAACTTGTCTTTCTCCCCATTGATTTTTTTATACACTTACTGTTTATATCAACAGGGACCTATGTATTCTTTGTTTTTGTTCAATGGATTGTGATCCATTACTGACATTATTTACTTTGTCTCAGTGAGACAAAGTAAAGCCAGTGAGAGCCCTTTCAAGCTGGCTCTTGTGCCCTCTTGGCAAGTCCCCACCATTTGTGGTGTAAAACCACAATAGTACTTCATGCTTTTGCCTTATTTTTTTGCCTTACTAGTACAGAAATATATTTTAGTTCTTACATAAAGATGATTCTTTTCTTTTACAGAAGGGAGAATTATTATTGATTTAACTATATATTTTAAACTTCATATTTGGCTTACCAGGATTTTTGGTTTTTAAATAAAAGTTTTTGATTTGGACACATATACATTTATTGATACAATTTAAAAAATCTTAATGGAAACAAAACAAACAACAACAAAAAATTCCAACCAAATTTATCTTCCAAACAATGGAAAAGGGTGAGATTTAATGCATCTTGGCCTAAGACAATTGAGAAAATTTTGATATTCCATTGTCAATATAAGAAGGAAGACAGCAGTAGAGATTATCATACATTTTGGAAAATAGAGGGAAAAATGAACACAACCATTTAGTATCTATACCAAATTTCCACTTGTATAAAACAGCAAATCTGTTTCATTATAATAGTTAAGTACAGTTCTCCACAGTTGAGCAGTTTTTATTTGTACATGTCTATATGTGTGCGTATATATATGCACACATTTTGGTCATTTTTTGTTTTGAATTCTTCTCTTGATATTGTACTGAAAAGAGTAGTGTTAGATGGTGTATTTCATGAATTCTAAGTACAGAGCACTGTGACCCTCGCTGGGCAGCATGGTAACCATGCGTGGGTACTGGCCGCTTGACCAGCTGAAATGAGGCACGCAGGGATTGCAGCAGGGGCAAGGCATCTCAGGTGCAGCTGAAACAGGGCTTTTAAGAAAACTTTTGCTAAGCATTTTTCAAAACTTTTGTTAAGGGCTCCATCTATAAAGGAAACAGGAAAAAAATCACACAGCAGAAGGTATGCAGAATTTGGAGTGTAGCCTTAGATTTCATGTCTAAAATAGAAATGACAGTAATATTTACATTATTTATCCCACAGGGTAATTTTAGTGATCAAAAGAGATACTGCCACGATAAAATACTTTGCATATGAAAAATAATTATATTAATTATGATCATGCTTTGTTCAAGGCATTACATAGAATGCTGGAAGTCAAGAATCAATGCATCCCCACAGCTTGGATGGCAGCATAGTGGAGGTGGAAATGTAAGAACTGAATTGGAAAAATACATCAGGGGTTGCTCAGCAAGCATTAAAGCCTTAGGGAATAATACTCGGAAACAGCGGCATCGGCTGGGCACGGTGGCTCATGCCTGTAATCCCAGCACTTTGGGAGGCCGAGGCAGGCAGATCCCCAGGTTAGGAGATCAAGACCATCCTGACCAATACGGTGAAACCCCATCTCCACTAAAAATACAAAAATTACCCGGGTGTGGCGGCGTGTGCTTGTAGTCACAGCTACCCGGGAGGCTGAGGAAGGGGAATTGCTTGAACCCAGGAGGTGGAGGCTGTAGTGAGCCGAGAGAGCGCCATTGTACTGCTGCCTGGGAGGCAGAGTGAGGCTCCATCTCAGGAAAAAAGGAAAAAAAAAAAGAAAAATAAAAAAAGAGAGAAACAGGGGCATCACTTAGTGTTGAGCTCTATCTAGTACAAATAAGGTATGCCACTGTGTCTGTCACACAATATAATCTCTATGTATGGACCAACCCAAGGAAAACATCAGTCAATAAGTGTATTCTTTGGAGAACGTTCATCTTCTCCTTAGGTCCTCTCCTGTCTCAGGAATAATAAACTATTTCCTGAAAGCCCCTTGTATGGTGCACAGACCTGTTCACCAAACACTCTGGACCTCCCTTCCTCCTTCTTCCCATTAACATTTTGCCTGTTCAGGAACCAGCCAGATCCCCTTCACTCACCATGAATAGCTGATGTACTCAATTAATTCTCGCGGAAGCACATGCATTTTAGAAAGCAATTTTGGAGACTCAGTCATTCACTTGATTGATTATTTATCAAGCACCTATTCTGAATCAGACCCTATCTTAGGAGCCTGGATTTGAACCACACACAAGACCTATGGTCTCTGCCTTCATGCAGGTTACTATCTGGTGGTAAGGATATATAATTAAAGAATCAATACTAACAATACTACTACTAATAACAACAACAAACCATATTATTGACCATTTACCATGTGCCAAGCACTGTTGTAAGTATTCTGCATTAAAAATCCTCTTCCCAAAACATATGAAGTATATTCTGTTATTATTCCCATTTCACAGGTTTAAAAATTAAGTCTTGTGAAGCTTAAATACTTTTCATACAGTTACCAAGAGGCGGAGGCAAAATTTAAACCCAGTATCTTCAGTACCTGTACCCTTGGGTAAGGAGATTCGAGAGCATTGTAGAAATATACTCTAACTTAGACTAGTGGTAGGAATGGAAAGTTTCTCTGAGGAAGTGTTGTCTAAAGAAAGACTTGAAAAATGAGACTACTACCTTAATCAAAATGAATCTCTTATGAATTTCAAGATACTTACACAGAACAAGAGCAAAGCAATGGGAAGAGGAATGTTTGAGGGCTAAAGGACCCAAATCTCATTGCTGAAATGGTAGGCTACTCTGGTTATACACTGAGTGAACCAAGGCCCAGGCACAGCCCTGGCCAAGGACTGCTGCCAGGACAAAGTATGGTTTGGGTCAATCAGAATAGAAAAAGAAATCAGGAGATCAAATCTCACAATATATCAGATAAATCCTCCAGCTAAGAGGGTTGGGGAGAGCTTGGGCACATAAATATTAACTATACAGGCTTAAAATCCATAATTAAGAACCCCATTAGAGTTTTCTCTCATTCTTAGAGATAGGTCCTATAGCATTGCTTTTATGATGAAGGAATGATTAAGATCCCTAATTATCATACATGTCCCATTATACATAAGCATCATACATTCATTGGTCAAAAACATAAATGGTAATACTATGGATGGGAGTACTGAAGTGAGAAAAGACAGCAGAGAAGCTTTTCTTCTGTATACATGAAGAGATCTTTTGTTCTCAAGGAAGGAAAATAAGGCATGAAGAATTTTTTAAAAACACAACCAAATAAATTTACGGTGTGATTTCAGCTTTATGTTTCTGCGTTCTTAAAGATGACCTGGTCCAATTCCCTTATTTCACAAATGTGAAAATTATCTCAGAAAGATAAACTTGCCTATCATCACACAGCTAATTCCTGCCACTGTGAAAAATGGAACCTAGACCTCCTTACAATATTGCTCTAGACCTTAGAGTCCTATAACATACGTTTATATTGTGAAGAGTTTCCATTCTTCCTATTAGCAATAGCTTTTATGGGGATGTTCATGTTAAGCCTAGATTTTTGCTAAGAATTTTTATGATCTTTGCTGAAGCAATAAGAGTATTACTTGCCCTTGAGCCCCTGGTTGTGTTAATGAGGATCCCTAGTTTCAACCTTTTGTTGAAACATCACAGAATGTAGGTGGAGATTATAGCTCTTTCTTTTGCAGTGAGCCAACAATGCCAGAGGCACTACACAAAAGCCAAGCAGACGTTATCCCTGCCAGGTGGCCTGATATTGAAAAAAGAGAAAGAAATAATGTACTAGAAAAATTGGATGACTTAGGGAGCAGGGAAGAAGAAGAGATGAAAATTTAAATTGATAACATCATTTTGTGACTCATAGAGTCATTTTTCCTGGATCATATTTCAAACATTGCCCTTGTTAATTTTCCAATGAATATACAGATTTGAAAGCAAAGGTACAATGACCCAAAAGAACTAAGGTTCGACATGAATGTGAAGAATTGGGTTACACAGGGAAGGTGTTTCCAGTAGGGGATAAGACATACATGTGGAATAGAGGAAAGAAAGTAATTTAATAGTCAGATGGTCTCCGCTGCAATTCCAGATCTGCTCAGTGGGAGTCTATCACAGGGCCTAGCCAGGAAAACAGAAACCACTCTAGGTCTTTCAAACTGATGGCATTTAATCGAGGGAAATTATTATCCAAAATGACGAAAAGCCTGAGAAGCCAGTTAGGAGATGGAAGGCAACAGCAGAAAACTGTAACCACAACTATAGGTGATGAAACAACAGGAGGAAATAGATAACCAGAGCCCAGCATCTGGAGCGGTCCAGAAGAAGCTGGAGTCAGTGAAGAGAGCCTAGTGGGGGAGAGGATCATTGAAGGAGGAGCTTTCTTAAGGTAATTAGAACTCTAGACGGGACCCAACTACTCCACAGGAATGGAAACCTCACAGGAGACACTGCAGGAAGGGGTGTGGAAGAGAAAGAGAGGGAGGGGAAGAGAGAGAGAGAGAGAGAGAGAGAGACAGAGAGAGACAGAGAGAGAGAGAGAGAAATTGTGGGTTTTCCTTCCCATATTGCAGTCTTCTGCTACTACCTCACTTTGGCCAAATGTGCTAGGAATGAAGAGGAGAAGAGAGACAAGGAAATGCAGTTCTGTTGAAAAGAGAGCAAAAAAAGCAGGGAAAGAGCAAGAATGGATGAGGTTACTCAGTTAATTGACCAGCACAGGGCACAGTTAATAAAGTCTGACTCCAGAAGACTCACTGATCTCTAAGCCAGTCCTGACCGAAGTAAGTTTTACATAGGGTCTCCGTTACCATTTGTGGAACCTGGATTCATCCATCCTCCTTTCTAGAGCTTCTGAAGTAAGCTCAAAACTCATTGCCTATTCACCAAACTTTAGACTTCCCCTAAACAATCAAAGTATTTGGACATTCATAAAGCTAATGTCCAGTTTACCACATGAGCCTTCTCTAAATCTACTATCTTCTTTTGAGACTTTGACAGCCTGTGAAGCTCATTAATTCCCTCTTCCAAGGGACATGAACAAGGCCTGCACCCCCAACTTTGGGCTAGGATATTGATCCAAAAAGGATTAATCATCTGGTGCCTCAGTGCAGCCACCTATTAGATGTTCTGTATCACCACTAGTAAGTTTCTCCAGGCTCTATGTTTCCACCCACCCATTGGACCTCCTTGATATAATCAACGGTAGAATTTTCTATGAGTTGCCATACCCTGAGCTGTAGACTTTGTCTTAGGGGGCCAACAGAACCACTGTTTAGTTTCCTGGGCTTGGATTACCCATGGTCCACTAAGCAGTCACATTGAATTTTCCTTCTTTATCTCTCCCTCAGTAATTTGCCACCCACAAAAGGTGTTAACTAGCACAAAATAGTCCAAGGTGTATGAGAATAAGATAGTTGAAACAAAATTTCCTTTGGGAACTTGACCTTTTGCACCTGGAGAGAATCCAAAAGGGTGTTATTGAAGTTTTCCAGTGGAGCACTCTCTTCATTAAGCCAGGGTGCCACTCTGGAAATTCTAATGTAAGAGCAAAATTGTCAATAATCCTCTTGGCACTAAAGGTTGTGCTCTCTCTTGGAGGCCTCAAACAGCTTCTCTAGAGCAGACTCAGAGCTAAATGAAGAATAGGAACAAAATGTACCAAAACCCAAATTGATTCTGAGGACACAATCAGATTCTCAGTCATTTTCCTTGTCTGTGTGGCACTTTAAAGCTGAAGGTTAAGGGAAGGACTCCTGCTAAGCCCTGGCTGCATTAGTCATAGCAGCATGTCTTTGAGTGGTGACCACTGAAAGATAGCAAATTATGGATTTCTGCCTCTGCATGTAAACTGTCTCCGTACAACTAAGGAAACTAGATTGGAACTCATGTACCAAACACTTATTCTAGCCAACAATCTTTTAACTTCTGCCAAGACTTTTTTTTTAACTAAAATAAAGTTGCTCGGGCTCCAAAAATAACATCTGTTGCTCAGAGTAACATTTTCAAACAACATAATAAATTGTACTTCCAGAAAATATACACTTTACGCTTCCCTAAGGGAACTCACAAAAGAGTGATGTGGGATTCTCAGCTCCTTCATTTCATGTACTGCCTGCCCTTGCGTAAGTTGTTTAGGTGGTATGGGTGGTGTTAAGACTCACCATGTGCAATTTACCTTCATTTACAGCATGTAGGGACTGGAGAAGCCTTAACTAACAATCCTCCCCAGATGAGCCTAGCAAGTTAGCAGAATGAAGTTTTAAAAGGGAGTCATGGTGCCCTGGAGTAGGTACCAGGGAGAGCCAGAGGTTAAACAATCATATTAATAACTGTAACACTCCAAGTATGACACATTTTTAAATTCCCTGAAAGTTAAATACTTTCTGATATCAACTAACAGTCTCACTCTTAACTCTGAAACCTGCCAATCTTAGGATATGATCCTCTCCAACTCTCCCTGTCAACCTTTTAGAGATGGAAGATGGGCTCACCACGGATGTGCTTGGATCACAATTGGCTTCATGACTGTGAGCTCCCCTGACCATTTCCTAGGTGTAGATGACTAGTACAAGAGACTGGGAGAGGTTGTGCAGGTTATGTAAATCATTACCACTACTGGAGATAATTCAAAACACTCATTTCTATATGCACAGGGTAAAGGACTTAACTCCATGAGAACCCTCATGTCTAATTTGAGAAGAAATTCCAAAGATATTTTTATTGTTATCAACTTCTTAAAAGCATGAGATAGCCCTGCTGTCTGCCTTGGCCAGGATGTGGCTGCCAAGGGCAGAGTAGCAAGGAGGCCTAGACAGTAAGCCCAGGGTTTCTTCTAGATTGAAAGGTATTGAAAATAAATAGCCCATCCTCATGGGCTTGCAAGATTTTTCAGAACTAGAACATAATATTCATACAATTAATCTAATTTAATCAAATTCCTTAATCCTATGAAGGTGTCACACAAAAACAATGGGAAAATGTGAATTTCAGTGTCTCCTTTTTAACTTTGGGACTCTGGACAAGTCATCAAGGTGCTCTGAGCTTCAGTCTCATGAATATTGATGATGATGATGATGATGGGGATGGTGGTGATGGTGGTGGTGGTGATGGTGGTGGTGGTGATGGTGGTGGTGGTGGTGGTGGTGGTGGTGGTGATGGTGGTGGTGGTAGGGTGATGCCACTATGACTGCTTACCTTCCCTAACGTATACATTATTTGAAATTCATGTCAGCATATATGAAATGACTTTATGGTAAGATGTGGTGCTTTGAAAGTATTTATTATTGTTGTTGCATTCATTGTTGTTGTTATTCAGAATGTTGTAGTCAACCACTATACTGCCTGACAAAGGGCTGGACTAGATCACTTTTAAGAACCTTCTTGACCCTAAGATTCAGTTTTGCTATATGTTCATGTGCTTTCTCATGTTCTAAGGTCAAAACATCAATGAAAATATGTCTTACAAGCAAGGCAGGTCTTATTAAGGAGACGATGCATAGGCAAGCCTTGGTGTAGAGGGTACATTTTCTTACCAAGTAAAGGGCATGTATAAAAATTACTGAGGGCTAATCTGACTTGACCTTCCCAATTAAGCCTACCTGGAGGCCTGAGAAAACCAGAATGTCCCAGACACTAGACTTGGCCTGGGTTGAATGTGACTCTCTGCTGGGTTGCCCTGAGAGGAGTCCAGGCTCTAGACTGGCCCTTCCTCTTTGTTCTGTAGTGAATTTAAAGTGGATTTAGGTTCTGCCTCGGAAAAACTCCACCCCAGCTCTAAGTCCATGCCTGCCTCTTCCGGACAAGCGACTCTCAAAGTTCAGCATCAGCAGAATCACCTGGGGAAGGACTTGTTAACACCCAGATTGCTGGACCCTAGGCCAGGGTTTTTGATTCAGTCAGTCTAGGGTGGGGCATGAGAAACTGCATTTCCAAGGTGATGCTGATGCTGCTGCTCTTAGGACCACGTGTTGAGAAGCAATGTTTGGGAGAAACCATCATATATTTTGGTATCTAAATTGACCCTTTATATATGCCAAAAAGACAGGCAGTTTTGTGAGCTGTTTTTGACGGAAGCTGGAATGGAGATACTTTAAAAAAGATAGTAGTAGTGGGTGTTAACTTTAAAAATAGATAATCTAGTTATATAAATTACATCCAAATAAAGCGTTCCTTGTTTTGCATAGACTTCCCTGTTTAACATTTCTAATAAAGACAAAAAAAATCATACTTTTTTGGATTAGTCATTCTTCCCATCTCTGGCTATTAAAAGTGAACAGTTTTAATTGGTTCTTTGCTCAAATTGAGGCAAAAAGCTTTCAGATTGGCGACACAGAGTTACAAATTGCCCTTTGAAAGCTGAATAATAATTGGGAACTATGGCCCTGAGAGAAGGTAATGTTAACTGTACACCTCAGTTTTTCCTTTCATTATGCCTGCAAGTCTGGCTTATGATTGCCTCTCATCTAATTAACCAATTAAGCTTTTCTCCTTTTTGTTGTGACACTCAAATGTCCAAGGCTCTGTTTTAATAGGACATTCCATCATCATAAGAATGTGTACAATTCCCTACTTTCCAAAGAAGATTGCATTTCCTGAGATTTATGTGCTGTTTTCAAGTTCAGCATTAATGATTTGGATGTGGTCCCCTGTAGTTTTAATCACTCCCCACAAATAAGAGGTGAAGTATAAGCACCATTTAGCCTCTTCATCGAGGTCTGCCTTATTAGCAGGAGAGCAACACAACAGCGAGAGAGTTCTGCACTGAGTCTAAAGACTCAATTTCCATTCCAGCTCAAATGCTTACTGGTTCCAGGACCTTGAGGAAACCTTTTGACTCCCCAGAGGTTTTCAATTTCGAAATGGGGCCAATAACCTGTGCCTGGACTACTTCAGAGGGTTGTTTTGATGATTAAAATCAAAATGAGATAACGCAAGTGAGAGCACTTTGGAAACTCATAAGTCTTAAAAGAGTCAAGATCTCCTTCTTCCTGGTGTCACGCTATGGGTACAGTGTATTCTCTGTGATGGATTGTTAGTTTGCCCTGGCCTGTGTCTGCAGGTTTCACTCCTGCTCCCAGCAAGCAGTTTCTCAAATGTGTGCTGCTGGTTCCTACTTGAAGACTGACGAGAAATGATGACAACTCCACATCAACTCTCTGTGATAATGCTAACATTTCTCTGCCACTGTAAAGGTAATAAAGTCATTTTCAAGCACATGATGTCTCTCAACCTTTATAACCCTGTGCAGTTAATATTATTTCCCTCAATTTGCAGATGAGGAAACAAAGATGCAGATTCTTATTGTCTTCTCAAGTACACAGTGAGGAGCAGAACCTTTTCTTCTGGAAAACCAGATTTAAACAAGTAGGTAGATAGGCAACTCAAGGGTATGGTCTGCTGATACACTAAAGATTTTTTTGTTTTTTTTTCTTTGTTTGTTTGTTTTTGTTTTTCTATTTTAATGACTCTGGGGATGAAAGGTTGCAAACTAAGGGAATCCCAAGGTCAGAAAATAAAACAAGTTCTAATTGGTTTGCCAGTGAAATGAATGATAAGCGCAAACTTAAACCTTCAAGATTGAAGAGATGAAGTTTAAATAGTAAGTTCTATAAGAGCCAACCTATAAAAACAGATCGGTAGTGTTCCTTCTAACTATGCAGGGGAGTGATGGTTAATTTTATGCATTAACTTAACTGGATCACAGGATGCCCAGATATTTATCTAAACGTTAGTTTGGGTGTGTCTGTGAGGCTGTTTCCAGAGAGATTGGCATTTGAATTGACAGACTGAGTCAAGATTGCCCTGACCAATGCAGTTGGGTATCATCCAATCCTTTGAGGCCCGGACCAGAAGTCAAGAAGGAGGAAGGGAGAATTTGTTCCCTCTGCCTGACTGCTTGAGCTAAACATTGATCTTCTTCTCCTCTTGGCACTTTGGGTTCTCAGGCCTCAGACACAGACTGGAATCTACAGCATCTGTGGACCTTTCCTGGGCCTCCAGTTTGCAGACAGCAGGTCTGCAAAATCCGATCAGTGGATCTGTGGAACTGTACAGCCTCTGTCATCCTGTGAGCCAGTTCCTCATAATAAATCTATTGACATGTATGTATGTATCTTATTGGTTCTGTTTCCCTAGAGAACCCTAATACGAGGGATTCCCTCTCAGATGTGTATAGAAATTTATTTTTATAAGTTTCTAGCCAGGCATTCATATGACACCAATTCTTGGCCAGTACTAAACTTCGACCCTTAATGATTAACCCACACTCTTTAGGGAGACCACAATGTGGGGACACATTAACAGAAGCCAAACACCACACAAGCAATGAAATAAGAAGGGCACACGTCATCTGCTAAAAATGTGTGTGTGTGTGTGTAAAATCAGGGATCAACAATGCATGAGTTTGGGAAGACCACATGATGAGACCTAGCTTACAAGGTATTTTGTATTTCTAATTGTTATAAAACCCGCCAGATTCAAAGTAAGTGGGAAATACATATATAGAAATGGCACTCATAAATGAATTCAACTCCAAAGTGAATCAAACTTAAGACTATTTTAAAATAAAAGTGCAATTTTATTTAAATAAAACAAATGCTTTGAATTATTTTAAAATAAATATTAGAAGAGTGAACCCAAATGTACACTACGGACTTGGGTGATAATGATGTGCAATGTAGGTTCATAATTAACTGTAAGAAATTTACCACGGTGGTACAGGAGGCAGATGTGGGGTAGTCTGGGTGTGTGTAGGGCACAGGGGGTGGGAGGACAGAGGGCATATGGGAACTCTCTACTTTCTGCTCAGTTTAGCCCTGAACCTAAAACTGTCCTAAAAATAGAGTATTTTCTTTTTTTAAAAAAAGAAAGAAATTATTTTTTAAAAAACACATTTTCTGGAGTTGAGATCTTCAGGGTTACTGCTAGTAACTGCATTTTGCAAACATGCAGAGGCCAGTGGCTTCCAATCTCTGAGTATTAATATGTTGGTCTGGAGAATAGACTCTGTTTACCTTTTGGATCCAGGCTTTGGTTCTGAACGAACATATTTTGCAGAACATGCAATGGGCAGCCGCGCTTGAGGAAGGCTGCAGAATTCTGCAGTGTGAAGGCACACTGAGCAGAGATAGCATTTCCAGTTTTCACAGAAGATGCCACAGCTCTTGCATATACTCTATCTCCTTCCAACTTAAGTTCGCAGAAGGTAAAATCACCCTAAACAACCACTCTTAAAAATCTAAATCACTTTCCTAAAAACCAGAGGAAATGAAAATCACGGTTAATATAAAAGCAACTGCTAATACTTCCTCTTCTACTACATGACTGTGTGCATAAATAAAGCTCTGCAGAAAATTCAAGGGAGCTTTAGAAAATCCCAGGTATCTACATAGGTTATTGTTCTCTTTGATGTACCAATAGGGAGAATTTAATTGGTGCATTTATTGTATTTATCACTGTAGTAACATGAATGACAATTTTCAGGTCTCTGTCTGGCTTACAAGGATCACTGCAACGCGATGCCACTGTCTTCCTTCAGGATGTGCCCACGTGCTGTGGGATGGGTGCATCCACCCGTTTAGGAGGTCGTAATCAAAACTGGTGGTCAGAGCTGGTGTTGGACCTTCCTACTGCACAAGCATGAGTTGATTAATAGCATTAATTTTTACTCCATCTTGTGGTCTTCTGATTTTTCCCCCACATGTCAGTACCTTGAATTTACAGTACGATTAGTAGACTTTGAACAAATATTTTAACTGAATGACTAATTGAATAAATGACTTAATTAACACAAGGTGAGTTCGGGGACCAAATAGTTTGGATGATTTACAAGGTTTATGAAAGAACAGCAGATAAGGCTGGACTGTGGATTGCAGATAGAGTGTAGGATATCCTGAATACCCAGCTGAGGAGGTGGGAGGAGAGGAGCCTCCAAAGGTTTCTGAGTGGGGCCGGAGCACAATAAAAGCATGCTTTAGCACAACTGTGATTAGAAGTCATGAGTCAAAGTAAATATCTGAGCGACATACCTAAAAAACAATTTTCTCTTCTTATTTTTCATATTGTTAATGAATTATTTTTAAATGGGTTTTAAGTTAACCTGAAAAGGTCTTGAAATTTCAATAAAATTAAAACATTCCATTTCCCAGAGCTCATGCAAAAGAATATTTCATAAGTGATGTATTTCCAAGGAAAAGAACATTGACATACACTCTGACTACATGCTCCCTAAAATAATAGAGGTTACTGGTTAAACATATTAATAACAAGAATCATACTAATAATTAATAAGCTTATGTGTAGTTCTCTGACTTTTTTGAAATAATTTAAACATGTGTAAGACCTAACATTTTTACCTGTTCTTTAAAGCTACATACAGCTTTTTAAAAAGAGCTTTATTAAAGAGATATAATTAACATATCAAGAAATTCAGCCATTTAAGTGTACAATTCAATGTTTTTAGTATATTTGCAGAGTTGTACAACCATCAACACAGTCTGATTTTAGAATATTTTCATCACCAAAAAGAAAACCCATATGCATTAGCAGTCAGTTCTCCCTCTACGCCCATCCATCCCCAGCCCTAGGTAACTTAGTCTTTCTGTGTCTATAGATTTGCTTATGCTGGACATTTCATTAAAATGGCATCATACAATATGTGGTCTTTTATGACTGGTTTGTTTCACTTAGCATAATGTTTTAAAGATTCATCCATGTAATAGCATGTTTGAGTACGTATTTCTTTTTATACTGAATGATATTCCATTATATGAATATGCTATTTTTTATCCATATATTCATTTATGGACATTTGGGTTGTTTTTATTTTGGGCTATTATGAGTAATTCTCCTAGAAACTTAAATGCACAAGATTTTATGTACGCAAATTTTTTCTTTCTATTGGATATATATCTAGAAGCAGAATTGCTTGGTCATCTGGTAACTCCATGTTTTATATTTTTAGGAGCTCCCAAACTGTTTTTCAAAATAGCTACACTATTTTACATTCCTATTAACATTATTTGAGAGTTGCAATTTACCACATCCTTGCCAATGTTTGTTACTATTTTTAACTAAAACTATCCTAGTGGGTGCAGGTGGTATCACATTGTGGTTTTGATTTGCATTTCCCTAATGGCTAATCAATATGAACATCTTTTTATATGCTTATTGTTCATTGTGTATCTTCTGTGGATAAATATCTATTCAAATCCCTTGTCCATTTTTAATTGGGTTATTCATCTTTTTATTATGAGTGTGAGGGTTCTTCATAAATTCTGGCTATAAATCCCTTCTCATATATTTGATTTGAATGTGTTTTCTTCCATTCAGTGAGATTTTCTTTTACTTCCTTTGATAATGTCCTTTAATGCATAAAAAGTTTCCAATTTTCATAAAGTTCAATTTATCAATTTTTTCTTTTGTCACTTATGCTTTTTGTGTTATATCTATAAAAACCATGGCCTAACCCAAAGTCACAAACTTTCTTAGGTTTTATTCTAAGAATTTATCATTGTAGCTCTTATTTTTAGGTCTATGATCCATTTTGAGTTGAATTTTGCAGATTGTGTGAGGTATAGGTCCAACTTCATTCTTTTGCATGCAGTTATCCCAGAACCATTTGTTGGAAGTACTATTCTTTCTCTACTAAATCGTGTTGGTACCTCTGTCAAGGATCAATTCTTCATAAATATGTGGGTTTATTTCTGGGCTGTCAATTCTATTCTGTTGATCTATATACCTATCATTGTGCCAGTACCATACTGTTTTGATTAATGTAGCTTTTATAATGAGTTTTGAAATCAAGGAATATGAGTGTTCCTCATATCTTGAAAAAGAGGAAAGTTTGTTCCTCTTTTTCAAGATTGTTTACCTATTCTGGGTCCATTGCATTTCCATATAAATTTTAAGATCAGCTTGTGAATTTCAGCAAAAATTCCAGATAAAAATTTTTTTATAGGGATTGCAATGAATCTGTAGATTAAATTGGGGAATACTCCCATCTTGTCATCTTAACAATATTAATTCCTCCAATTCATAAATAAATATGGGCTTTTCCCTTATTTCAGTCCTTTAAAATTTATTTCAGTAATATTTTATACTTTTCATTGTACAAGTATGACATTGTTAAATTTATACCTAAGTATTTTATTCTTTTTATGCTATTGTTAATAAAATTGTTTTCTTTTTCTTTTTTTTTTTTTTTTTGAGACGGAGTCTCGCTCTGTCGCCCAGGCTGGAGTGCAGTGGCTGGATCTCAGCTCACTGCAAGCTCCGCCTCCTGGGTTCACGCCATTCTCCTGCCTCAGCCTCCCGAGTAGCTGGGACTACAGGCGCCCACCACCCTGCCCAGCTAGTTTTTTTGTATTTTTTAGTAGAGACGGGGTTTCACTGTGTTCGCCAGGATGGTCTCGATCTCCTGACCTCGTGATCCGCCTGTCTCGGCCTCCCAAAGTGCTGGGATTACAGGCTTGAGCCACCACGCCCGGCCAATAAAATTGTTTTCTTAATTTCATTTTTAATTTTTCATTGTTAGTATATACAAATATAATAGAGTTTTGTAAATATCTTGCATCTTGAAACCCTGATAAACTCATTTACAATTTTTAATTGAATTCCTGAATATTTTCTATATACATGATGATGTTGTCTGCAAATAGTTGTTTTACTTTTTCCTTTGTAATATGGATACCTTTTATTTAAAAATACTTTTATTCTGCCTTTTATATTTATCTATGCAGTTACCTTTACTAGTGCTCTTTATTTATTCACATGGAGTCAAGCACTCCCTATTGTCCTTTCAATTCCGTATGACAGATTCCTTTTAATACATTTTGTAAGGTAGTCTTGATAGAGACAAATTCTCTCAGTTTCTGTTTGTCTGGTAGTGTTTATTTTTTCCTTCATTTTTGACATATAGTTTTGCTGGATGTGAAATTCTTCTATTATAGTTTTTTTCTTTCAGCACTTTAGATACATCAGCCCCAGTAAAAAGGAATTTGAGGAGAAAAAAAAAATAGATATGTCATCCACTGCCTTCTGACCTATGTAGTTTCTGATGAGAAGCTAATTATTAATCTTAATGAAGATTCTTTACACATGACAGATCATTTTCCCTTGTTGCTTTTAAGATTCTTTGTCTTTTTGAAAATTTGACTATAATAATGCATAGGTATGGATCTCCTTGAATTTATTCTACTTGGAGTTTGTTGAGCTCATATATATTTATTTAATCAAACTTAGGCAGCTTTGGGCCATAATTTTTTCAAGTAGTCATTCTGCTTCTTTCTTTCCTCTATTCTCACATCCAATTACACATACACATTTGTATACTTGATGGTCTCACAGATCTCTGAAGCTCTGTTTATTTTTCTTTTCTGTTTCTCACAATGGATAATATCAATTGATCGACATTAAAGTTCATCATTTTTTTCCTCCTGTCAGCTAAAATCTGCTCTTGGGCCCCTCTGGTGCATTTTTCATTTTAGCTATAATACTTTTCAATACCAGAATTTCTATTTTTTAAATAATTTTATCTCTTTATTGATATTCTCTGTTCGGTGATATATTGTTGTCATACTTTCCTTGAATTATTTTCATGTTTTCTATTAGTTCTTTAAACACATTTATAAAAGCTGATTTAAAATCTTTGTCTAATAACTCTAAGATCTGGGATCCCTCAGGGACAGTTTCCACTGACTCCTATTTTCCTGTGAATGGATAATTCTTTCTTGCTTTTTTATGTGTCTCATAATTTTTTGTTGAAAATTGGATGTTTTAAATAATATAATGTGGCAACTCTGGAAATCAGATCAACCCCTCCCAACCAAGTTGTGTGTGTGTGCGTGTGTGTGTGTGTGTGTGGTTGCTATCATTTTGTTGTATTTGTTGTTGTTTGTTTGTTTTGTAACTTTCCTAAGCTAATCCTGTAAAGTCTATATTCTTCATAGTGTGTAACCACAGCGCTCTGTTCAGTTACCTTGTTAACCAGCTAATGCTTGGTCAGAGATTTCTTAAATGCCTCCAAAAATTAAATCTTTTAACCTTTACTCTCAGGGTGTGTGTGTGTGTGTGTGTGTGTGTGTGTGTGTGTGTGTCGGGGCATGCTTTCCATGTTCAGGCAGCCAGTTTACAAACTCTACCCTAGACTTCATTTCCTGCTTGCACAGGGCTTCAAGATCAGCCAAAGGTTAGAGATTGGGTCTCTTAACATTTCCTGGGCTTTTTCCAGGTCTTTCCTGGGCATACACACAATCTAACCTTTTCCAGGTCTCTCCTGGGCATACACACAATCTTGCATGTAAGTGCAGCCATATAGATCCCCAGGAATATCTTTGAGCTTTTGAAAAGCCCCAGGGACATCTCATTTCCCTTATCTACTTTTTAAGTTTCTGGCCAAGCTCTTGTTTATCTCTCATGTTAAGTAATTACCACTAACTGTTTTTGAAAAATTCCCTGGGGATAGGGCTTTTCCTTTAACATGTGTTGTGAATAAGATCAAATAACAACTGCTCCTTTTGAGTGGGCTTTTCCAGAGGCTGTGAGATAGGTCAAACAGTGACAGTGCTCTGCAGATAGAACATTCTGTGGAGTTTACAAACCGCATCTGCCCCTCCAGTGGCTGCATGGCTATGGTTTCTTATAGCTACTATGATTGTGAGGCTGCTGATTTTCCAGGCTACTGCAGAGCTGGGGAAAGAGTGATAATAGCAGATCAAGTTAAAGTACCACAAACTCTGCAATTCTTAATGAGGTTCAGCAGTTTTTCCTGAATAAGCACTTTTCAGATTGTTACAAGACTTTGTTAATTTCTAGAAGTCTGAAACGTTATTTGTGTTTTCACGGCTTAGTGTGCCAGTGTTTTCATGGTTTTTACGGCAGGGCAAGTTATAGAGGTCCTCATTCTGCCATTCCAGAAGTTTCTAACTAATATTACTGTTAAAGGAAAACAAAGCTTAATTGAAGATTTTCATACATTATAAATGATTCTTCATCTTTATTTTCAACTATTTTATTTAGGCAATTGCACATTGAAGTTCAAAATTCAATATTAATTTACAGAGTGTGACAGAAGCCTACAGTTTCCTAGTTTCTTTCAGCACCTTCTTCGTATCACGTATTTCCTCATGTTATATAGAGGGCTGAATCTCCCAAGTAACTCTCCTTTTTATTCCCCTTAATTTGGTTTTGCTTTTCTTAACATGTGGTACCCAGAGCCAGACATATTATTTTTTATGTAATCAGATCTTTGCAGGCCATAGGAGGGCTTTCACATTTCCCCTCTTAAGGGTTTTATGTTTTTATTGCTGTTGTTTGTTAGTGAACACACTTGACTGAGTATTTAAACCTAACCAGATTCAAATCAACTTGAAGCAAGACACAAGATAATAGAAATTGTAAGATAAATGCTGAATAGGTTGTTTTTTATCTTTTGGAGTTTGGGGACTTGGGTTCAGTGAGATCTGAAAATACCCAGAGGACTAGCAAAATACCAAAGCACACAAATTTACTTGGTATTTTATTTAGTTATTCTTTAAAACTATTTTATAAAATTTATTTAAAGTAGATTAACAAAAGATTTCTTCTTCCATTGTGAAATGCATTACTTTCAAGTATCTTTCTGATATTTGATCATTTGGTAAAAGAGCTCATTCTTTCCTGTTAACTAGCCACACACATACACCCTTTTAAATATTTTAAATATCAAGAATACAAAAAGGGAAAATACACTTATTTGGCCATTAAACCCTTCTGGCATCTTATTAAAATCTTATCATAAGGCATGAAAATCATTGATTTTATTGAAGATGTCCTCACTCAGTTCATCTATATCTAAGTGATATACAGTATGCATAATCCTTTGTCAACATTCAAATAAATTTAAGACCATATTTTAGCATGATAAGTTCTACTTTCTTAAAAATTGTACAATTTATGGCTGAGCACTGTGGCTCACACCTGTAATCTGAGCACTTTGGGAGGCCGAGGTGGTCAGGTCACCTGAGGTCAAGAGTTTGAGACCAGCCTGACCAACATGGCAAAACCCCGTCTCTACTAAAATTACAAAAATTCACTGAATGTGGTGGTACATGCCTGTAGTCCCAGCTACATGGGAGGCTGAGGCAGGAATATCTCTTGAACCCAGGAGGTAGAGGTTGCAGTGAGCTGAGATTGCACCATTGCACTCCAGTCTGGGTGACAGAACGAGACTCTGTCTCAAAGAAAAAAAAATTTTACAATTCATACAGAGCAATTTTCCCACTATAATTTAGCCATGTTATTTATGATGTTCATCTGAAATTCATGCCATTGCTTAATAGAATACCTCAAAGTCTCTCTGATAAATTCAGTAGCTCCACATTTGAGCATGAAAAGCAGCAGAAATCATCCAAGTACATTTTAAAACTGAAGACAACTAAACTGTCAGTTTAAAGGAACACTTGTTATCAGACTTCTATCTTACAAAACATTTAGGCTCCACCTAAAAATCTACAGCAAAGACCAAAGCATTGTTTTGACAGAGTCTAAGAAGAACATGAGGAATAAAGAAACAAGAGAAAACATGAAAAACTAAAATTGATATATCTCTGGTTCCCCGTCTTTTTTTTTTAACCTGTATGACTTATTAAATAATTGTTGCCATTTATAACAAGGATACTAAACTTTTCTATTTGTAGTGTTAACTAGAGGCACAGAGCACACAGAAACAGGGAGCTGGATGCATACATTTACATATTTAAATTTTATAATACCTAGATCTCTACTTTTTAGCTTCTTTCTCAAATAGATTGAAACCCTTCCCTGGATGACTGATAGAACAGATAGGAGTTTTATTGCTAAAGGGGAGTAAGAAAGTAGAAAGCTATGTTCTATAATGGAGGCGTACTTTGCAATTCTTTCATTGTGAATATATATTAACAACTTGATTCTATAATGGAATAACTTCAAGAGTAGCTCTAAGCTCTCTACAAAATGGCTAACTATATTCTTCTTATTCATTTCAACCGTTCTTCTAAGTAAAACACGCGACTTCTTCACCCCCACTTAAAATGGCAGCATTGAGTTTTTCTACAATATTCATTATTATATATGTCTCTGAGCCTCTGTTAAAAATATGAATATGGAACCTTGGCACTAATGAATGAGCTTGATCTATACTATGCAAAAGGTATCAGAAATAATCAGTACTCTATCTAGGGAGAAGTCCAAGACAATATCCATTTGGTTTTCTTCCTTAATTTTATAGACTTATTTTATTTGGTGAGAGAAGATTCTTTGCATTCAGAGTGGCCTAGATTTGAGTTTCAGGTTTATCTCTTACTAACTGTAAGAACTTATGCAAGTTACTTACATGTACTAAAATATACTGAGTCTCAATTTCCTCATCTGTAAAGTATGGATAATAAAACCTGTTGGCAGGACCAAATCATAAATATAAATTAAATGACTGCATTGAAAGGAGAGTTTGACTCCTACCAACCTCTAAGACATTCATTGCATAGCAACAACCTCCAAGTTTCTCAATGTATGTGGAGATTCAATAAAAGGACCGTCTTATTAGAGATGTGAAAAAACGTTTTCCTGAAGAGATCACCCCATCAATATAAAATTATTTTATTTTCTGTAGTTACAACTGTGTTAAAAATTACATCAACTCTTTTATCTGTTGTAGGATGTGAGCATTTAAAGTAAAAGTTTCTTAATTGTCAATACTTTGTATTGAAATCCTAACCTATTACTTTCTCCAGCTGTTCTGCTGCTTAGAACAAGATTGTTTCCCCATGCCCCAGTTAAAGATTTCAGGCATCAGATACACAGAAATTAAAGAAAGAAGGGAAGGGAAGGAGAAGCACAAGAGAGAATGTATGTTTTGAGGGTAAGGGAGAGAAATGGGTAGTAGCAATGTGTGTATATGTGTGTAGCAGAGGTGCTGGTAAGAGTGGCTACTTCTCAGCTATCTGAGGATGAAACTAAATCTCTCTATTGTCTTTTAATTCACATAATTCCTTCTGAAGACAAATGTGTTTTTCTTTCCTTATGTTATCAGAGTCACTTTTTGCAATCTCAAAAGCAGTTCAAAACCAAAGGATGTCAAAAGCCAGTGCAGTTTGGAGAAAGACTGAAACCCAGGGCTCTGCACTGCTTGTCTCTTTCTAAATTGAAGTGCAGAGCTGCATTAAGGTTGTTGCCATCAATCACTGTTCAAGTCCAGGATAAAAGATCTGTACCTTCTGGAAAGCAATCTCCCACCCCACAGTGCTGCAATCAAGTGTATAAATTTTGTGAATTTCCACCAAAGCCTTCTAAGTATCTGGCTTATGCCCCTGATTGTATTATCTTCCATGTTTAGGTTATATCTTTCCCCCAAAAATTGTTAGGCAACATTTGCTTACTGCCATGTGACATCTAAAAATATAAAGACATTAAGAGATGTGAGAAAATGCCTATGGGTTTTCATATTCCAATTGCCATCCCCGAAAGCCACAACAGAGTGATTCACTGCTTTTCATGGAGAAAATTACCAATCAACAGAGAAAGAAAAAGGAGACACTGAGGGATGTAGTGTGGGCAGCTCTAGTTATAGTCATTCATTATCACAGCTTGTATACTGCACAGTGGGCGCTTCAAAAGATCACAGCTGGACTTTGCATGAAGCACATGTTACAGGATATCACAAGCTGGGTCCCAGATCATCCGGGTCAGGGGCGAGGCCAAAGTTGTAATGAAAAGCATTACAACAAGTTTAGTAGTTTTCAGAAGAAGGATGAAGAAGAGATAAAGAATTCACACATATGAACCTATTTGGAAGAAACTTGATGGAGGAAAATGAAAGAAAAAAAATATGGAACAAGAGCATTCCTAGTTAGAAATTTAACTTTTTTAAACCAGGAAAACCAAGGAATGCAATAGAATAGTGTCCGTTTAAACAGAGAAGAATATGACTCCATAAGCAAGGCCTTGGAATTTTACTGCAAAGGGCTGACATATGTAGCGAGCAAAGATCAGAATTACAAAATAAAAAATAAAAATGTAGCCCTATTTCCATGCTGAAGTGAGCTGACAAGCCATATCCACTATGTGCCTGGGAGTCCCTGTCTTGGGTCATTCAGTCTCCCAGAACCGTCCACAATCCAGTGGACAGTTTCCTTCTCATCTTGGACAGGTGGGGAGAGCTGGGGTCCTGAGTTGAAAGGCTTGAGCTACTGGCAATGGCTCTGACATGAAAACGAGCCCTACTTCTCCGTACAGGCCCCACAGCCAAGCCTCCAGCAAGCAGTAGCTCTGGGTACTGTAGCCAAGAATGATCAAAAGCAAAACCCCAAGTCCATGAGGCAGATCTAATACATCATCCTCAGCACCCTCTAACTGGAGGCATGGACTTTGAGATGGAAGTGCACTGGCTGAAGTCAATAGGGACGAGGTAGACCCCTTTTATCTGCTACAAACTATGTGATCCTGAATGCTGATTTGTCCCGTGCACTACCGATAAAGAGATCTCTGAAGTGGATCTGTCTGCCCCACTCATAGGCTAAAAGCCTCACTCCTGATTCCATGGGTCTGTATCTCCCAGCTTTGTGAGTAGGAAGCAGAATTTTTCGAATGCTCTTGCTCCATACTGGGGAGTAAGACCACACAGCCAGGTGACTTCTAGCTTGGCATCCCCATGAGTTGTGAAGATATTTCATATGCCCTCAGATTCAATTCATCTCACATGTACAAATGATTAATAGCAGCAATTCTATTGCATCCAGATATCCATTTTTCCAGTTGTTTCCCACACCCCTCCCCTCGCCATGGAAATGTCATTTTAGCCACTAAGAAACCAAACACAGACATCGATAGCTTTAAAACTCTGTTTTTGGTTCACCTTCTGGGGCTGAGACTCTGGTTTCATTTGGAGTAAGCACAGCACACAACATTGCAGCAGTCCAAAGAAAGTCCTCAACCAGCCCTGGATAGTGGAGGCCCTTGGAGAGACTGATAATGACTGAGTCATGTGGATTTAACCCAGAAATCCAACAGCCAGCAAGCTAGTCTTCTTCATCTTGAAAAATCTTAATAATCCAAACAATATGTGAAATATTAAGCTAGAGCACTTTTATGAAATTCCATATCTAATTCAGAAACTGGCATGGGATTTCTCTCTTTGTTTGTGTTCACAAATACCCCATTCATCAAGATTGCTAATGGCTGGGCTTTGCAGACTTAAAATGTGAGAAACGAGATATTGTAAGACGACAGTGTTGGCAGTCTGGGCTGCTAAGTTTCAAACCCTGGCCCTGCCACTTACTAGTTACGTAAACTTGGATATCATGCTTAACCTCCCTCTCCTCCATTTCTCCGTCTTTAAGTGGATTTAATGTTGGTTATTTCATAGGATTGTTATGAGAATTAATCACTATATGTAAATTGTTTAGAATAATCTGTGGACATCATAGGAGTTCCATAAATGTGAGATACTATTATGTCTGGGTGAATCTTCTCTCCATTTACAGAGGAAGAAGGCAAACGACTAAAGCCTGCTGGGGTGTTGACGTTTATATTGATGAGGAGAGAGTAAAGAGTGGAGAAAAGAAACTGAGAAGTGATGTCACACATAGAACCAAATGGAAAATACCTGCAGGGCATTGCAAAAGGGTGGCTGCAGGGCTTTGCTATTCATAGAGCAAACTCTGGGAGTACGTCATTGCAACCACTGGCCACTGGCAGGAGCCATTTGGAAATTCAGTCATTTTCTCTCTCTCGGACTTTGAAGAATTAAATCACTGTTCACGAGACAATCGTATCTCAGAAGAAGAAGAAGAAAGTAATACTAAACGAATTAACTTTTTTTTTTTTTTTGAGACGGAGTTTCGCTGGAGTGCAATGGCATGATCTCGGTTTACTGTGCCTCCACCTCCCAGGTTCAAGCGATTCTCCTGCCTCAGTAGCTGGGATTACAGGTATGTGCCACCATGCCTGGGATTACAGGCATGTGCCACCATGCCTGGCTAATTTTGTATTTTTGGTAGAGGCGGGGTTTCTCCATGTTGGTCAGGCTGGTCTCAAACTCCTGGCCTCAGGTGATCCGCCCGTCTCGGCCTCCTAAAATGTTGGGATTACAGGCGTGAGCCACTGCGCCCGGCCCTCTAATTAACTTTTAAAAGATCTCCTGGATTCTTGCTAAAATAACTCTCCATCCTCAACAAATACCTCCTCCCAGGTCTTAGCCATAATGGGACCAAGGGGCCACTGTTAGCTAGGAAGACTTTCAAAGGTTAAAAATAATCGAATATTGACTCAAAGACATACTATCACATTATAAAGTACAGGTCTTCACAGTGCAATCAAACTAGAACTCAGGACTAAGAAACTCAATCAAAACCGCTCAACTACACGGAAACTGAATAAC
>NW_012112030.1:11027597-11031318 GCF_000951035.1 Colobus angolensis palliatus
TGCAGCACACCAACATGGCACAAGTATACATATGTAACAAACCTGCACGTTATGCACATGTACCCTAGAACTTAAAGTATAATAATAATAATAAAAAAAGAAAAAAAACCTTAGCAGAATCACCAAAAAAAAATAAAAAGATAAAAAAATAAAGTGCAGGTCTTATTTTTTCTCATCTAAAGCAATTAAAAATTTCTATAAGTCTAAAAAAGATGAGCCAATTGTTACGTAATAGCAATTGTTAAATTCCAAAACATATGCTTTCTACATATTCATGTCGATTCTAGAATGACATCAACGTAAAGTGATATAAACTGTTCATCTTTACATTCTGACTTAACAATAATAATTTTTACTCCCTGATGATCTCAAAATACTTAACAGACATTATCTAACTAAGAAGGTATTAAGCCACGTATGGTGGCTTAAGACTATTATCCCAGCACTTGGGGAGGCTGAGGCAGCTGGATGGCTTAAGGCCAGGAGTTTGAAACCAGCATGGGCAAAATAGGTAGACCTTGTTTCTACAAAAAAAGAATTAAATCACTAGCTGGGCATGGTGGTGTGTGCTTGTGATTGGTCCGAGCTCCTGAAAGGCTAAAAGTGAGAGAATCCATTAAGCCCAGGAGCTTGAGGCTGCAGTCAGCCATGATTGCACCACTGTGCTCCAGCCTGGGCAACAGAGAACTTGTCCGAAAAACAAAAACAAAAACAAAAACAGAAAAGAAAGTATTAATGGGAGATTTCTATGCAAATATTATAAAAAGTTGGAGTAGAAAATATGGGGATGTAAGATCTAAATTGTGATAAATCTTTGAAACGTAATAATAATAACTCATTATTATATTGTCTTTAATGGTTTAGAATATATCTTCCCATGCATTATATCATTTAAATTTTAACACAAACCTCTAAGATAGGTGGGCAAACATATAATAATCTGTAATCAAGAAAGCTCCAGAATATTGAAATTGAGTAATCAATTTAGTTTCAATTTTAAAAAGTAAATGCAAAATTAAAATAATTTTGTATATAAATTCAAAACTTTGTAATCTTCCTGAAACATATATTAGTAAAGAAAAGCATTTCTTTTTTTCAGATAAAAAAGGCATTTATCTCAATTTTTAGTGAAAGAAAATCAACGGAGACATGAAATGCAGTATTCAGTCAAAGCTTCTAGTTCAGGTGTACAATTTTTAACCCAGGACGAATATTTTCCCTCACGTTATGTAAAATTTTATGCCTATAACATGTTATTTTACAGTCTGTCATTCTGAGATATTAGGAAGCTATTACGGCATTTTCTTTAAATAAATGATCTCCATATATCATTTTAGAAAAATAATTTTATTATAGTTTGTCCCGAATCCAGAAAAAGCACAGCTTTTATACAAGCCCATAAATAGTGTGGAAAACAAAGGTCTTCCAGATTTACCCTAAACTTACTTGTTTCAGGGTTAACCTGTCATGAACCCAGCTGGGAGTAGTCCCCAGTCTCATCAGAACTACATATCTTTTCATCTTTCATAAAGAGTAGATTGAGGAGCCTATAAATAAACACTTAATATCTCTGTTGGCCCATCAAAATTTTGCAGGAAGCCAGATAATCTTTCTAAAAGTAAAACGTGTGATGCGAATTTATGGAAATTCATTCTACATCGCTGTCCCTCTCTGGGACACATCAAACCCAGTGACACTCACGAGTCAGAATGTGATGGTGAACACCAATCAGAGAAGGGAAGAAATCCATTACTTCATGTCTTCACGTCCATTTCCGCGTTTACACCACTAGTCTCCAAAGATATAGAAGAAGAAAATATTCAAACTTCTATTTTTGTTATTTTAATCTCATTCTTCCAAAATGTCTACATTTTATATTTTTTATGATGTGAATAATATATTAATGCAGTAGTGACAGGTAGTAAATCCAAATGAACCTGGTTTAAACAAGAGGGAAAATATTCAATATTCCTTTGCAGATGAGAGCAGTCTTGCAAGGAAGAAGGGCTTTTTTTATATTCAAGTGGATATATTCTGCTTTTCTAAACTGGCTTGCTTCTTAAGGAAAAAAAAAAAAAAAAGAAATATAACCAGTGAAAAATTTCCTAGAGAATATGTGATAAACCACAATGTCTGAAATTTCTAAATCCAGTAAAGTTTCCCCCTACTTATGCTACGTGATCAGGATGAGTCTCATTTATCAGGAATTCACTGCGATCCGGATCATTATTACAGGCTGTAAACCTGGGAACACAGTGTGTTTGAAGTGATGAATTTAATAGCGTCCGATGACAGCAAATCATAATGACAGAAGGTGTGTCATAAAATCAGTCAGAGACAAATTGTGAGAAATGAATATTGCCAAGTCAGCTTGTGGGAAATTATGTGATTTTCCCTGTATTTCTAACATTTTAAGAAAGTCAACCTTCAGGAGTCCTTTCAGAATCTGAACTGAGGTACTTAGGAGGTCTCTCATAGATTCCATAATTTGAAATACCACAAGAAAGAATGGGGGCAGGCATAGAGAAGGACATTCTATTTTCCTGTAATTTTATTTTCCCTTAACCTAATAAAACACTCCAATGGAAAGTGACAAAAAAACAGCTCCAGTAATTTGTCAAACGCAGACTAAGAACTGCATAAATAGCCTCAATATGGTTCCGCCAGAATTCACTTCATTCTTGCGCAGGCAAGATCTCAGGGACAGGTGCAGACCCCCAATTTTTTTTTTCTGATGACTACTTTTATATTAAATAATATTCATTCTCCATGAAGTACTTAATCTTAGATTAATTGCCACAATTGCCAGAATACACATAAATTGGACCCAAACTCTGCCATGTTTCAACAACTAGAATATAGAACACGAAATATTTAGTTCCTTTGCTCCTGTGATATCAATCTCATATCAATCCTCTTTCACATATTCTTAACCGTGGCCTAGACATCAAGATTTTTAAAGCTCTCACATAATTGTAATGTGCACCCCAAAACTGAGAATCCATGGACAGAGGACTCAGAAACTCACAGAGAAGCTCCTTAGGGAGTCTGCAATGTGATTCAGAGCAGAGTGGCCATCTGCTCTTAGAATCCCTCACTCCCCTGGATCTCCTGGAATACCCCTACCTCCCGCTAGGTGAAGACACCTCAGTTAGTGTCAAGAAATGCTCCAACCTGTATGAAAGTAATTGTGTCATTTTTTAGCAACAGTAGGGTATTTTAAGGGAAAATTCTGAGGTTGGGCTCTCTGGGGGAAAATAATTATTTTAAACTCCTTCCCATATTATCAGGTTATGACCCTAGACACCAGGGTCTACTAGAGAGGGAAAGGTAGGAGGAGGGTGAGGGTCGAAAACTATGATCACTACCTGGGTGATGAGACCATTTGTACACCAAACCTCAGCGACATGCAATTTACCCATATAACAAACCTGCACGTGTACCCCCTAAACAAAAACAAAAGTTGAAAAGAAAAAAAATTAATACAAAACATAAATTTGATAAAACACTAGTAAGGCTTCATCCTGGCTAACCCGGTGAAACCCTGTCTCTACTAAAAAATACAAAAAACTAGCCGGGTGAGGTGGCGGGCGCCTGTGGTCCCAGCTACTCGGGAGGCTGAGGCAGGAGAATGGCGTAAACCCGGGAGGCGGAGCTTGCAGTGAGCTGAGATCCGGCCACTGCACTCCAGCCTGGGCGACAGAGTGAGACTCCATCTCAA
>NW_012112030.1:11031993-11090045 GCF_000951035.1 Colobus angolensis palliatus
ACAGAGCGAGACTCCGTCTCAAAAAAAAAAAAAAGATTAACCTTTGTAGGAAAAATATAAAAAAATTTAAAATGTACATTTAATTCTAATGTTTTAAATCTTCTCTACTCAGAAGAGGTTAAAATGATGATAAAGATTAGTTTATATCAATCTAATATATTATTTAGATAGTCTGGCTTTGAGTCAAAGAGATGAGGAAGAAGAGAAGAAGAGCAAGGAGGAGAGGAAGAGGAAAAGAAGAGAAGGTGGAAGAAGAGAAGGAGGAAGAGAAAAAGGAGGAGAAGAAAACATTAATTTAGAAGAAGGAATCAAACCAAGAAAGACATGGAGGCTACTTCCTCACAGCCATATGGGATAAATGACAAAGAACAGGCCTTGCTATTTAATGAAAATAAGCTGCCAAAGTACAGGACCATGCAGAAAATAACAAAGCATTTAATTATACAGTGACAGTTGCAGCACTGGGGATTTCCCAGAGATTAATGGAGCAGCTGGGAAGAGTCGATGGCCCTGGGGACAGCTAATATGATCCCAGTCAATGAATAATACTCAGGAAAAGCTTCTTGTTAACTTTACTATTAAGCAGAAAATGGAGGAGAACTTGGGTGCTTGGCTTGTTTTCCTCTTTTTCTTCTTATTAGAAAAAAATTAACATGGGGTAATTTGATTTCAATTAAGATTCCCACAGAGATAATTAGACCATCCAGTTCATCTCACTCACTATGCAACTATCTTAACTGGAAGTTATGATCAACATAATCTTTGAGGAGATGATGGGAGGAAATAGACTTTGAAAATTGACCTTTCAAGAGCAGAGGGGTAGAACCAGCTCTCAAGGCAACAAGTAGGAATAAAGCACAATGCTGAATACTAATAAAATACACTACCCTTGTTGGAAAGTAAAGCTTAAAATGTGCCGAAGAGTAAATGCAGTACTTAGCAAATCCAAAGTCTAACTATATTAATACAAACTAAATGGGCTTCGACTGGAAGCCAGCACACTCCTTAAGTCTGGGGTCTTAGCACAATTGCTTACTTGTTCACACTATATTCGGTGACCAGCTGTAACACCGATGGGTCTTAAGTTCGACAATGTCAGCTACAAATGTGAATTAAGGCCATGCATATTTACCACATTTTCTTAGTCATTTAGCTATTCTTAACGGCAAAAATAGATGCTCTGAGAATTTATTTTTTATTATTTTGAGATGGAGTTTCGCTCTTGTTGCCCAAGCTGGGGTGCAATGGCACAATCTCGGCTCACTGCAACCTCTTCCTGCCTCATTCAAGTGATTCTCCTGCCTCAGCCTCCCAAGTAGCTGGGATTACAGGCACCCGCCACCACACCCAGCTATTTTAGTACAGACAGGGTTTTGCCATGTTGGCCAGGTTGGTCTCAAACTCCTGACCTCAAATGATCTGCCCACCTTGGCCTCCCAAAGTGCTGGGATTACAGGTGTGAACCACCGCACCTGGCTGAGAACCTTTTCTTGGGTTACACTAGATGAATTACAGACTTTATTATAATTTTATGAGACTACATATTGTTCTCCCTTTTATTATCAGGAAATAAATAAATACTGAACATATGAGGACATGGAGAATGTTTTCCCACCAGAGTACATTATAGAGAACACCAAACTGGGTTATAGAGTTCCAGAGCTAGAATGGGTCCTAGACAGGCAATACTTGTATCTTAAGGATGAGTAATAGATATCCAGAGAGATGAATTACTACGTTTGCAAGGCCACATGGTTAATTAGCGAGACAGCCAAGACCATAACTCCTGTTCCTTGCCCACTGGTCCAATGTTCATGTATTTCCAGCAGTGTTTTGTTTTGTTTTGTTTTGTTTTTTTCTCACATGGTTGCCTTTAATGCCTCCTTGGTGAAGAGATATTTATCTTACATGCTCTAATAGAATAGGTTTTTGACAAAGGACAAGACAGAACACTTTGTCCAGGGACCCAAGCTTGGGTAACCACTGTTACTTGGAGAAGGTCACAGTGTCTCTATAGAGATATTCAGAAAGTTACACAAACACACAAAGCTTTCTAATCTATTAACATTCTCTTTGGATTGTCATGCATGAAGAAATCCCCAAAGAGGAGGCAGCATCAAGTACGTCAACAAAAAGTGATGATCTTGTGGATTATTTCATGCTCCAACTCTGACTCCTGCCCTGGCCATGGCATTCATCTTTCATGAACTCCAGAAATAAAGATAGAATACATTTCTCATATTTAATGTAAAGATGAAAAATTTTTAAAAAATTAAGTGTATCTAGCACATAACAGGTGGACATGATGTGTGCTTATACCAAAACATATTAAAACTGTATCTAGACTGTAATGGGTGCTCAATAGTATGAGATTATTTGCTCTTCCTTAAAAGGGTTTTTCAGCTGAAATTATAGTCCTTAGAGATAAGTAAATATGCTACTTGGAGAAAGGATGAAATCGGCTGTCCTTTCCACAGCTTTCTGTTCTCTATGGGCAGTAGTTAAGAGAATGCCTCAGACGCCCATGCACTCTCAGAGTAAGGTGAGAGATCACTTGTTCTTTCTATCAGATTTCTTGATTTCTTCATCAGTCACCAAAAAACACAAGGTGTCCCATATTGTCTCTCCTCCCCATGAGTCCACTAGGCTGCATTCAAAACTGTCCTGGGCTATACGCTGTGCACAGTATATAGCTGTGTAATGATGGTAACATTCTATGTTTGCCCTGCCTTACTTGGATTATTGCAGTAGCCTCCTAACTGGTTTCTATGTTCCTACCCTTGTTTTCAACCTCTCTCCTGTAAACACACACCATATTGTTTTCTTAGCATAGAAATGATAGACTGTTAAATGTGACACATGTCATTTCTTTGCTTAAAATATTCCAATGGTTTTTCATCTTATTCCAGTAATAGTCAAAGTCTTCATAGTGACCTGCAAGAAGCTACATAGTTTCACCTGCTCAGTAATCTCTCTGACCTCTTTCTTCTTTTCCATTCCACTCTACTCCACCTAAACTGGCCTTCCTTTTGCAGAAATAGATCCTTTCACTTGCTGTTTCCTTTGCCTAAAATACTATTTGTCCATATATCCACACGATTCACTCTCTCACTCTTTTCAGATCTTTGCTTAAATGCAATCTTCTCACTGAAATATTCTGGTTATTCTGTTAAAAATTGCAACTCTTATTATTTTTAGTCTCATCATTTTTCACCATTATAGCTATCACTGACACACTGTGCATTGAAGTATTAATTTTCTTATTATGTCTCTTTCCCTTTAGAAGGCAAATTTCGTTCTTAAAGCTCTTTTGTTCATTGCCATATTCCCATAGCCTTAAACAGTGACTTACATATAGGAGGTGGTAAATAAACATTTGTTGAATAGATGGTTTACAGCTAGAGGATTAGAAAGAAGGGTCTTCTGGGAGAGGACTTTGCATTACCTTAAACCAAACATGAGGACTAAGAAATGGAGGGCTTACTGAATCTGTTCTCAAAAATTCATGGAAAAGGCAGAAGGCCATGGCCTCCTGTTTATCGCCTATGTCAGCAAGGTTACAAACCAAGGAGCTTGACATTCAGAAACCTGCATGATTTCTTAAGCTCTACACATTCCCAAATATGCCATTTTTACAATTCTCTATCCATTTCTAGGTAGTAGTTTACAATGTTACACTTCTCAGTAACAGTAAGATAAGAGAGAAGGGTACAGTATATGAAGTCCAGTTTAAGAATAAGATTACAGGTGTGAGAGTTCAATTCCATAAGAATTAAAGTAGATGAGGATAGCTTAAAGGCTTAAAGAAGCTTAGGCCTGCTGCTTCTGTGGTAAGGGACATAAGAAAGCATGGGAAGTCAGTTTGGGTCTACAACACGTCCTCATGGTTCCAGGGGTGTCCAATCTTTTGGCTTCCCTGGGCCACATTGGAAGAAGAATTGTCTTGGGCCACACATAAAATACATTAACATTAATCATAGCTGATAAGCTTTAAAAAAATCACAAAAGAATCTCATAACATTTTAAGAAAGTTTACAAATTTGTACTGGGCTGCATTCAAAGCTGTCCTGGGCTATATGCTGTGCACAGACCGCAGGTTGGACAAGTTTGGTAAATAGTGGGAATGTCTTGGGGTGCTCCGATACCCGAAAGCAAATGCCATTGGTAATAGCTTACGCATATAACATAGTTCTAGGTTGACCAAAGAGGGCAAAGATGTTCCTTAATTTGTAGGTCAATCCAGTTCTGATAGAGCCAAAGAGAGTTTTCAACATTCAGAATATACAGGTTAAGTAGCTGAAAACATAAATGATAGGTAAAAACCAGAAGAAAGCCCAGTTTAAGACCCTGATAATGGACAGAGCCAAAGATGGGAAATACAAAAGAAGGAAGAACACGGTATCTGGAGTGAGTATACTCAGTATCTGGAGTGAGTATATTCATTTTCTGTTGCTGTATAACAAATTGCCACAAGCTTAGTGGCTCTGAACAGAACCCTTTATCATCCCATAGTTTCTGTGGTCAGAAGTCCTTTGCTCAGCATTTTGCCAGGCTACAATCAAGGTCTCAGTTGGGATTGCAGCCTCATCAGAGGCCTGACTTAGAAAAGATTTACTTCCAAGCCTCCTCAGGTTGTCAGTAGACTTGAGTTCCTCAAAGTTGTGAGACTAAGGTTTCACCATTTTGCTGGCTGTCAGCTGGCACCACTCTCAGCTCCTAGCAGTTACCCACAATTCCTTGCCACATAGCCCTCCCACAACATGGCAGCTACTTCTACAAAGACAGCAAGGAGGTCTCTCTCACTTGTCTGCTAAGACAGTCTTATGGAATGTAACTTTTAATTATGTAAGTGGCATCCTATCACCCTTGCTATTTCCTATAGGTTAGAAGACAGTTACGGATTCTATACACACTCAAGGAGTGAGGACATGACTCATTAGAGGTCACATCAGGGGTGCCTGTCACACCCACACAAGGATCATAGATCTTCAGACAATCATATTGCAGTCACAGGCTGCTGCCATACATGGTAGCATGGACTTATGTGTAGACTACAATGATTTACTAATTCTAGATGTAGAATTGAACATTCTAAACAGTAAATCCTTTCTCTCCCTTATCGTCTGTATGCAATCAAGCATTAGCTTTTGTTAAGTATGCCTTTCTGAGACCTCTGAAATCTGTCCACTTTCTCTCCAAGCCACTCACAATAGTATCAAGGTCTCATCTTCCCAATATAATCTATTCCTCAAAGGAAAGCCAGATATTTTTTTTCCAAATTATAAATGTAATAACATCACTCTTGATTCAAGCTCTTTACTAACTGCTATCATATTTAGGTTAAATCACAAACTTCTTAACATGATGTGCACTCTACTTACCTTCCCAGCTTCATCTCTCTCCAGTCTCCCCTTGAACTCCATGATCCAGTCAAGTTAACTTTTTCTTCATTTTACGAAGGTTCCTTGTTTTCTCTTACCTCCACTTCTGCTATGCTATTTCTTCCACTCTAAAGACATCCGTATCATTTATCCCTTCTCTCCTCAGTCACTTCCAACGTGGCCCATTCCTACTCATCTTCAGCTCTGTGACCTCTGATCCCCACAAGCCTAAATTCAGTGTTGCTTCTATACGTTCTCATAGATCCATGCACTTCTCTTATCCTGGCACTTACTGCTTTATCAGGATCTACCTGACTTGTCAGCCACAAAATCCCTAAGGCTAGCAGTGACTTGACCTAGTGACTGCTGAGCCGCTGTTGAATGAACAAATGCCAAGTGTTATGGTGAGCACTGTATTATCATTGTCCTGGACGCCTAATATAGTTTAGATCTGTGTCCTTGTCCAAATCTCACGTTGAGTTGTAATCCCCAGTATCAGAGGTGGAGCCTGGTGGGAGGTGTTTGGATCATGGGGCAGATTTCTCATGAATGGTTTAGCACCATCCCCTTGGTGCTGGCCTCGCGATAGTAGGTGACTTCTCATGAGAGCTGGCTATTTAAAAGTGTGTGGCATTTCGCTGTCTCTCTCTTGCTCCTGCTCCTGCTATGTGAGGTGCCTGCTTGCCCTCTGCCTTCTGCGACAATTGGAAGCTTCCTGAGGTCTCCCCAGAAGCAGGTGCTGCTACGATTCTTGTATAGCCTATAGAATCATGAGCCAATTAAACCTCTTTATAAATTACCCAGTCTCAGGTATTTATATCAATACAAAAATAGCCGAACACAACAGCTTACAGTTATTTTTCTACAGGGTTAAAATGTATTTTTAAAAAACCCTAAATATTGCCCAGGCAATACCTTTTACTTTGAGATAATTTTAGACATATAAAAGTTATGAAAATAGCACAGAACAGAGAATTATGTATTACTTCACTTAACCAAAATGCAATGATCAAAACTAAGAAATTATTATTGGTACAATACTATTAACTAAACAACTGATTCAACTGGATTTCATCAGTTTTTTCCCCAATAATGCTGTTTTTTTATCTTTCTAGTATATGATTCAACACCCCACACTGTATTTACTTGTCATGTTTCCTTGGCCTTCTATAATCTGTGACAGTTCCTCAGTCTTTCCTTGTCTTTCATGACCTTAACACTTTTAAAGAGTACTGGCCAGCCATTTTGCAGAATGTCATTGATTTGGGGTTTGTCTGATATTAACCCATAGTAAGTATATACATTATTGGAAATAATGCCAGAGAAGCGATGTGCCCTTCTCAGTGCATCATATAATCATGTCAGTCTGTCTCATTCCTAATGATGCTAACCTTCACTATTGCTTAACATGGTGTCTGCCAGATTTTTTTCACCATAAATTCCACTTTTCTCTTTGTAATGAATAAATATTTATTTAAGGGGAGACATTATGGGACTATGCAAATATCCTGTTTCTGCTTAAATTTCTACCCACTAAATCTACCGATGGCTGCTTTTAGTGATTATTCCTCTGGTATTCTCACATTCTATTCCACTCATGCATTCTACAATTCATTAATTGGAATTGTGTTCTAAGGATGACTTGCTGTTTCTACTGCTTTTATTCAGTTATTTGTTTCAGTATGGCCTCAGGGATATCCATTTTATCCCTTGAGTTATATTCAGTAATATTTTTGGCTTTATGCTGTTATTTATTTTGCTTAAACTATATAACTCCTGGCATGGGGAACTGTTTTTATTTGAGGTTGGTAGACATGCCTCCACCCTTTCATTTTTCAGCACTTCCTTACTTTCAGACACCACAAGATGTTCCACACTAATCTTCATTCCATGCCCCAATCTTGAATCTAATCACTTCTCCAAAAACTCCATGTGCCTTCCATTGGAGAATTTATATCTGCGTCTCAGAACACTGTGATGGCTTTAACTCTACATTCATCCCATGCTGCCCACACTGGGGCTCTCTGTCTCACTTCTGGTTCCCTCAAAGAAAGATAAACTCAAAATGACAGCTTTAGGAACTCATATGGGTCCACAATATAATAATATAATAATGAACACATGACCATATAATATAGGAGCAAGAGTTCTGTGCTTAGAGCTGGGAAATATTCCTGATCATCTGGTATTTTCACTCTGGGTCCAGTTCAGATGGAAAACTATTGTAAGTAAGAGAGAGTACAAGTATAATTGCAAATGAGAGAAATCAGCCTTAGAACGTTTTGGCTATCATTTCCCCTGGATGTGTTATGTTCCTCAGTTTTCAGTGGTAGGCAAATGATTCAGGTTATTATTAATCCTAGAGAAAGGAGCAAATCAGTGAAAAGAGGCTTGCTTCTTTTTATTCTCTACTTTCCCATCCCTCCCTCCAAAAGGATTTGAATGTGAGATTTCATATTGACAGCAGGAAAAAAAAGTAAGTACCTTTACAAGAACAATCAAAACAATGACTCATAAACTCTGTGCAAGAATTTAAGATTATTTCCCTGTTTTGAAAACCTTTAGGGGATTATGCTAAATCATATGCCGACAGGTGAAAAGGAGAGAGTGTGCGTGCAGCTGGGGGGACATCTATGTTTGCATGAAACACATTTGCAGGGTTCAGGCTGGGCTCTAAATAACAAACACTGGTTTCCTTCAACAGCACATCCCAGGCCTTGCTGTTAGGGAGCAAAGGCAAAACACATTTAAGTAAAATCATGAATGATCATCCAGAAGTCACTGAATGGTCCCTTGAAACACTCTTCCTACTCTCTCACATATTGTCTGCCACTCCTAGGTTCTCAAAATATATACACTCTCCCCTCAGAACATGTGCTTTTGAAAATCAGTTTTATTAGACCGAATGTTTTTAATTTAAAAAATGAAGAAGAGGAAGAAGGAGCCCGATCTCCCTAAAAAGTTTGGTGTTCAGTGAACTCTCCATTATGAATGCCACACTCTTACTGCCATTCCATCATCTCAGATTCATACACTGTATATACAGCCTTGGTGTCGCTTAAAATCTTGGAGCCCATCTCTTCTAAGAATGCTTAACATGATGTTCAGCTCTCAAATGCCAAGAAAGGAGTTCTATTTTGCTTTATTGGTTAACAACAGCAGGATCTCTTGCTGTGTCCATTTTTCACCTTCTGGTTGCTGCAGGATGTTGGGCTGAATGTGTCTGACCACTGAGAACTTAATGAAATTCACAGAGGAAATCTTACAGGGGGCATTGGGTTCTCTAGGTACAATTTCCACAACCACGTCATATCCACTATCTCTATAAGACCAATTTCCAGGCTGCCAGATGGCACATGGTAACTGATGCCAAGGATTCAGTCCTTTATATTCATCAAATATTGAGAGTATTTTTCCATTTGTTTTGTTTTCTAAATATCTATATATATTACCTTCCAGCAAACACTTTGTGGAAAGGTTTAACCTACTACCCAGAAAGCCAGAGAGCTTGTCAAATTAATGCTTGCAAAGTGGCTTGAATAAAGCCCTTCTGAACATCATTATAGTCATGAATAAATAACTGCTGACATGGGAAGATTCTAGATAGCCCCCAAGATATGATGGCAGAGTGGAGGAGATTTCCACAATGCCTCCAGGAATACTGCCTTGGGTAAGGTCCAGTACGACTGGGATGAGCCCAAGCTGTCACAAATGGAATGACATACAAACCCTATAAGACCATCCTGCCTCCTCTTTCCACCTCTCACACAAGTGGCACTGCTCAGAATGCCAAGGGTGCCTGATTAGGGAACGAAGAGTTGGAGCAACAGAGAGGCCATTGTTAATCTTTGTCTTTCTTGCCCACTCATTTTCCTCTTGCTAAGTAGGTGGCCTTCACCCTATTCCACGAAAGATTATGTATTCTGGTTCCATAACTTCCCATGGAAAATTTCCACTTATCTTCTTAAGGCACAGCAAGCTTGGCTGTGTGTGTGTGTGTGTGTGTGTGTATGTGTGTGCATGTGCGTGCATGCATGTGTGTTGTATTCTGTTGATTTAGTTAATTACCCAAATCCATCAGCATCTATTTGTCTCACATTGAACTGCGGTCAAAAGATGGGAGGAAATCAGTAACTGCTGCCATATGGCACCAAACCGAGACATGCAGATACCTAGAAGTTGCATCACTAATAATAATTACATTGCTAATATGCCACCCACCTTCCTGGAAGACTCACAGCTTCGGTTCTCATCCTGCTCCCTATTAATATCTCCAATTCATGACTTAAATCAAATGCGTGAATAACTGAAGGTGAAAAGCCAATCCATCAGCTGCTTTTGTGTTTTGTGTGTCTTGGGAAAGTTTTTCAAGCCATATGGACAAGCATATGTGGAAGGGACATAGGTGTCCAGCATAATGCTCAATGGTTTGCATATGTGCCCCATCCAAAACGATACCCCAAAGCTAGGTGTGGGAACTCTGACTGCCTAAAGAGTATGATTCGATGACTTCTCTCCCTCTTTCAGGCCACTTAAAATCTGAGAAAGATTTTTCTATTCCTCCTCAAGTTTCCATGAGTAAGCTCCATCTGGTCAACAATTTGTTGAACTGGATTCATGTTAAGTCAAATGAGAAAGCAGTCAGTTAATATCTATAGATATGTAGAAGTGAGCACATTGCCCATCCCTGTTTAATAGTACGGATGCAGCTCTTATATTTAGCTATGGAAAAAGAAAGAAAAATCATTTCATTTTACCCAGGCACAGGTTCTCTGACTGAAGAGATGACTGTGGCTTCAGCTTCCTGAACTGAGATAATTAACACTGTCAGTTTATTACAAGACTGGCATAAACATGCTAGAAATTGACACCTTGTCTTAATCATTCTTTTCCCCTGAGAAAATATTTCTCAAACAGATGCAACTCCAAGCTAGGGCTTCATATTAACAACTGTGTTCAAGGTCAAAGCCCTGGTGTAAAGGTCAATCAGGTTCTCGGCTCCCAAGACTGTAGGCCTTGCACCAAAAATATGCTTAGGGTCAACTCAAACGCATGAATGAGAAAAGCTTTCAGCGATTGGTGAGCATTTAGTTTACACTAAAAACGAAACACATACTGCCTCTCTGGGATGAGAAATCATTTCTAAAGAACTTTAGAAGTGGTGATTCCACAATTACTGTCAGTAATTCATTGAGGTAGGTATTTTGTACATAATTATGCTGTACTAGAGAGGGAAGGCTATTCTGGAGCATTCATAGCAGTTTATATTTTTACAAACGCTGTGCAATCCTTCTTAACTGCTGACACTGAAACAAAACAGTCCTAGGTGAGAATGAGAAGAGAAGTGAGAAAGGCCAGGAACATGAGGGGAGGATTCTAATCATAAAATAACCAAACCTCCTAATTGTTAGCGTCTCATGAAACCACAGGTCTATTCAATCACAGGTCCTGGGGCTTTAATTTCATGTATAATGACAGCTAACTTTGAGTATTTATTAGGTGTCAGGCAATGTTCTCAAGCATTCTCATGAATTATTCTGCTTAATACTTACAATGACAATCTGAAGCAGTATTTTATTCTCCAAATATTTACTGAGCAACTAGAATATGTCAGACAAACACACGAAAATGCCTGTGTTCTATAACTTAGATTGTAATGCAACCAGGAAGCAGAGGAGCCAAGATTTGAATCCAAGAAGTCGGGCTATTGGATTATAAAACTATTGTAGTTAGCAGGCATCATAAAATGCAGTCTCTCTTGGAGATCAATGAGAATCTCATAAATTATAAACAATTTAATGTGAAACAATTGGGAGATGTTTGTGTCCTGGGCCTGATATTACTGGATTCCTAAGACTGAGCTATGCTTGATTGGAATAGTCTGAGCAAGGCCAGAAACTGAAAAGATCTGGCATTTGGAGTGAGCCAGAGTTCACCAGAACATATGAGTTCAGGTACTGGCTCTGCCACTTAGTAGATATATGCTTTGGGCAAGTTGTTAAACCTGTGTGAGCCTCAATTTCCTCATCAATAAAAGAGGGGACTTAAAATAACAGAATTTAATTCATTGCATGCTGGTGAAGTATTAAAGGAGATAGGTCAAATAAAATAGTCGATAGCGTGCCTGATATTGTATAAAGTAAGCCATTTTTATTATTTGCCTTTATGGACCCTTAAACCTCGACAATAAAATATGAGAACCTAACTTAAGTCATTTTAGAAATGTGAGCCTTGCACTTTATAAATTCCTGACTATATGGAAGGAAGCAGAACCGTAGTCTATAGCCACCTGTCTTCAGTATGTGTGTGCACAGGGGTGGGTGGTGCAGAGAGAAAGGATGGGGTGGGCCTGTATTACCCAGGAGCACCATTCAGTTCAGCCTGTCTTGGTTGCTGAGTCCTTTTTGCCCAAGGAGACTGGCTCTTTCATCTTGTGTCACCAGCTTTGCTTCCTGTAGGTCTTGCCCTCAGAATAACTGTGTCATCCAGGACTCATAGAAAGCAAAGATGCCTGAGAATCACAAACTGATTTGTCTGTAAGGACACCGCCTGGCCTGGCCACTCCACACTTGATGCATTGGTTCTTTTAAGTTCTCAACCTCTGGCTCTATTTCCTTTCCTCTCCATTTTTCCTATCTTGTCTCTTGGTGAGGAGGCATTCACTTATAAATCTAGATGGTTCAACTTACTGTTAGTGACTTCCTCTGTTTTGTGTACAGCTCTCAGTGCACCCCCTTCTTGGTCAAAAGGGGTGCAGAACTCAATTCCATTCAGGCCATGCCTAACCCAAGTGATCTCTCAATGTGATCCTTTAAGTTTAGAAATTAACCAGTTATGACTCTTCAGTATGTTGGTCATCTCCATCCATTTGGTGTTCCCATCTGATTAGGGCTTCATTCCTGAGTTTCCAAAGGCTATTTTGAACCTCAGAGTGAGGGGGAATACGTGTGCAGAGGCTCAGAAACTTTACTCGGTATAGAACATGTTGATACTCAGCAGTCTCTTCTTGTTGTAATTTCAGTATACATATGAAATCAAGGCTTCTGGGAGCCACACTCAATTTTTATGTATAAGAATCCAAGTTATCACAAACTTAGTGGCCTACAACAATCAAATTTACTATTGTAGAGTTCTGTAGATTAGAAGTATGACACAGGTCATGAGGGTCTCTCTGGAGGCTCTGGAGGCATTTTCCTGCCTCCTTCACCTTCTAGAAGCCACCTAAATTTCATGGCTAATGATCCCCTTCCCCTCTCCTCAAAGCCAGTAACATTTCTGTGACCATTCTTCCTTTGTCACATCTCCCCCTGACTTCATCCTCTGACCTCAGCCTGGCAAGGTTCTTCATCTTTAGGGAATCATGCAGTTGGGCTCACCCGATAATCTAGGGGTAACTTCTCTGTCTAAAGGCCCATTACCTCAATCATATCTGCAAAGGCCCTCTTGCCATGTAAAGAAACATATTTATAGGTGCTACAGATTAGAGCATGAACATCTCTGGAGGTCATTATTCTGCCTATCATAGTCTTCTCTCTGGTCCCTAAGGATTCACATCTGTTTCACATGCAAAATATATTCATCTCAAGGTCCTCAATGTTCTCAACCCATAATAGTGTCTACTCAAAGTCCAAAATCTCATCAGCTCAAAAATCCCGTATCTCATCATCTACCTTGTATAAATCAGGCATGGGTGAAGCTCCAAGTGGCAACATGAGGTACTCTTCTTCAATGTAAATGTTCTGAAGTAATTGAGTTGCTATTGTTTCTATGGGTTTACACATTTTATCAAATGTTTCCATTTGATTGTGGCATTCTGAGGCATTTTTATCAAAAGGGCCATGAGTGGCTTTTATTTTTTGTTTGTTTTTTGTTTTCTACAGGTTGCCATATGTCTACTGTATGTCATTTCAATCTTCCTATTCTCGGTCCAACTCTGAGTCTATGGTGGAGATGGACACATGTTTTCCTTACATCCCTATATTCCAGACTGATATTTACCACAAATGGAGGAAAAAGCTAAACATAAGACTGAATATTGAACCCCTTGGTATTTCAATATTTTCCAAGTTTTAAGTCTAAAAATTGTCAAAATCCATAGATGGTTTAGGTTCTGATTTTCTAGGATAGTAGTTTTAGCCAACATACATATAGACGCAGACACACAGACACACACACACACGCACTCACTCATATATATGCATTCATCAAATGGCAGTGGGGATTTGAAAATTATATAATTTAATATAGCAGTTAGTGCAGTGTCTTTAGTGCCTTAGAAGTTTATTTTTATTTCTACTTGTACCAATGCACCTTTATAGAAAAAGCATTCTAAGATTAAAATACATTTCAGATTTCTTGGCAATTCCTTTCTTTTAGTACGTTTGCATTTGCTCCTCTACAAAATGAAACTCTTTCACTGTAAAAAAAATTATTTTACAGTAATTTTTGGGCCATTCATACCAATACATGTTAGAAATAAAACACATTACTACTAGGAACAATATTGTAACGCCACACAAAGTGCACAAACAGAATAAACTTGGCTGAATAGACAAAGGTATTTGGGAGACTATAATGAATACTCTGTAGATGACCAAGAGAGAAATGTTTACTTACTGAAAACTATGGCAATACTACATTGCATAATTCAAGATAATTTTTAAAATCTTGTTTCATCATACTTTAAATAAGACACATTTACAAGAGCTCATGTTTTCTTAGTGATGCTTGGCTTGAGGAATTTTTTAATTTGTAGTGAACAAAACTTCCTTTCTACTGACCCTGAAAAAATAACCTGAGAAAACTGTATAGTAAAGTTTCCAGTTTTTCATCAAAGCTACGTGTGCCAATCAGTCATCCAAAACACACCATCATCATGTAATTCTGAATAATCAATTACAGAATTAAAACATAGCAACCATAAATGACAGCGATCCCTTGCATTTATAAAAAGTATCACTGTTTTTAACAATATTTATTGACCTAGAAGTCATGAATTATTCATAGCAGATAAAAGATCTCTAGTTATCTGATGGGATCCAATTCTACTCAATCTGCCCTCACAAAATGTTTGAAGCCTCCTGGCATTTTGCCCTTTGTAGGGGCTTGATTCTTCCAGTTATTTGGTTCACAAGAACATCTTGTATTTTAGTGAAGAATAAAACATCCTCCTATTGCGATGAATAATGAAGAAAATGTCTGCAATCCAATATTTTGAACACATATCATCTTTTAAAAATTCCGACTTGACTATATATTTTCCTTAATGTTGACATGTTAGTACTCTTGTGTTTTTAAAAGGCTTCTGAGTTTTGCTTCTGGGGTTATGCCAGGTCAAATTATTAATGTACCCTCCCTTTCCACTGAGGATATTTGACACGCTTCGCATTTTTTACATATTAAACATTACGCTCTTCTATCTTCCTTTACAATTTCCATCCTCCTCCCTTAACACTTCCTTCACATATTACTGGGTCCTGAAGGCCAAATAAGAGGTTTTAACATGAAATCATAGGCAGAATTTGGAACAAAAATATTATTTTTAAAACTGAGTTGACTAACAATATAATGTAAGGCCATAAGATATTTTAGTAGTTTAATCACAGTTTCCTCCATTCTGGTTCCTCATTTTTTTCTAGCAATGGTTCAGGTTAAGTACTTTTCATGGATACTGAGTAATCTAAATGAGTATTCCTAAGTAACATGGAAGACAGGACAAAGGAGGGAGAAGGGAAGAAAATATTTGTTGAGTGCCTACAATGTACTTGGCATTTTGTTAGAAATTTTTAGAGTACTGTAATCAAATCAGACACTGGAGCCAAATTGCCTGAGTTGAATAGTAGCTCTACTGAAATCCCATCACTGCCTGTAAGATTGTGGGCAACTTACTTACTTACTTTGGACCTCAATCTTCTCATTTATAAGAACAAGGTGAATACATAAAGTAGTTCTGATCAATTTATGAGTTCATATGTGTGAAGTACCATGGCAATGGTTGGCTTATGGTAAATGATATGCTAATATCATTAGCTAATTAATATTAGCTAATTAGCTAATGTTAATATTAGCTAATTATTATGATTGTTAATTACTATTACTATTGTTTTATCTCACTTGGTTTGGGTCCATAAAAGCCCTAATATAAGATGGCTGTTTTCATCAGCATGTTACAGCAGAGGAGACTAGGGTTCACCAAAGTTAAAGAAGCTGATCGCTCACACAGTTAATAAGTGGTCTGTCTTATTCCAAACATATGGTCCTACCAACGAAGGGAAGTGAGGGCTAATGAGTAAGCTCTATAAGGTGTTAAAAGGACCTTTCCTATGACAGAATCAGTAAGATCTCAAAAGTCCTTCTTCCTTCTTAATCATCATTTAGTTCCTATCCCTTTCTTTCATTACTTTGCTGTCCTTTTAAACATTCTTTTTTACAGTTTCATTGGAATATAATTAATAGGTGAAAAAACTGTATATATTCAATGTTTATAATTTGATGTGTTTGGACATATACATATATCCATGATACCATCACCACAATTAAGGGTAATAAAAATATCCATCACCTTCAAAAGTTTCCTTGTGTTCCTTTCCCCTTTGTGTCTGTTTTATATGTCTGTGTGTATGTTAAGAACACTTGACATGAGATCTAACCTCTTAACAAGTTTTTAAATGCACAACACCATATTGTTAATTAAAGGCACTTTGTTGTAAAGCAGATATCTGGAACTTATTCATCATGAATAACTGTAACTTTATGCACATTGAACAACAACTCCTTCTTTCCCCTTACTGTCATGCCTGCCAATCACAATTCTGTTTTCTGATTCTGTAAGTTTGGCTATTGTATTTGCCTTAAATAAGTGGAATCATGAAGTATTTGTCCTTCAGTGGCTGACTTATTTCACTTAGCAGAATGTTTTCCAGGCCCATCCATGTTGTTGCAAATGGCAGGATTTCACTCCTTTTAAGGATGAATAATGTTTCATTATACATAGCCACTGCACATTTTCTTTATTCATTTGTATGTCAGTGGGGACATGTGAAGCATTCCCTTAGCCTGGCTATTCTGAATTATGTTGCAATGCACATTGAAGTATAGATTTCTCTTTGAGACCCTGATTTCACTTCTTTTGGGCATATATCCAGCAGTGGAATTGCTGGATCATATGGTAGTTCTAATTTTAAATTTCTGAAGAACCTCCATACTGTTTTCCATAGTGGTTGCACCATTTTATATTCTCACCAACAGTATACAAGGGTCCTAATTTCTCCATATCCTCATCAATACTTCTTGTCTTTTTGCTGTTGCTGTTATTGTTTTTATAATAGCCATTCTAACAGTTATGAGGTGATATCTCATTGCAGTTTTGATTTGCATTGCCATGATGATTAGTGATATTGAGCAACTTTTCAAATACCTGCTGGCCATATCTATGTCTTCTTTGGAGAAATACCTATTTAAACACTATTCTCATTTTTTAATTTTTTCATTGAGACTTTTGTTTTTGTTTTTGAGGTTAAGTTGTAGGAGTGCCTTATCTATTTTTAAAATTAACCCCTTATCAAACATATGTTGCAGATATTCTCTCCCATTTTTGGGTTGCCTTTTCATTGTTGATTGTTTTCTTTGCTGAAGAAGCTTTTGAGTTTGATGTAGTCCCACTTGTCTATTTTTGCTCTGTCATCTGTGCCTCTGGTGGCAAATTCATGAAATCATTAAACACTCAACAAACTAGGTATAGAAGGAATGTGCCTTGATGTAATACTGTATACGGCAAATCCAATGCTAACATTATACTCAATGTTGAAAATCAAAGCTATTTTTCTAAAATTAGGAGCAAGACAATGATGATCATGCTTATGACTTCTATTCAACACAGTACTGGAAGTCCTAACCAGGGTAATTAATCAAGAAAAAGGAATAAAAGGCATCCAAATAAGTAGAAAGAAGTAAAATTACCTCTGCAGATGACATGATCTTATAAATAGAAAACCCTGAAGACTCCACCGAAAACACTCTTAGAACTAATAAATGAATTCAGTAAAGCTGTAGAATAATATTTATAGAATCAACAAACAAAAAACCCTTGCATATATACTGAACAAATTATTCAAAAAGAAATTAAGAAACAATCCTATTTACAACAGTATCAAAAAGAATAAAAAACTTGGGGAAAACTTAAAAACTTAACCAAGGAGGTGAAGACTTATAAATTGAGAACTATAATACATTGATGAAAGACATTAAAGAAGATACAAATAAATAGAAAGACATTTTGTGTTAATGAATTGGAAGACTTATAATGTTAAAATGTTCATCCTACACAAAGAAACCTACATATTCACTGCTATTCGCACCAAAATACAAGTTTCTATTTCTTACAGAAATAGAAAATATAATTCTAAAGTTTATATGGAACAATAAAAGACCCAGAATAGCCAACGCAATTTCAAGTAAGAACAAACTTGGAGGCATCACATTTCCTGATTTCAAACTATATTACAATGCTATAGTAATCAAAACAGTATCATACTGGCATAAAACAGGCACATAGACCAACGGAACAAAATAGAGAGCCCAGAAATAAACCCCCACATATGGTCAACTGGTCTTCAACAAAGGCACCAAGAATACACAATAGAAAAAGGATAGTCTCTGCAACAAATGGTGTTGAGAAAACTGAATATTCATGTGCAAAAGGATGAAACTGGACCTCTATCTTATATCATACACCAAAATCAACTAAAATGGATTAAAGACTTAAATGTAAAACCTGGAACTATAAAACCCCTAGAAACAAAATAGAGGAAAAGCTTCACGACATTGGTCTTTTTCTCCTTCTAATTCCAACATTAATAACATGTGAATTGCTATGAAGGTAATATAATTTTGAAATACAATAAATAAGAGGAAAAGCTTTTCCACTCCTTCTCATTAAAATCCCACTGAACTTACAGTATTTCAAACTTACTGCCTCCCTAAAGGCCTCCCCAAGTATTTCTCATTGATTTTTCTTCTTCCTATTGACTCCTATGGCATTTATGGCCAGAACAAAATAGCTAAAACTTGGTTATATACAATTTAAATAGCTAAGTTGCACATAACACAAGATGTACATTTCTGATAATAAATAGCTTACCAAATTTCACTTTTTAAAAACTCATGATGAGCCCTACCATTTCTTAAAGTTTCTCCTTCTCTATCCTTTCCTAGTTGTATTTTCAAATAGGCCTTGGGTCTGAATTGAGTCAAAAAGCAGTAATTCTAGGATCTGTAGCTTAATTGTGTATCTACATCAATCTTCTTGTTTTGCTAATGCATTGCGGTCATGTCAGATATCATCACTGAGGGGAATTAGGTATAGGGTACACAGGAACTCTCTATTATTTTTGCAACTCTGTATAATTATGTAAAATTATTTCAGTATAAAAAGTTGTAAAAATCATTTATTCTGCTGAACACATACTATCACTGGTTGATTTTGAATTGTAAGTTATACATACTCAGGAAAACACTATGGTCCCTGAGGACAAGAAAAATTTTAGATAGTCCTTTGAACCTCTCCCACAAATATTAGCATTTTATTGGGCTTATAGCGGGAGGACTGAAGAAAGGGTGAAACAATTGGGAACACAGTAGGATTTTAATAAATATTTATAAACTGACAAGTGAGAGACATAAAAAATCGTGGGTTACATTTTGGGACCTGAAGATTCAAATGTACTGTATTCTTGATTTTACCCCTTTTGGAGCACTGCTAAAAAGTAGATTCAAGATACGAAATATTTGAATGGAAAAAAAGTCCCAGGTTTTGGAACAGTTCACTATTATTCATACTACCATGTGCGGTTGAGTCTTCCATTAAACCATCAAACTCAACATGTGCTTCCAAATGACTAGGAAGCTGGCTCAGTTGTTAGATTCAGTTGTAATTTATGGGGTTCTTACTGCAAAAATAACTCAATTACTTTTCAGACAAATAGTCACCATTTTTTATTCGTACTTTTTCTTTCTGACTTCACCTCTTAAATTAGTCCAATGGCACAAAACAAGAAAGAAATTTTTTAAAGATTCAAAAAACAGGAAATGCATCATTGAGGAAAAGATGTTATCTTTGTACCTAAAACAGTGGAAACTTAGGAACTTTTCTCAACACTGCTGTTCATTCTATTTACCATTGCATAAGTTTTATAAATGCCACCGTCAAAGAGCAATTCAAAATCATTTGTCCAAATACTGGGGAAAGAAAAACGATCTGACTTTAATTTGGTTTTATCTAAGACTTAACTATATGGAGCAAGGTATCAATAAGCTCAAGGTTATGGGTTCAACTCCTATACGGCTACTTAGTTTCTATCAGCAGAAAATTTGTAACAGGGACATAGACTATATGTTTAATCCCCAAACACTTACCATGCAATCTAGCTCAATCCATTCCCACTATTACCAAATAGCACAAAGTATCATCTTAAAATCAAAGTTCATCCTGTCACAATTGTTGAGGCTTACATTTTATTTTTAAACAAAATTCACCCTTCTATGATGTAAACAAAAAGTTCTAGTTTTAAGGAACCGCAGGAAAGTTTCCCATGTGCTCTGGCCCACAGAATATGTTTTTACTCACGTAGTCTACTCTCACTAGAATGTAAACTCCATGAAGGTAGACAGCTCCTTGTTTTATTACTATAGTGTCAGTATACACCCAACAGGGCCTGGCACTCAATGCACTGAATGTGCAGCTCACAAAAAGTGATATGATTTTCTGAAGCTGAAAATACATGCCTCAAATGGAAATTGAGTACTCAGCAAACTTAACACAATGATTCCCAAAGTGTGGGCCCTAGACTAGCAGCATCAGCGTCACTGAAGAACTTGTTAGAAATACAAATTCTCTGGCCTCAGTGCAGACCTACTGAATCAGAATCTCTGGAGGTGGGGTCCTGATAACAAGCCCTGCTGGTGATCCCGAGGCATGGTAAAGTTTGATATCAACTGTTATAACCCAATAAAAATATACATTTCCAAACTCAGCTCTGGTTTGATTTGCAGCAGCAGTGCTAAATCACATAAATTCAGCCATTTTACTACAAAAGTATTCATACATATCTTGGAACAAATGCCTGGGAAATGAGTTTCTGCATAGGATAGATATTTGGGCCAATAATGGTTGATCATTGTTATGCACTTTCTGTAGCAATGTGTCTTGATTCCTAAGAAAAGCATGGGAGAGAGAAACAAGAGACAAAAAATATAATATTAAGCAGGAGATTATAACTGTGAGGCTTCTCCCCAGCTCACCTTGGTTATGGCAAATCTCCTAAACAGAAGTTATTTACTGACCACAGAAGTAATGTGATATAGTGTTAATGTGCCTACACCAAGAACCAACGACCTATGTTTTTGTTAACCAGTTGTAAGTTATCCAAAAAGTGACACAATTTCACTAGAATTTCTCATCGTTTCAATGAGCTAAATAATACCAAAGTGGAAAATTCTATGATTCAATGAGAGTGTCACAAGGGTCTATAATGTTCCAAAACAAACATTTCCAGATGATAGAAAGTGGGGAGGGATAATAGACATGCTGGATCCAAGAGGCTCCTGATGCGCCAGGATAATTGATTAAATCTAACAAAATAATACTTAAGAGGATGAAAATAAACATCTATACCTGGGTGAAACATACATACATTTCACACATTGCTCAGGTACAGATTTGGGAAGGTTTGGCTCAGCAATGACATACATTAAAACGAACAAACAAACAAACAAACAAAAAAACAGTCTCCATTTGCAATAAACTCCCCATGAGCCAACATCATGTTGTCTCTCATCCTGACACCAACAGTGACCTTAGGATGCCTCAGCAGAAACAAAGGATCTAGAAGCAAAATCACAGTTATGCTCTGATCTGTTCTGGGTACACCACATCTGAAATGTCTGTCTTCGATTTCAGGTCCACATTTCATGGAGCGCATTGTAGAGCAAAAGAGAAAGGATGATGCTATGACCTCACGGGGGTAAACTAAGAGACTCTTTGTAGCTAGACTATAGAAGACGATGCTCAGGCATGAGTCAAGGCATGCTGGCTATATTCAATTTTGTGAAGGGCTGTCATAAGAAGAGGGATTTATCATGCTCTACGTGACACTGAGGGGATAAAGTTAAAGTCAATGCCTACAAGCTACAGAAAAACCTTTGGTTCCAAAGAAGGAAAAGCAACAAACAGGAGGAACTGTTGGAATGATTTTATGTGTGAATTCAATCAAACACTAATGTAAGGGTTTTGTCTATGTAGTTAATACCAGTAGACTGATAGTAGTAAAGGAGACTACCCCTGATAATATGGGTGGGCCTCACCCAATTCTTGGAAGGCCTTAAATGAAAAAACTGAGGTTTCCTAGAGCAGAAGAAATCCTGCCTTAAGATTGCAACATTATCTCCTGCCTGAGTTTCCATCCTGCCAACCTTACAGATTTCAGTCTTGCCAGCTGCCACAATCAAAAGAGACAATTCCTTTGAATGAATGAATGTGAGTGTGTGTGTGTATTCTATTGGTTGTGTTTCCCTGGGGAACCCTGACTGATACAGTTGTGCAAAGGCAGATGTGCAAATGATCTACTTCCGGTCATGATGCATTCCTGTCACTGGAGACAGTCAAGTTCAGGCGAGGAAACCACTTTGGTCATAATAAGGAGGCTATTTAAAATATATGGCCCTTGATACAATTTTAAAGCGTGTGTGCCAAACTAGACAACATAGTCTAATTCAAATTTTTCATTTATTTATTAAGTCCTAGTATGTGTCAAATACTGTGTGAGGCTCTAGAAGTATAATGAACAGAAACAGCTACTGCTTTGCCTTTTTGGAAGGTACGTGTATCCTGCACGATATGCAGGGGTACCAGACCAGCTCTTTTTGAACACAAAATTGGTGCTTAACAGATACTTGTTGAATGAACAACTGAATGAATAAAAATATATTTTAAGACTGTAGAGAAATAGATAAATACACACACATACATGTACATATATGTTAACTGAAAAATCTATCAAAAATATTAAAATGTTTTAAAGTTTTAATTTATATAATGATAAGATTTGATTATTAAAACATTATATAAACACACCATGTTTCCTTATCCGATAAGACATAAGTCTAAGTTATTGTCCTAAACCCTCCTCTCCTTTTTGACTGCCCACTTTACATACTGATACTTAAAAAAAAAAATCAACTCAATGTCTCTTCATGTGACATATTTGAAACCAAAAATTCCTAAGGCATTGAAACTACAACCTCTGGATATGCTGTCACATTCCTCCCTGTTGGGCAGTCCATGGAGGAACACAAACAGCCAACTGCTGGACTGAGTGTATTCATCTGGCCTTCAGTAGCAGACAGCCAAAGGGTTCACCATGCTGCTTCTCCAAACAGAAATGTTAAGAAACATAAGGGGAAAAAAATGAACGCAGATCAATAATAACAGAACCTTAGTATTAAGCCCACATTTGTATCAGACTTGTAATTTTTCAAAGTACCTTCAATGCCATAATTTCATTTCGTAAAATGCATTCTGTAAAAATTTTGCCTGCATTCTGTAAAAATTGAAAAAGAACAAATGAATCCATCATTGGGCAGATGAACAAAAGGAGATAAGGATGAAATTAAAATGAGGTTTTAATCTCAATCTTTACAGTCAATTGTGTGCTTCTATACTATCAGATGGTAAGGACAGGACACAGTATAATGTAGGCTATTTACATAACAATGAGAAACACATTCTTTAGCAAAAGATGATTCACCAGTTTTTGTTTTTTTTTTTAACACTTGATCTGAGGCTAAAGAGATAGAATACTGCATTGCAGGAGAACGCTCTTTTATATAAAAGTGGCTGAGAATTTTGGCGATTTTGGTTAATAACGCATGTGGTACTCCCAGAGGGCTTTGCCATGCATTGGTTATCTATTGGTTACTGTGAATTCCTTATAAAAACAAGATCCATCAGGTTTTACAAAGTTTGTATGATAAAATTCTAATGGTCATTTCATTTCCTAATATAAAATAGCTGAGAAGATGTGGAAAATAACTGAATGATACAAAATGAAAACCTTTGATAGCAAAGTTGCAAGAGCCTTGCGTTGAGTCATAGACTGGAATTCTAGACTTGGCTCTAGCACCAGTAAGCTGGGTGATCTCGCCAAGGATCTCTCTCACATGTATCTCTCATACGTATGGATAAGCTTTACATATTTGTTTATTCATGCTGAAATTATCTATTTCAGACTGCCTGGCCTTTACAATATAGCAACTCATTTTCCATGGGATGGAAGAAATTATGGCTGTTTTTCTGAAACCACATCAATTTTCAAAGGCAGCTGTAGCAACAGACATGCATTTGCACTGGAATTTTGGCTTCAAGGCCAGTACCACCTTGAAAATCTGGCTGATTTCCGCAAACCCATAATTTGGAGAAATACCAGGAATAAAAAGGGGAATTATAAGGATGATTTAAAATTTTCTTCCCTCCACTTAAAGTTAGTCTTTCAAAGTTGCCAAGAAAACAAGTCGAGATCAAAATGGAATTAATAGATAGCTGGTATTTAACTACAGAAACATTTCAATGAATAAATTAGCCATTAGTTTAAAATAAAGGACAATTGAATTTTAATAATATATTCCAATAAGAAAAGCAAGAACAGAGATACGTCCTTTTGGCTTTGAAAAATAATTCTTGATTTTGTTTTGTTTTGTTTTCCAGTATTGTTTCCCCCCAATTATATTTTTCTTAAGAGAAAAGCCTTAACTAAGAAATGGTCATTGTCCACCTGCAAAGTACTTAGCCACCTACCAGTAACAATTAATTTTCATTTTTTTCTAGTTTTTTGTTTACTTTTATTTTCCTATGCTATCTTAAGCACCATTTCTCTTTTTTCTTCCTGGGCATACAAGAAAGGTCAGCAATGACTTATAAATTGCACAGAGGTCTGCCTTTTATACATACACACGGGCATACACCTGCAATTTGAAAACATGGCTTCATTGGTCTTGGGGTAGAAAAAACAAATTACAATTCACTCATCTAGGCTGTTTGCCTCTTTTTGCTTTTCTGTCCTTGCAGGTAAAGGAAGATACAAACGCTGTAAAGCCACAGGTAACCAGAGCACTATATTTTAGGACAACAGAAAGGCTCCTTTTTCTAACCACACCCAAACTTGTCTCAAAACCACCTCCCTCCCTTTGGTCCAATTCTTTAAAAAACAATTATTCCTCTAACCACCAACTACACAAGGAATCAATAGGCCTCGTTTCTGGTAATCTTTCAATTTCATAAACCAACTAGGAAAAGCTTCTTTACACACACACATGTGTTAAGGGGCCATGCAAGCTCCGCATCCACATGGGCAGAGGGAAGCATAATCTGCCCTTTTTCTTATCTTGATTAATGTTTTTAGCAAATTTACCATAAAGATTATATAATCTTATGTCTACACTCCCATGTTCACTGCAGAATTTTTCACAACAGCCAAGATATGAAAACAACTTAATGCCCATTAATGGATGAATGGATTTTAAAATGTCATTTTATATTTATATAGATATGTGTGTATATATATGTGTATATATATATACACACACACTCATGCACACACACACACACACACACACACTATGGAATGCTATTCAGCCTTAACAAAGCAGAAAGTTCTATAATTTCCAACCATATGGATAAACACAGAGGAAATTATGCTAAGTGAAATAAGTCTGGCCCAGAGAAACAAATACCATATGATCTCACTGATATGTGGAATCTAAAATAAAGTTGAACTCATAGACACAGAGAGTGGAATGGTGGTTAACGTCACTGGGAGAGGTATCAATGGGCCAAATGGGGGCGCTGGTCATAGGATACAAAGTTTCAGTTACACAGGAGGAAGAAGTTCTGGTGACCTATTGCACAGCATGGTGACCCTACTTCATAACAATGTACTGTACACTTCAACATTGCTAACGGAGAGGGTTTTAAATATTCTAACCACAAAGAAATGACAACTGAGGAGATGGATACGCTAATTCACCTGGTTTGATCATTCCATAATGCATGTATGTATCAAAACATCAAAGTATATCCCATAAATATTTACGGTTACTATTTGTCAACTAAAAATAAAACAAAAATCTGTGATTGATGGTGAAAAATATATAGAATCTTAGAAAATAATGCTCCAAAAGTTTAATGGCTAGTTGGGTCCTCAAGGAGGTAAAAACTGAGATACAGGGCTGTTGTCTTTGTTCACATTCACGTGGTATGCACAGCCGAGGCCACTTCTTATACCTGTGGTCCTCAAGTGGACCCGAAACCTATGTGACATTAGAGCCACGAATAAACTTGTTATATCTTCCTGAAAAGTCCATTTTAGTCACCGAGTTTTAAGGAAGATTGTTTTTATGTTTAAACAAACAGATATATTAGGAATTCATAGTAAGTTTTGCATACATTTTATATAACTATAAAACATGCAAAATACTTACATGATCCTGAGATGCTTACATATCCCAAACCCCCTAGATCTTTCTTTCTCCTATTAGAAGTACTTTGAAAACAATGTTCAAAAAGCATCATACTATGCCATTCAGTCTGAAGAAGGGGAAAAATTGGTATATAGCTACTTTAGTAGAGAAAAAGTTCTAAAACACAAAAAGGAGTTCTATAGCATAAGAAAATTGATCTATCTGAGATGCGACTGATGTTTCTGTTTTTTTATTTTATATATATGAGATCTCATAAATATATCTCAGTCTGAAGTATACATATATTTTAAAGCAGGTTTTGGTGGTTATCTTAAAAGTCACATTTAAAATTAGAATAGTCCCTGTCCCACTTAAAAATAAGATGAAAAAAGCTTTTAAAAACCTTTTTATAATTGACAGAGAATAAAGCAGGCAAGAACAAAAAATAGGACGAAAAAACACTTCTCTTTGTGCCACAGAAAAAAATATCACAAGCTTGTTTGTTTTTGGCACCCAGTTTATAGCCTAGCAATCCGAGTCTATGAACTTAAGCCTTCATGGATGAGTGCACCAATTGGCTTTTGAATTACAGGATAGCATTACTCAATTAACTTTGAGACTAGCCCTTTCAAGCAATATAGTTAGCTGTGGCACACAATATTTCAGTTCTAAAATGAGAATGTCAACTGTGAAACTAAATTTACAATTTCAGTTGTTTCTCTATCAGCCCCCTCCCACACTTACTACGAATCTGAATAATACAACTACAAGAAGCATTGAAATAAAAATGTGTGCATTCTAGGCTTATTGGCAAGTCTTATCACTTTAATTACTTGGAACTTGTCAAAATATAGGCTGATGCACACAAGGAAATCTGTGCCCTGCACGCCACATTATTAATGCTTCACCCTTGGCCAATGAAAGTAAATGTTTACCCGGCTGGGACAACAAAAGATAGAAAGGGCTGGGAAATCATGACCCTACACTTTGCAGCGTCCCCATAGAGTTGACCGTACTATCCCTATGCCAGCAAGCTCACTTGAAGACAGAACTGCAAGATACAATTAGAAGGAACAAGAATTCCCCCAGTACAGCAGACCATATAAATACTTATATATTACACACATGTGAGTGCACATACATGCATCCCTCACATGTTTTATCAGTACTCTTTAGTAATTAGTACATTATTAAATTTTGCCTCTGCTGACATGTCTGTGGTCAAACTGTCAATGAAAAAGTTCTGGTAAATGTTAAATTCTGTTTTAAATATAGAGGGCCTATCTATCACCTGGGCTTAGGAAGCCATCTGCCACATACCAGAAGCACTTTCACATTTAAAGGTGTTAATTTATTGGTGACACTAACATATTTCTGGCTTTTTACAAGATTAAATATAAGCTATATGAAGTATTGTTATGATCATCTGTAGTCAAGCTATAGTTGACATTAACCAGATTTTAGGTTCAAGAAAGAGAAAAAGAGAGAAAGTGTGTGTGTGTGTGCGTGTGTGTGTGTGTTCAGGTTATGCTGAGCAGGGATATGGAGTTTTTACCTTATAAGCTGTCTGACTTAGTGAAAACCAAAATACTCACTTGAATGCAAGTATATCTTTAATTGTATGTTTTCACTGTGGAGCTTAACAAATTAAAAAAGCATACCTTAACAAATTATAATAATATAAGCTAATTTTGAGCATTTGCAATGTGCCAGGAACACTTGCACGTAACAACTCATTCAATCCTAGTAACAACTGAGGTGCTATTATATGTTTTTCATAGTTGAAGAAACTGACAGATTAAGTAACTTGCCAAAGTTGCCAAGTTCACAGGGCTAACAAAAGCTCACACTCCTGACTCCAAGCCATACGACTCCTTGTTAGCAAATGGGCAATAAGGTCTTGTTTATCCTCAATTCCTACTGGTATTAAGTGTGAGGAAAGTCGAGGGGACAAGGAAGACGTGAAGCCTCTGAAACAATTCAGTGAAGAGTTACTGAATTACATTCCAGCAGGTATAATTTCTTGCAGACTTAAACAAGCAAAAGTTACCTATAAGATTGATAAAGTCTCTGCAGTAGAAAGAGAAATGCGTGATACAATGATGAGGCAGAGACATCAAATAGCCATATTCACAGAGAATTAGAATCAACATAAATTCAATATTGTTGTAGTCTATTTTCAAAATGGTTGCATATGAGCCAGGCGGGTAGCACACACTTGTAGTCCTACTTACTGGGGAGACTGAGGTGGGAGGATCCCTTGAGTCCAGGAGTTGGAGGCTGCAGAGAGCTATGATCATGCCACTGCACTCCAGCCTGAGTGACAGAGGGAGACCCAGTGTCTTAAAATGAAATTGGTAGATATGAAGTAGTCTGTGGTCGTTTTCACTGAACTGTGGAAAAAGGCTTCACAATTATCACCCATGCATCAAACAAGTGCTGCTTTTAAAATGTGAGGTGCAGTTACAGGTCTCAGAAAAATCATTTAATGTTGAAATAGGAAAACACTGTCTGTTTACAGATGACAGACAAAAAGGCAATTGTTAAAGGTATGTTGTCTGTCATTGTCATTTTCACCTAAATGAAAATAAACACAAATGGTGGAATGTATTTAAGGCAAATAGAGAAAACAGTCCAAAGAAGATTTGAATGTTGTTAGAGTTGGAAAGAAACTTAGTGAGCAATTTCAACCTGCGCATGTTACATAAAATAAAATGAAGTTCAGCAGAATCTGATCTCCCTGTGCAGGTGTTATCTTCAGCTCTGGATGTGAGTCGCACTTCTAGCGGCAGTGTATGGAGTAAGGACACAAGAAGATGATATCTAGAACCCTGGAAGCTTCAACTTTGAGAAGTGGGCAGACGAACAGCAAACCCATGAGAACAGCTAGTTAGGAGCAATGGAGAGAGAGCAGCAAAGCCAAAGAGTGTGATGTCATGGGAGCCTGGGAAGGAAGGAATTTCAGGAGAGAATAAGCACCGGTGTGATGATAGAAAGAAGTCTAAGAAGATCAGAACTGGAAAATGATCATTAGATGTGTTGGTTATTGTTTGGTAGTGACTTTAGCAAAAGCGGTTTCAGGAGCGTGGTTATAACAGAAGATGGCTATGTTTTAAGCAATGAATGAGAGAATAAAAAAAACAGATAAGACAGTAAGGGAAGAACTCATATTCAATAAGCTTGAAGAAAAGAAAAAGATGAAGCAGTGGACAAAGAAATGCGTAAGGAAAAATGGTCAGGTGAGAATGAGAGGAATAATTGAAACCATGTGGGAGAAAGGCAATGAAAACAGGTGTCCCAGCTCAGGCTGATGCATGAGCCTTGACAGGAGGAGACACCCAGCTTGCTCCGAGATCATGAAGATGGGAAACGGATGGACACACGTACAGCTACGTGGTTCCCTCAGCTGAGTTTTTTTTATGCTTGACTTCTTAAATCACATGTAGGTTATTTCAACAAACGATACAAGGTTTTTGTAAATCTCCTTCCCTTATTGCCCATGGGAAGTCTGGAATGAAGGAATAAACAGTCAGCCTCAAGCCTAGACCCTGCACTCACAAGGCGTTAGACAAGCTCTTGCTGGCAGTGCGCGTCTTCTCCCACACTCCCTTCCCTCCATCCTCCACTCACAGGAATCATTTCCTCATTCTCCAGATCCTTCCACCAGCTACGGAAATTAGGTCCTCACGCCATTAGGAAACACTGAGGAGATTAACAGGGAGGAGTTTAACTATCTTCAATCGTGTGAAGGCTGGCAGGTTCTTAGCCTTGCCAACTATCTATTTTCCTTGCGTGGTTTCTGCCAGAGGCAAGAGCAAACAGCAAACAGAAGAAAAGGGTGGCAGCAGGAAAGAGTACTCTTGAAAAAATTAAAAGAAAAAGAAGAGACAAAGACTTAGAAGAGGGAAGATTACTGCTGAAATTAAACCAGAAGCAGGTTACAAAAGAAAGGTTGGTCACAGAATTAAAAAGCTATTATGTGTATTTGTCTAAGATTTTGTGGATTACCTAATGTATTGGATTATACAGCTTATTTCCAAACAGGTTTCCCTCTGCAAACATGCACCTACCAGATATCTGTTTGAGTCCTTCCCTGAGAACCAAAAGCTCTGTGTACAGTTAATTATGGTTCCTTCCTCCAGTAAGAGACGAAGGCAAGAGGTTTCCCTGAAAGGTCATGCTGCCCTAATATTTTAGCAACCTCGCCTTTGGAATTCTTTAATTGTAAGATCGAAGACATATTTTTCAAAGTAGATATTAGGTACATTTTTCACTTCCACCATTTCACCCTTAATCTTAAAGGTCTGCTAGTGATTTCTCAGATGGGGAACAAAGTCTCTGAATTACTGATGTTAGCCAGAACTTGCTTATTTAAATTCACTGCAGAGGCATTCGCAATAGCTATCTTGCTTGAGGGCATGCACTCCTAAAGTTTCAGGAATCCTCAGGATTTTCGCGTGTTGGGCAATAATGCAATTCTGCTTCTGATAAAGCTAGATTCACTTAAGCATTTTTAAAGCACCTAACACATGCTTGACACTGGACTGTTTGCTGAGAATACAAAAATGAATGATATGTAAAATCAGTCCCTCAAGATCTCATACATAGAGAAAAGCACAAGTATGTATTTTATAATTTCCATGATCTGATTTCTTTGGAGGTTGTTAAAAATCAGAATGCCAAGACCTCTGATATATCCATTATCTTGTATGTTATCAGCAAAGCTACTTCAACATAAATAAGCAAAAGGATATATAACAGTCAATTAGGCAAAATAAAAGTTCTAGATGAAGAGACTTTATCTAAAAGAGTAACAAATGAGAATAGGAGAAATACCAACTACCCACCTGCCCAATCCCAAGAAACGATAATAAAGAAACACACTCACCCACACACACACACTACAACAACCACAATGAAAATCTTACCTGACTTGCCCACGCCTGCTCTCCCAAATATTGCCAGTTTGACCTCTGCACTTTTAGCCATGATGGGTGCTGGTAGACAATTTCTGTTGTTAAAACTAAAACACTGAGCAAATCTTTTCGGTTCTAGTCTTTGGATTCACCATATCATTGTAAATCTTGGAAGAGTCCACAATCCTTAAACAAAAGAAATTTGGAAATTCATAAGAGACTAGAAAATGAATTAATATTTATTAAGCATCTAGTATATGCCAGCCACCATTCACTTTATCAACATTTTCTAGTTTGATCTTTACCACTATCCTGTGAGAAGTCTACGGTAACCTACTGTAAATGATTTAACCAATAAATGGTAGATTCAGGACTTGGATTTTGATCTGGTTGGTACTAAAACATGCATTATCACACACAATAGCATTTCTAAAGTACTTCCTCAAGAAATCTTTTAATGAAGGTATTGATTCTTGGTAGTAATAGAAAGTAAATAAAGTATGTGGATACACACATTTACCATCTATCTGTAAACATTCAGTGTACAAACACATGCAGTGGGGCAATGGAGAGAGTCACTTTTGGGCCTCTTCATGTCTCTTTGGGTTGAATAATATACATTCATATTAGTCAATTCCAATGCAACACAATTCAATTTTGCATCTCAAAGTTAAATTTTATCTCAATTCACTCTTGATCACATGATGAAGTCATGTGACAGATACAGATACACAGGTTCTAGGAATCAATATATAATATGTAGATTATATTTTTATATTTTGCTGGGCACCATGCCCTGGTACACAAACAATAAATGCCATGCTCCAAGTTATTATTCCTTTTCTGTGATGACTTCAAGTAAATTAGTTTATAATGCTGTCTTAAAACTTGGGAAATAACATTACGTACAAAGTAAGCACATCTTATTTAGTTTGGTGCTGTAGGAATGACATCTAGGTTCTTAGGACCAAGGAAACGTAAATTTGGAAAGAGCTTTGGTGGTGGTGGGGGCTGGAGTGGGGGTCATCTGAAGGAATCTTCTAGCCATTCTTCTAGCAAGAATCTTTCCTTAGGACATAACAATCATTCCATATTCCATGCTTGACTTACCACTTCCAGGTATGAAAGGTAGGCTCATTACTTCTGAAAGTTGCTTCATTTCTCCAATTAGGAGAAACTATCTTTCTAATATTGAGCTCTAATCTGTCTCCCTGTGGCTTCTACTCATTTGTCCTGGTTTTTCTCTATGAAATAACTTAAAATAAGTCAACTTTTTATTTCACTCAGAACCGTTCAAGGATCCTAGCGTCTAGTGGGACCCTTGCTCCATCCTAGGCTTCTTTTTTCTAGGAACTTGAGGCCCAGCCTGTCCACTTGTTCTTCCTGGAATGTACACTCTCGTTTATGTTTTTTTGACCTTTACTCCCTTTTTCATCATGTGCATTGCCTCCTCAACATCTTAATCACTTTAAAAACGTGGTGTCCACTGCATTCCACTTTGAGATATGACCTGACAAACTGACCCAGTATAAATTCCCTGAGATTTTCACTATCGTTAATCTGCACACCATGGCTGTACTGTAGCACAGCCAATCACAATAAGCCTCACATCTTTTACATGGACTGCAGACCCCCTCATTCTGAACTTTTGCAATCAATGGCTTAAACCTAAATACAACACTGCACTTTTACCCGTGTTAAACTTAATCACATCAGTCTTCATAACTCATTCAGTTTTCAAGTCTGGAAAGACGTTTTAAACACAAATATGTTATCTAAATGTGTTAACTGTTCCTGCTAGACTTTTTCCATCTATAAATTTTTACAAAGAGCTTCTTAAGAGAGAGAAATAAAAAAGTGGAAACTCTTCTGAAAAAGTATTTCTACAAAGACATTAACATGTAATTTGTTTTCTTCCTTACGTATTTAAGCTATCATTCTGTACTAACAAGGTTTTGTATTTGCTGATTTTCAAAGTGCCAGAGCTTCCTCTGAAGGAAGGAAAAATCAACATTAACATTAGCTGTTGTTTACTTCATCCTCAATAATGAAAAAGGGTCTAAGTAATCATTAATAACAAAAACCAGAAGCTTAAACATCTGCAATTTGTCCAGTTCTATATTTTTGGCTAAAGATAAAAAGATTTCCTTATTTGTCACTTTAGATGCATTCATTAAGAAAAGGCCCCTATGTCTTCAAGGTTTAGTGCTTCATCACAGAAACATAATACATGGAGATATATTAACTATTTAAGTTATAAACGAGAAGAGGTGCTGGTAAGTATTTCTTTGAAACACTGAACATGCAAGTGTCTGGAGCTAGTATAAACAATAATTTTCTATTTCATGCAAAACTGTTAATATCCATGGATATAAAATGCAAGTAATTATCTCTCTGATTAATATTTCATGAAAGTAGCCATCAAATGTGATTTAAAAAAAAATGACAAGTCACATTTTTTAGTAACTCCTAAATGGCCTCAGAGGCATAGGAATTTCACTTAAGAAAGAGAAATTGTGTGGGCTATTTCTTCCATTTATAACCTAATAAAGATACAGCTGGTTATTGTCAACCTAGTGTTATGTTTAGAAAAATCACTTAAAGGAAGACACAAAACTGACATGAGTTCTTCAGCATTTTATTTCTCACACGAAAATGTGAAAAGTTACATTTGACAAGATAGAAAACAAACATAAATTTGTAAATTGTTGTAATAAGTAAACTGTTGCCAAGTTTCTGATGTTCACAATAATTCATAATCTGAGAGCTTCCATACGTGGATCTAAGAAAATCCATTTGTCCTAATGTTCTGCTGGAATATTCTGAGTAGGGCTGAAATTTGCCATTCACTTTTTATGTGGACGGTGCTTTATTAGGACAAAAACATCTCAGCTCCTATCACTCCTAGAGGTAAAGTCATACCTATTTAGTTTGAAGGTGTAGGGTTTTTTTTTTCCTAAACATAAATTAAAGGAAAAAGCGAAAACGCTAGCCTCCAAATCCTGTATTATTAGTGATGCATTCATTGATTTATTCCACACTTAACGCTATGCACATACAAATAAAAGTAGTTCCCTTCGAAGAGCTTACACTCTGTTAGACCTATGATATTTAGATCACTGTAACCTTATTTACTTACTTATTTAAAGAAAGTTTTCATTCCTAATAAATCATTCTCAAGGCTATATTTATCAAAGTTCATGCTTTCTGCTTCCTCTTGGGGGTGGGGCAAGCAAGCATCTTTATAAGGTAATCATGCTTGGAACTTCTGTTTTCATGCGCTCATCAAAATCAACTGTAGCTATTTAGGGAAGCAAAGACCCTAGTCTAGTCCTGGAAATGAGAGTCTCTTCTTTTTTGGCCTCCCCTTCTCTGGTTCTGAAATCAAGTTTTCCTGGTCTCACTACTAGGAATTCTCCCTCTTCTTATCACTACGCAGTACCCACAGCAAACCAGGATTAATTGTATAAGCCCCTTGGCTATTTAATGTTGCTCTGAAATCAACAGGTATCTCGCAATAATAAACAAACCCATTGTGGACTGCAAGTCACTTGCTTTCAGGCTAGGGAGAAAATGCAGCTTTAAGTCACAAGGGCATTTTTCTTCTCAGCTAGGAGAGCCCTGTCAAGCCAGGCTGCCGGTGTTCCCATCTCCCTCTCAGCGAACCCTAAAGCCACCCTGGGAGGAGGACCCGGTGACCAAGAGGACTGACTCAGAGGCCGAGTGCGCTCAGGGGCTCGAAATGGGTCTGCAGGAAGTCGTCCCGAAAGAGCCACCTGGACACGTGCGTGACACTCACCTGTTCACACTCTCCAGGCCAGGAGAGCCACGGTCCTCTGCAAGTTCGGAATGGGTCCCCCAAGATCGCGAAGCCCTCCCACGCTGCGCAGCCCCGGCTTCGGGTTGCGTTTGCAGTTGCTGGGCTGCGGTCGTGGGTGGGACTAGCCGCAGAAGCAAGTGCCACTGGCCCGGCGGGGGTCTCCTCACTCTAGCTCGCTCCGACTAGCGGCGGAGGGACTGCGGCAGGACGCGAAGCTGAGCCGCGCCAAGGCCGCTGCGCTCCGCGGCCAGGATGCTGCAGTGCGGCGCTTCGGCGCCCCCTACTGGGTTCAGGGGTAGACTCCTCCCGCCGCGCTGCCTCCCAGGCCTGCGAGCTTGGGTCTTGTAACTTGCTGCACCGAAGACGGGCTTCCGTTTTTCATTGGTCATTTCCAGGCCTCTCGGCTCTCACCGAAGGGCAGCTTTCCTCGGTTAAAAGCTTGCCTAAGAAAGCATCACTATGTGGTGTTTTCTATTCCTTACTTCAAATGATCCTCACAATATCTCTTTGAAGTATCTTTAATTATCTCTCCATGATACCCAAGAGGAAACTGAAGGAGAAGGTAATGCAAGGCTAGTAAATGGCTGGAATGAAATCCAGACTGGATTGGAAACTGAGAGATGCTAGGAAAAACAAACACGGAATTCAATTGAAATTCTACTCATATATTTGAAAAAGTTCCAAAAGCTTCTCGTCCTTCTCACAAGATCAGCATTTATAGGATTTGCACTGGACTCATACTCCATTATTCTCAGATCGTAATAAAGACAATTAATATGCGAGCTGTGTTGGACCTGCTTTCATATTCCTCATCTGATTTGATTTTTACACCCTCTTTTCATGTAAGAACTAGTATTATAATTACCAGCCTTTCACAGATGAGGAGGTGAGCTTCAGAGAGGTTAAATGATCTCCCAGAAACTGAAACTTCTGAGCAAAGAGCAGGAAACACTTACGTTACTGTTTTTCCCTTACAAATCTGGGTATTCTTACCAAGTTACCAAGCGGCTTCCAGAAAACCAGTGTTATATAGAACAGACAGGGGCCTAGGGCAAACTGAACGATCTGCAGAATGTCATCAATGGGAAGGGAGGTAACCATGGGGGCCATTTCCAGAGTCCAGGCTGACCTGGAAAGTCACTGCAGCCACGAGTGAATGGCTGAATGGAACAGCTAGATCTATGGCAAAAGGAGGAGTTCCCTTAGCTGAGCACAAGTTGCCCTGCTAGTTCTTTGAGAAAGCTCAAAAACTGTGTGGTTTATGAGTTTCCTGATCCCTAATGTATCCCTCCCTCCACACCCAGACATCTGGATTAGATGCCTCCCTGTATATCTCACAGGACCCTGTGATCTTATCGTTGTGTTTGTGTCATACTCATTTCTGCTCCTCAGTCCTCTCCATTAAACTGTGAGCTCCCGGAAGCCAGGAATGTACCATGTGTGACTCCGGATTCCCAGCATCATCCATACAGTGTATATACCTACAGCCTGGCATATGGTAGGTAGTTAAAAATACCTACTGAATTGAAGGAATTAAGATAAAGAAGAAGTTGTGACAGGATATGTTTGAACTTTTTTACATACTGGATTTAGGATACACCATCTAGTAAGAAACTGAATGTATGGGGCTGACATTTAACAAAGAGGCCTGGAAAAGAGAGAGACTTTGGTGTCTTAGCATGCAGAAGACCTTTGAAGTCTGGGATGAGATAATAATTGCCCAGACTGATTATATAGAATCTTACAGAATTCAAATTACATGGAATTGTGTGGCATTAAGGTGTTCAGGTTTCACATGTTACTTTGTTTCCTCCATTAAATCTTATACTCAGGGCAAGATTTAATTTAAAAAAAAATCTGTGACCCTATATCAATAAATATACTATTTACAGAGACTTGAGTTGGAATTCCCACTTTGCCACTCTTATTTAATAGGAGTTACTGACCAGCCTGGCCAACATGGTAGAGACGTCATCTCTACTAAAAATACAAAAAATTAGCCAGGCGTGGTGGCACGAACCTGTAATTCCAACACTTTGGGAGGCTGAGGTGGGCAGATCACCTGAGGTCAGAAGTTCGAAACCAGCCTGGCCAATGTGGTGAAATCCTGTCTCTACTAAAAATATAAAAATTAGTCAGGCGTGATAGAAGGAGCCTGTAATCCAAGCTACTCCGGAGGCTGAGGCAGGAGAATCACTTGAACCCCAGAGGTGGTGGTTGTAGTAAGCCAAGATTGCACCATTGCACTCCAGCCTGGGTGACAAAGAGAGACTGTCTCAAGAAAAGAAGAAGAGAAAAAAAAAGAGTTTTCGAAGCGGGCCCAAGACAGGTCCCATTTGTAGTAGTTCTTTTGGAACTTGCCTATGGAACCTGATTCTTTCCATTTTCCTGCTTAGCCCCTATACGACAGCACTCCTCCCTCAACTAGGGAGGCGTTTGCACACACACCTGCAGTTCTTGATGTACTGCTCTAAGAGAGATGAAGTAGCTATCTTGGAGCCTGACACCCACTGTGTTATATTTTCTGTATGTATCCTATATTCTGTAGGCTGCTTCCTTTGTCTCGAAAGCAGCAGAAAGAAGCATCCTCTCTTGTACTGCCTGCCTCATGGATCAGTAGGAAGGGCAGAGGACACTTTGTACTTATGGTTCCATGATATATGTCTGCTGAGCAAGAATTCTGCTGGGGAAAGGGGAAGTCCTTGTCACATTCCAGTCTCTTAGCCTGGCCTTAGGCTTCAGCTAAAACCTCTAACACAAAACAAGTAGATGAAGAGTTGATATAACCACAAAGCATGTTAGAAACTGGAATTGTGTGTGTGTGTGTGTGTGTGTGTGTGTGTGTGTAGCTGTTAATCATGTTTGTTATAAATAATTCAAACAGAAGAAAAAATACAAAGATTTGACAATCACTCCCAGAATCACACTATCCAGAAATAATAACCATTGTTAACATACAGGGACCATCATCATTCCAGATATTGTAGAAAACAGACATCTTGATGGACAGGTACGTGAAATGGCACAGATATGCTAAGTGTCATCATACTGTAGATGCTATTTTTAATTTAAAAGTACGCTTAATGAAACAGAAGATAACAAAATTAAAGTGAACATTAAAGAGTGGCTGAACTTTAGATATTTACTCACTTCATGAGATATTCACCCTAAAGTTTCCTTTACAGTTTGAATTATTACATAAAACCAGATCTGAATTCATTATGCTTAAACATATATTTGTTTTAGTCAATATCAACTGACTGCTATTTAAAAAGAAGAAAATAGCTCTTTTATTATGTCTCTTTTATTTTCTTCTCTCCGTCTATATTTTTACACAGGTTTTATTTGTTCATTGTCAAGATTTATAACGTTCACATTCCACTTACAACTCTCATTCCCAAAGTTATTTAAACTTAGTTCTATATTGAAATAGAATAAATTTCTTTAATTGATTCTTTTATCATGGTTTTTCTATTATTGATTATTTTGATTCATCCCTTGATATCTTCATTAAGCAGGGTTTTCAAGAAGGTCTTGCAGGTGCTGTATTGTATAATTGAGAATACGTGTTTCTTCCTTTTCTTGTTGTTTTTAAATTTGTTATTAGCCTACTTTTGCTTACAATGGCCTTTCCCTCCTTTTTTTTTTTTTTCCTGCATAGTATTTTTATATTTATTATTTGCTTCATTTTAAGATCAGGACTCATATTTGCTATGATACAAATTCAGTTAATTGTGCTTGACTTCATTCCTACCTTATCTGAAGCCTGTTTGTTTTTTCTATAAAGCAATGGTTTGAAGATGAGCATTGTATTCTGTCTACCGTCTCCAGATGAGAAGATGGTAAAGGAAAGAAAGGAGGGTTTCTGAGTCTCTGTGCAGCCTCTGATAGAGGTTACATGCTCTACTTTTGTTCTCAGGTTTTACTAAAGACTCTGTCTCAGGATTTAGTGCCGGCAGTCAGGATCACATACTGCTTCAGAAAGATTCCCTTAAGCCTGAGATTGCATTCTTCATTCATTCTTGGAGCCCTCTACTCTCTCTCCCAAGCCATTTCCACTATGACTACTCATTCTGCCCTCTCCTTCCGTCAGAAAAGTGTAGTTGCTCAGTTCATTTCACTCCAAATTTGGAGACATTCTTAATTAGTGAGAAAGAATACTTACGATTTGATCACTCATCAGTACTGCTTCTGGAAAGCCAGGACTTTCTACATCATGATCTTTTATTTTCTTTATTTCATTTTGAAGTTACATGGCAAGAAATGATACTCCTTTCCTTATTTCCTTGCTACTAATGATTATCTTTTGACTTTTGGATGGGCATTTTATTGCTGTTACCATTTATTTAGTTAAATATTAGGCAAAGGCAAGACGGATTTTAGTTGAGATTGAACTTTCCTGTTTACTGGGAACAACTATAAAGGCTAACCAAAATATACAAAATAGCTTTTTGGAAGCATTGGCAAACAACCAAGGCAGGACTGCACATCTGACAGAGGGAATGTGCTAGAGTTTAGCACCACAGGCACACAAATTTTCTTGGTGGGGTCACCTTAAGGGCCCATATCCATGAAAGTGAAGCCCAAACATCAGTGAGAGATTAGGGTTCAGAGCTACTAAGACAGCCGGGTTCAGAAGGCTATCAGAAAGGGCAGCAGCCACAGAGAGAGAAGCTCAGATAATTGAATGGAAATGTCCCTAGGATCTTGGCTAATTTCAGGGCTGCACATTGCGTGGTGAGTCTCTGAGACATCTGGTAAAAAACAGCTTCCTAAAGTCTGAAAGCTCCTGAATCCCAAGATCTGAATTCCAGAGTTCTCTGAGTACTGAGAAGACGTCAGAGTTTCAGCCAGTCAGAATTCAGCAATCTTTGTGAAGTAGGAGTGAGGACAATGCCTTAGGCAGAAAAACTGTAACCTAGAACTAAGGGTGGATCTGAAAGACATCCCCCCACAACAAAGACTGAAATGAGACCTTTACAGGAGCAATCTCATCCACCAGCAAATTAACAGCCTGCCGAAACAAAATACAACACTCTTGAAAAAGTTAACAGGATCCAGAGCCTGTATAACCATCATCTACAATGTCAAACCTACTGAATTAGTCTGCTCAGGCTGCCATAACAAAGTACCCCAGAATGGGTAACTTACACAACAGAAGTATATTTATTACATGTATGGAGGTTAAGAAGTCCAAGAAAGTTTCATTATGAAGCCTCTTCTTTGGCCAGCAGGCGGCCCTCTTTATGTGCTCACAGGACCTCCTCTGTCTGAGTGTGTGGAGAGACAAAGAGAGTGTTTCTCTTTATAAGGACATTGGTCTTATTGGATCTGATACCACTCTTATGATCTCATTTAACCTCAATTCTTTTTGGAAAAGTTCTATCTCCAAATAAAATCACACTAAGAGTATGGCTTCAGTATAAGTATTTTGAGGATACACAAACATTTAGTTCATAACATAGACAATAAACATTTCCAGATAGGCAAGAAGCACACAAAATTCACCAATACTCAAGAAATAAAAATAGATGATAGATGATCTATATATTGAAGTAATTAGATGAAGACTTCAAAATTGCTAGAATTACTTTGCTAAAACCAATAGAGGAAATAATGGACAAAAACAGATAAAAGTATGAAGTAGTTATCATATTTTTATCCATTTGGGGGTATTTCACAGAGAAATAGAAACTATGAAAAGGATCAAATAAAAACTTTAGAACTATAAATAAATACTTAAAATTAAGAATGCATTTGAGGGGTTTAACAGTAGATTGAAAGATTGGAAGACAGAATTAGTAAATTCAAAGATCTGTCATTAGAAAATGTCCAAAATGGGCCACAGAAAAAGTAGACAATGGAAAGATGAAAACAGAGAATGAAAAATGTAGAACATGATCAAAAGTCATAACATACATGTAATTGGAGTTCTAGAAAGAGAAGAATGAAAGGATGAGATAAAAGCAATAGTTGAAGAAATAATAGCTGAAAATTTTGCAAATCTAATGAAAGATAGTAATCTCTCAATTCAAGATGTTTCACGAACCCCAGGCAAGGTAAATAAAAAGAAATCTAAACCTACATACATTTCAGTCAACTTTCTGGTCATCAAGATACAGAGAAAATCCTAAAAACACCTAGAGAGAAAAACAAAAAAGACACACCGTTTTTAAGGGAAAAATATAGTAAAAATGGATTATAGCCTCTCAATAGAAGCTATGGAAAACCTAGGACATCTTCAAATGGAAAAGGCATCTTCAAAGTGCTGAGCTAGAATTCTATACTTGTTGAAATAAGTCATTCACAGACAAAATTTGAGATAGTTTATTGGTTGCTAGCAGAACAATGAAAAAAACCAAAAAATTCTAGTAGTATAAGCAACTCCTGATAGGGTAAATAAATGGGTAAAAGTCAATGAAGATTAACCAATGAAAACCACAAGTATAAAAATGTCTTGTGGATTTATAATTTCTGGAGGTTAAATATATGACAGTGGGAAACAAAGTAAGAGGTATAAATTAAGTTATGCTGTTAAAAATTTCTTACACATTGAGGGATTTGGCGAAATTGCTAACTTAGACTAATAATGTAAGAATTCACTTGCAATTTCTAGGAAAACACTAAAGGTATCCCAAAGTATAACCAAAAAAAACCTAATAGAGAAGATAAAATAAAATATAAATATTCCATTAATACAAAATAAGGCAACAAAGGAGAAATAAAGGAACAAATAGATGGAAACATTTGTCAACAAATAAGAAGATACTAGACTTACATCCAACTGTCTCAAAAATTACATTCAATGTACATGTACTGAACACTCCAATTACAACACAGAATATGTCAGATTAGATTAAAACTGATGCAACTGTATGCTTTTTACAAAAATCACTTATTAAATATAAAGGCACAAATAGACTGAAAGTAAAAAGAAAAAAAAAATGGAAAAAGATGTTGCATGCAAACATTAGTCAAAGGGAAAGGCCAATTCTGCAACCGACCTTCGTTCCATGTCATTCCATACATGAAAGTTAGCCCAAAGCCTGTGTTCTGAATAATAATGCTTCACTACTTTTATAATGCAGCGAAGTTCATCTCCCTTTGTAATATTTCCTTGCCTTGGCCAAGGTTGATTGCCTCCATTCTTCTTTCCCATTCTCAGTTCATTTGGTGTTGTTCTGAGCACGACAACAGGAATACTAGAAATGAGTATGTGTAGAGAAAAGTTAGCTGTATTCAGTATTCTGTGTCTCTTTTGCAGATTCTCACTCTGAAACCTCCCGCTCATCTGGTCATACCCTATGGTGGGCAGGATTGCTGGAATGACAGCCCACTTTGTTGAGGAAAAGGAGAAGACAGTGAGTGCCTGTATCTTAGCAGATCTTTGAACCATACTCTCTGAACCAAATTTAGTTCTCATTAGTTCATCTCTGTTTAAACTCTTTTTCCAGATTATTGAAGATTAGATTATCCTAAAAGAATTGGATTTCTTATTGAATTTTTATTGCTATCACTTTTACTGACTTTTAAGTGGACAGTAGAACAGTTCTAAGATTAGTTGCATATGTCTCCATGTTAGTACTGTGCAATAGGGAAAGAGAGAGAGACTATCTGCTAACAGTAAATGCAGTTTAGTTATCACTAGTTATATAAGTATTATAGTTATATAAGTTATAATCTTGATGAAATTAATAAATTCAAATAGAATAATATATTCCATTGGAGGTTAGTGCTGCTCAGATGCTCTCGGAGGATCTTTACCTAATAAACTGGCAGGGAATTAGCAACACATTTACAAAGTTCTGACAATTTGTGGGACCCGGAATAACATAATAAAAGGAAAATTTAGCTTACCACAGGGTCAATGTGAAAAACTACATTTACTTATATAGGATAGTCCACATGGTTTTGTACTTCCTACCTTTACCTTAATGATACATAAAAACAATTCCAAACTGGAACATTTTTTGAACCTCACAAAATCCAACTTATCATCTATGGTTAAAAAAGGTCAAGAAGCCACATGAGCTAGGAGTTTTCCCTCCATTCTGTCTCTTATATAGGGTTGAAAGTAGAAACTCTTCTTAAATGAAATCATCATTTAATGAATCCAGTTGATACAGAAATACTAATGTTTAATAACAGCCACCAACTGATGCCAATAAGCAGCTAACTCAGGGAAAACTGTAGAAGGTGGAAAATATTACAGTTTTACTTATTTGCATAGTGGCTGGCATGGAGATAAAGCCTGATTCATTTTCAGTATTGTTGAATAAAATGAATACAATAAAATATGTATGATCTGTGGATGATTGAACATGAAACAGATACATAGTAATTTCTGGCTTAATATTTCATCTGGCTAGCTATCCCCAGCTAAGTCTTTCCAAAATGCTGCCAGTATACATCAAACAAGACATTGATACAGATGAAAACGCATGGCAAAATCTAAAGCCAACACTCAAATAAAACAAACTACTTTAACAGTTTGGGATATATTCTTCCTCCTTTGTGTGTGTACTCACTCACACACACACACATATGCCCCCATAAATATGCATTTTAAAAAATTCTTACATATTGAATCATAATATACAAATTGTTCTTTTTCTCATTCACTGTGCTTTAGAGATCTTTTCATTTCACTATATACAGATGTGCCTCACTGATTTCAACTGTGTTGTCATGGTACTAAGGAACTATATACCAAATATCATTAATGTAATTTTTAACCATCTAAAAGTACATTTTTATATTAGACATATTATTCATCATTTTAACGAGGTAAATCCATATATACTGACATAAAATATCTCCAACACAAAACAAGGGGCAATACATAAAATCTGATGCCATTCATGTGAAAAAAGAAGTCTACATAATTTCTATGTGGAGACATACATGATTTCATAGTAAATGTATGAAGGATAGAAAACTAACAGATGAAAGTCCCTTTGGAGAAGTGTCTGGGGTTGGTGTGGGTCGATAAGGGGGTGTTAGGCTTATCTGTAATGTTTTAGTCTGTTTTATTTAGCTTATCTTATAATGAAGATACATGTATTGCATTAGCTGACAAAATAAAAATCGTATCATATTTTTAAAACTAAAAAGTATATAAACTAGAAAATGAATACATGTATTCTAGAGATGGTTGGAAAAGCTCGTCAAGGGAAACTGGTCCATCAGAAGCAAGATCATCAGTGCAAAAATGTAAAATGGTTGGATTTTGCAGTTACCTCTTTTAAATGAACACTGTCAAGATGATACCTCATATACTTTCCTCTGGTGGCTGTGAATGTTATTTTAGCCAGCTTGTTCATGAAGGATGATGACAGAAAGGCATGGAAGTCAATGAAAAGATGCTGTCATTTATGTCAAACTCTGGGACAGAGCATGAGAGTCACGCTACTGTCAATCATGCTGGTCCTTTGCATATTAGTGTCCCTGAAGGGCTGGCTGCACAGGGGCTCACTTTTATAAAAGCTGGATTCCAGTGCAGTCACCTTTTCAGTTGCCTTCCTATCAGTGCCTTTTTCTCCATTGCGCATATGGTTTGCCCTTATGTTTTCCCCTTTACCTTTAGCTGAATTATAATATTGAAGGATAGAGTTGCTGGAGCTTATTGAAACACAAAAACTAAAATTTACAATTTACTTTTTAAATGTATCCATGGCTCAGAATTTCAGAGGTGAGCAAAATAAACAAACAAATATAAAGCTGTATCTAGGTGTTTCCCAAAATGGAAGAAAGCAATTTCCTTTCTATGTTAATAGTTTAAAGATCTGTAATTAAAGTGAACTTTTAACTAAAACAAGAACTGAAGATTTTTTCAATACTGCTACAAAAGAAGTGAATATTACAGCTGAGAATGAAATAATAACCTAGGACTAATAGAAGAACATCAGCAGAATCTGGATTGTGTATGAAAACACATCTGGAAACCAATAAGCAGAGAGATGGTTGTCTTAGCTGCTGCCTCTAGGGCTCTTACTAATCCTTCAACAGGATTGAACAGCAAAGGACAATGATGTCAAAAGACTACTCTGCAACACGTGCAAATGTACATAATTATTCCTGAGTCCACAACATAATGTAGCCATTCTCAGATTCTATAGTTTTGTTTTTATCATAATGTCTTCAGTTAATGAACCTCCTCAGATGTAGCCTTGATAGACCCCATCTAGTCATTTTGTTAAGATTTTGCAAATCAATTAAGCAGATCTCTCATCAAAACTATATTTAAAAATTTTTAAAACATTTAAAATGTATGTATTGCACATCACATAGAGTGGTGAATGCATAGCAGAAGAGGAAAAATTCGAGATTTTCAAGTGTGTTGATCCTGGCTGGTGGAAGAAAAGAAGAATGCGTGCCTGAAAAGAAGCTCTCACATGTATCTACCCTTGTAGCACACTACAGAGAGCTATAGAGATATTTGCCTAATATTCGCTGACCTGCCACCCCAACCAGAGAACATTGGGAGGGACTGGGTTACACAGGCTCAACAGGACAAGCCAAGTTTAAAACATGCAGATATGAAATCCTAGGGAGCTGTCAAATGGCAGAAGCGCAGAAAGGAAGAGAGACAGGTTTATCAAAGTCAAAATCTGAGACCAGGAGACAAGTAGAAGCAAAAACTGGTAGGAACTAAATGAATAATCTATTTTACAATGATCTATTCTAGGGATTCCATTCTCTTTTCTATTGACTTCCAGATGCCCAAATCCACCATGCTCTAAGCTGAATCTGTACTTTCTCTGTAGCATACCCATATCATACATCTCCATTTTCCCTCCTTCCCTTTATACCTCCATCAAATAAACCTGTCTGATGTCTTATTCTCTTAGATTCTGGCTGGGTGACAGAAGCAGTCTGATAAATTAATTCCTGCCAGATGTTAACTGGGGCAATAACATCATGGATAAGATCAGGAACAGCATAGGTTGGAATCCAGACTCTGCCTCTATTAAATTGTGTGTCTGTGAGATAGGTTCTTTTCTTTTTTAAGGTGAAGTGAGTTTATTGGTGTGTACCCTAATCTAATATGACCACAGGTCTTATAAGGAAAGGTGTTTAGGTCACAAAAAAAGCTCAAGAGAAGGTCCTCTGAATACAGAGACAGAAGACAGCCATCTCCAAGCTAAGAAGAGAGGGCTCAGAGAAACCACCAGACTGACAGCTTGATGTTGGACTTCTATCCTCCAAAATTGTGAGAAACTAAACTTCTGTGGTCAAGCTCCTCAGTCTGTGTGCCGTATTATGGCAGCTCTGGAAAACTATTCCAGCCTATTAGGACGCACATAGGATGCTCCCCGCAGAACAGCTGCATGGAAATGGAATCTTATCATGTCAGCATCCACCAGCATTGAGAGGCTGACCTGCTATGAGAAATGGCTTCCCTTAGGGAATAGTATGATGCCATGTGAGGGCACCTCCCCATGGGGCTCCTCCCTGATGGGGCTAGAGGGATGAGTTCCGTGTGATGACCCTTTACAGACAAATGCATGGAGTACCTTCACCTTCTTTTTTGTGTAACCCCCTTATTTTGTGTAAAAACCTCCCCAGTAAATGTTGGACTGTGAGTCTCGGAGGACGTCTAGCAGGGCCATGGAACTGCGTGCTATATGAGATATCTAGGGTTGGAAGTTAAAACAAAACTGTGGCAACATGCAGAGATACTTATGGGGTTTTCTCTGATCCTCCTACAAGGAGGTGAAAGGGATTTTGCATGTAATCAAGTTGCCACTGGGGAATAATGTCAGCCAGATTCCTTTGGGAGGGGACAGTGGGTTACTCAATTGGGTAAGCCCTAGGAGAGAACTCAGGGAGTTTCCATATTCATTTATATGTCCTGGGTTCACCATCTTCTCACAGGTGGCTGTCTCTGGGGACCGCTCGGTGCCTACTCTCACCCTAGAGCACTGCTGGTCATGGTTGGTGGCATGGTACACCTGCCCTTCTTTGAAGGAGATGGAGAAGGTGAATCCATCCAACAGCTCCCGCTTGATATGTTGCATGGAACTCTGAAAAGAGAGTGTCCAAAAGCCAGGCCAAATGGCGTCAATGACCAGCCTTGCTGTTTCCCCAGGCGGTCACCCAGATTAGAACTTTCCTCCCAAGATCAGGCACATAGGAGCATCTGCAGGGAATCTCCAGTCAGAGAGGAAGCTAGATGACAGACTGAAGTCTCAGGATGAACATGTGAAAAGAAAAGCTTTGTCCCCAACACTCCCTTTCCCATCCTGCCAGCCATGACCAGAGTATGAATCTGACAGACCCACCTGTCTCCCAACCCCTGACAACCTGCTCCTGTTCAGGGAGGGCCCCTCATCTCTTGCTTCCCTAAAACACATGGTGATGGGGAGGGGTATGGAACAGCCCTGACTGGATCACAGCTGAGGCCTTTCCTGGAAGGGCCTACCCCTGGGCTGCCCTGTGTTACCTGTGGGTGCCTTCTGCCAAATGACCAGAGGCGTTGAGGGTGAGGGTTCAGCTAATGTCCGCAGTCTTTGGAAAGATTCTCACTTTGGCCTTTGTCGAGACAAGGACATAGACAAATTGAGATACAGCAGGAGAACATCTTGCTCCCTTGAGCATCCCCACCAATGGCTGGATATGGAGCTATCCCTAGAATGTGGGTGTCTAGTTACCAGAGTTCTAAATTCTGTTGAGGTGTGTCCCCAAGGAAGTTAGGTCACTTCTTCAAGGTTCCATCACCAAGGTTCCTTCCTTCCATAAGACTTACTCAAAGGCCCCACTTGGCTTCTGACCACTCACTCTCCCCTTACCAACTTCTTATTTTTTCTATAAGTTATTGAGGTACAGGTGGTCTTTGGTTACATGAGTAAGTTCTTTAGTTGTGATTTGTGAGATTTTGGTGCACCTATCACCTGAGGAGTATACACTGCACCCTATTTGTAGTCTTTTATCCCTCATCCCCCTTCCACCCTTCCCTCCAAGTCCCCAAAGTCCATTGTATCATTCTAAGCCTTTGCGTCCTCATAGCTTAGCTTCCACATATCAGTGAGGGCACACTATGTTTGGTTTTCCATTCCTGAGTTACTTCACTTAGAATAATAGTCTCTAATCTCACCCAGGTCACTGCAAATGCTGTTAATTCATTCCTATTTATGGCTGAGTAATATTCCATTGTATATATATATACCACAGTTGCTTTATCCAGTCAGTTGATGAGCATTTGGGTTGGTTCCATGATTTTTCAGCTGTGAATTGTGTTGTTATAAATATGAGTGTGCAAGTATCTTTTTTGTATAATGACTTATTTTCCTATGGGTAGATACCCAGTACTGGGATTGCTGGATCAAACAGTAGTTTTACTTTTAGTTCTTTAGGGACTCTCCACACTGTTTTCCATAGTGGCTGTAGCAGTTTACATTCCCACCAGCAGTGAAGTGTTCCCTGTTCACCACATCCACATCAACATCTACTGTTTTTTTTTTTTTTACATTTTTAAATTATGGAACAAATTGCAGGAATAAGGTGGCATTACATTATGATTTTGATTTGCTTTTTCCTGATCATCAGTGATGTTGAGCATTTTTCTTATGTTTGTTGGCCATTTGTATATCTTCTTTTGAGAATTGTCTATTCATGTCATTAGCCCACTTTTTGGTGGGATTGTTTGTTTTTTTCTTACTGATTCATTTCAGCTCCCCTATGTTGGAGTCAAGGACTCTGGTGCTTCTGGCTCCTGTCCAGAGTTCTGCCTACCTTGCTGTCTCCAGCTGTCACATAACTGTGCTCCTGGATCTCCAGCTTTCAAGTAACACACGTGATGTTTTAGCTTTCATCAACCTCCATTACCTTAAAGCATTCCACTAGGAATTGCCTTTGGTCTGGAGTATAGTGGCGCGATCTCAGCTCACTGGGAGCTCTGACTCCCGGGTTCATGTCATTCTCCTGCCTCAGCCTCTTGAGTAGCTGTGACAACAGGTGCGCACCACCACACTTGGCTAATTTTTGTATTTTTAGTAGAGACAGGGTTTCACCAGTCTGTTGGCCAGACTGGTCTAAAACTCCTGGCCCCAAGTGATCTGCCTGCCTTGGGCTCTCAAAGTGCTGGGATTACAGGCATGAGTCACTGCACCCAGCCCCACTGTGATTTTGAGGGATGTTTTCCATTGCCCCTTCTTTTGCTACAGTGAGGGAGGCTTTCTACTGATGTACAACTCTCTAGCAACCTTGGTAGGAAAAGAAGAGTCTGAGATTTGGGTACTCCCTATAAGACATTGTGTTGGGAACAGGCCCCAAAATCTGGCCATAAACTAGCCCCCAAACTGGCCATAAACAAAATCTTTGAGCACCATGACATGCTCATGATGGCCATGATGCCCATGCCCACACTGGAAGGTTGTGGGTTTACTGGAATGAGGGCAAGGAACACCTGGCCCACCCAGGGCAGAAAACCACTTAAGGCATTCCTAAACCACAAACAATAGCATGAGCGATCTGTGCCTTAAGGACATGTTCATGCTGCAGAAAACTAGCCAGAGCCCATCCCTTTATTTTGGCCCATCCCTTTATTTCCTGTAAGGAATACTTTTAGTAAATCTTATGACTGGTTTGCTGTCAATAAATATGTGGGTAAATCTCTGTTCAAGGCTCTCATCTCTGAAGGCTGTGAGACCCCTGATTTCCCACTCCACACTCTATATTTCTGTGTGTGTGTCTTTAATTCCACTAGTGCCGCTGGGTTAGGGTCTCCACAACTGAGCTGGCCTCAGCAACATTGTCTATTATGTGTATCTAAACCTCCACTTTATAGTGAAGTGACCCTCACTTTATAGGTACTTAATAAATAAATGATGGAAGTTTCCTCAGGTCTACCCTATGTGGATGGAAACCGATCACTGGCTGCTTTACAGGATTTTGGTTTTAATATTTTGTGACAACATACTTATGTCACTTTTGGTTCAAGGAATAGTTCATTTAGGAGTTTAATAGTAAGAATTTGTTAACAACAAGAACAGAATTTTTACCCCTGCATTAGATTAATTCCATAAATTTTTTAACAGTTATTTGTTTCTACATTTTAATAAAAAACAACAGGTTTAAACTCTGAAACATAGATTAAAATCAGACTAAAATAATTGCCAGTTTCTTTTAATCACAGAGGAAACTGGGCAAGGAAAATCTTAGGATGGAGAAACTGATAAACACTAAATTAGGAGCACTTGATTTGATATATGTAACCTAACCGGGAAGCAGACATGCATTTTTCTCATTTTAAAGATAAAGAATGGAAATATGTGATTTTCCTCTGTGTCCAGCAAGTCAGGGGCAATGAGTTAGGCAATGAGCTCCCACAAAGTTGTCTCTGAGACACATTACTTCTCACATAATGCAATAGACATGAATGGAAGTGACTAATGTCCTAGAGTGTAATAATTAATCTATCAGCTTCCTACTGTCAATAAGAATGCAAACAACAATCTCTAACACTGAGATAGCGTTTTTGTAATGTTCTAATTTCTTTCACTCTACTTTTCACCGCATCATTTTAGAGAAAAGGACACTGAGAGCTGAAGTGCATTTTGTCTAAATTTACAAGGGTAATAATTATTAAGTACAAGTTAGATTTTTTAAAATGTAGTGTGGATTTTGTTTTGAGAAACATATATTTGACCATTTAATCTTTCACTTACAGGTTATCTATACTGCTTATTCCTTTAACAGACATTACTGAGGCCCTAATATACCCAAGGTACTGTGCTAGATTCTGAGGATACTTCAAGGAATGATTCAGACACAGTTCATCCCCTGCATAATTTACAGTATATTGATGAGGACAGTTATTAAACAAGGGATGAATATTATAAAACAATGTCAGTGTTTTCCACACTTGCCTCATGGTTAGTCTCAGGTCTAGTGTGGTATCTTTCTTCTGCAACAGACTGATAGACTCAGCCACACCGGATGTTAGTTGGATGATAACTCCTTTGAAAGAACCAAGACTTATTAAATATACATAAAGAGGGTTAGTGCTGTTCAGGGGACAGGAATAGAAATCATGTTTTCCAGAGGTTTACCTAAATGGGTAGACTGTGAGGCTGAATTTCAATGAAGAGACTTAGGTGAACATCATCAAGAATACAAAGACAGGAATTTCTCAGGGCAGGAAAGGAAGGAGTACATTGTTCAGACCAAATTCAACATCTGCAGGGGCAATGTCCATAAGCTATATTTTTTTGAAGAGGATAAAGAATGGGCGAAACAGAAGCAAAGGCCAGAGTTACTCTAAAACAATAGCTGTGGCCAATAAGTGGCTTGGTGGGCAGATGCTATCTTCAATGAGGCAATTCAAGGCTTTGCTGATAGGCTTCTCTAGGGCTACTTTAGTCAGAAAGAGGAGAGAATCTCCTAATACAGTCCACTTCCTTAATGCAACCAGGAATCAAATGAGAAACTCATTTAAAATTCCAAGAAAATTGGGTGGAGAGGGAGAATATTTTTCTTAGAAAAAAATCCCCTTCTAGGTATAGGCCCTAACATTGTTGGGTAAATATTTAGATATTATGATTAGCTAAGAATGGAGACCATCAAAAATCAGGTTGAATAATAATGGGTTATTGACAAATTGCCTTTTAAGGAAGGCAAGTCCAGTTGACCTCAAAAGCTCTTCAAGTGAGATTATTTAAGTTTTAAGTGGAATCTAAATTTGTTGGGACAATAGAGTATAACGTAGAGATTTATGGGGAAAACATCAAGAAAGAAAAGCATCTTTAGGCTGGCAGCTGAAGAATTACTCTTTGGGAGAAAAAACGGTCTAATGGAGATTGCTACTAAGTTCTTTGCTACGAAATGTGCAATGTAAATTTGCTCTTTTATTTCTGCAATTAAAATCTGCATTGTGACTTGCATTTGACCTTGAAGCACGTCACCAAGTATTGTGTTCTTATTAAAGTTGATACAGGAAAAACTAAAGGTTATTCATATGGAGTGCCAACTGTGTGTGGATTATAATATTCATAATAATAGATACCACTTACTTAGCATTACTATGCCCTAAATGTTTTCCTTATGTTGTCTTATTTGCCCTTTACCCCAATTATATGATTTAGTGTGTAATTGCGGTTTTAATTGCCTTGGCTTGAATTGACCTATATCATCACTTCTCATCTTCCACCGGCAAAACTTAGTCACATGTTAACACCATAATGAGCACCAGCAAATAGAGCCTCCAGCTGTACTATTTCTTCCCAGATATAACTCTCTACTGTAAAAGAGAGAGCACACATTTGATAGACAGCAGTCATATTGGCCATGTCAATCAGGCAGATAATATCTCCATTATATACATGAGAAAACGGAGGCTTAGAAAAACTGAGTAACTTCCTCAATATCACACAAATAGAAGGGGAAGAGCCTGATCCATACCAGATACGTTTTAGATGCTTACTACTTATGATCTAATTTAAATGTTAGGTAAAGTTTCTTTAAGTGAAATAAGTTAGATGAAATAGAATTAAACTGACAGCCCCAACCACCAGATAAAAAGGTAGCAGAAGCCTTTCAAATGAATAAATGATCTTTTTATGTGGGGATAAGAAATGAACTCAAAGACACACTGTTAAATAGAAAAGAAAGAGCAAACCAGTAAGATACAATTTGTATATTAAAAAATTGTAATTTTACACACGCACTGTGCTCAGGCACAGAGAATATCTCTGGAAGGGGGATTCAGAGCTGCTGGGACAGTGGTTTCTTCTGGGGAAGAGAACTGAGGGCTTGGAGAGGGACTTCCCTTTCATTATACACCTGTTTGAATCTTTTGGATATTTTATTGTGTACATGCGATTACTTACTCAAGTTTAAAATTTTAAGTCAAATGGCAAAAGTTGATCAGAAGATAGCATAATCCTTTAGAAACTGCTGCTCATTCTCCAGGCTGGAGAGAACTCTTTAACGCTGAACTTCCCACCTTTGCGCTTTTGGCACCACGTAGCCTCCAAGGATACCATTCCTAACTCCTGTTGATGTGAAACTATACTGGATCCTGGAAATCTCAGGGGTCATTGATCCTGGTACCATTGTTAATAGACAACTCTTTGACTCGGTTTTACCTCCCTATTTCCTGGCAATTAAACTATCCAGGTTGACTTAGCATTAACCAAGTCCCCTTCAAATTTACCACTTATGCTTGGATGTGTTCTTCTGAGACTGAAAGTCTAGCCAGCCTTTCCACGTGACTGGTCCCAACGCAGTACACATGCAGGAAATCTGCAGAAATAAACCAAGATATATGATTGGCGAATGAGTGATTTGAGAACAAAGGATAATAACATTTCAAATGTGAATTCCTACAATTAAGGATTTGAAAGAAAATGGAAATCACATTTTTCTCTTCATGTTTATCAGAGCAAATTATTAGTGATGTTTATGCCAGCTATCTAGTTAGGTCAAGCTTTACCATGGCCAGAACTGATTTTCATAAACATGCAAGCAGGTGGGAACAACTTAAAAATAGCCTTGAATGGAAATAATTACCACTTTATATTATCATGAAAGCATATCTTTGTGGCAGAAAGCCCCGTTCCTACTTGGCAAAGCCCTAATTACCACTGCTTGCAAGAACAGTGTTGATGCCTTAGTCGAAATTCCTAGGTTCCAAAGTTCAACCTTTTTTTCGTTAGAGTTTAGAAAATGCCAAAAACTGTCTTTTGTTCCAAAATGGCTTCACAGACAATAATTGTTGTTCTAGTGATGCAGGAAGTATTGCTCAAGTACTTTTGTCTTATGTCGAAGCCCTTATTTTTTTAAAGGAACGTAATGCAACTAAACAAATGTAGAAATTGATCATTAATCATAATAGTTAAATCTCTATTTAAAACTATATACACAATAGTTGTCTCCACTAGAAGTTAAAATAATTTGTACAATTACAAAGTTAAAACAAAATTTATAATGAAAACATTTTAGGGCATAAGATATATTAGACTAAGTTATACCATATTTCTTAACTAGAATATGATGCTCTACTTGAAATGCAGGAGGAAAAACATAAATTTGACCTTTCATACATTCTCAAATATTTCATGTTGTTTGAGGTATGGACATATTACACACATTCCTTAATTCATTTATATATTCACTGATGCCAAACAAACATTTCTAAGATTATTCATTTTAAGCTTATTTGGACAGTGAAAAATGTCAGTATACAATACGCTTAATTCTACTTCAGCTTAGAAATGGTTGTCTCAGCTCAAATGTCAACTTTTAAAACCAAATAGAAGAGCCAGCAATTAGGTTCTAACATTTAGATCTCAGAGTGAAAATGAATACTGGCTGCCCTCTTAATCGTTTTCTGCTTTTGTTTTTGTTTTCCTTTTTGCTTTTTAATTTCATTTCTCCTCCTTGCCCCACAAAACTCGAAGACTGAAATGTGATAATTTTCTTCTATAAGATTTTGTTACTGATTTAATGAATTAAAAGCAATTTACTTGTATGTTAAAAGTCAGCTGATATTTTGGTTCATCAATGCTTTCAATCTTCTCATAATGTTACAGCCTATTCCAACATTAACATATGGATTTATATCTATCAAGTGTGAACAGCAACAGAAATAAACTTCTTCTCTGGTAGAAAAAAAATCTATCATGATATTGCTTTGCCTTTTACCTTTCAAAATGCTGTAACACCAACCATGTATTTTTCCCCTCATCTCTCCTAAACTCCCTTGTAAAGTTCCTTCTGTACCTTAACTCTAAATATCGGAGTTCCTTGAATCCCTTAGATGAGATCCCTTTTCTTCTCTCTCTCTCTTCCTCAATATTCTTGGGCAGACCTATAGTTCAAATGCTATCTCTGTGCAGATGAATTCTGGTTTTATGTAACACTATGATATCTGTGAGCTTTCCTGCGTCTGGAGCAGAGGCCCCAAACGTTGAAAGCAACACAGTATGAGGCAAGTATCTTACATCCTAGAGAAGATGCTAAACCAGATGGGGTGGTCATGCTAAGGGGTTGCCTGCCTTCTGAATCTGTGAAGGAAAGCAGCAGATCCAAAGGAGGTTGAAGCAGCCACTTTCAGAAGAATTTCTTTAAAGGGAATTGTCAATGTGCTATCCATTTCCCCCATGTGTTCCACACAGCCATGAAGGAGGGGAGGGGTACTCCCCTCTCACCTTCAACCGTGTGAGTTGGAGTTTGTGAGAAGTATTTAGAGTTTAGCACACACTTTTTTTTTGAGATGAGGTCTCACGCTGTTGCTCAGGCTGGAGGGCAGTGGTGCAATCTTGGCTCACTGAAGTGTCAACCTCCTGGGCTCAAGCAATCTTTCTACCTCAACTTTCCGAGTAGCTGGGACCACAGACATATGCCATACCATCCAGCTGGTTTCTTTAAAAATTTTTTTTTTGTGTGTGTAGACAGGATCACGCTATGTTGCCCAAACTGGTGATAAACTGGATTCAAGCAATCCTTCCACCTTGGCCTCCCAAAATGCTGGGATTGCAGACGGAAACCAGCACACGGGGCCAATGCGCACACGTTTCGAAGAACACTAGAGCTAGTACCAGACTTACTTGTAGAGAAGGTTGTGTTGAGGTGTGTTGCAAGTTCACAGACTCAGGACAGCAGTACATGTTTTCCAGGTGCCAGATACGGACTTATGAACTACCTTGAAAATAGTCCTGCTGAGGAAGGTTTCCCGCCAGGGAATTGACTAGGGGTATACTAGCTGATCATTTTTGCCCTGCCCACAGGGCACCAATTTCATATTTTAATCATACCAGTTATTTATCCTCTATCCTCCAAGCCCCTTGGAATCTGCAGAGGCTCAGAACAATCATAAGCTACTGGAAGTATGAGGGCATGTCCCACTATGGGGCTCAAGAGTCCAAATACAAAACAGCTTGGGGGAGAGGAAAAGTTTCAAATTGGATGAGAATCTGGAATTTTTATAGTTTGGAAACTACAATGGATTTTTAAGTTACCTGATATTATCTTAAAAGCCATGCGATTTTGCCATTCAAGGGGAGGGAAAGAGCAACTCAACAGAAAGGAATTAAAAGGACCAGTTGGAGAAAATATAAACCTGCTTTCCGTTTGCAACCTACTGTGTACAGGTCCTTCCAAATAATGGTTGCCATTTTATATCACACGCAGACTTAACCTCTAAGCTCTAAATTAAATATGTAACTGAACACTTGATATCGATATTTAGATGCTTTGTAAGCATCTCTACCTTAGCAAGTCCAAAACTTGATTCCAGCCCCTTTCAATGATGATCCGATTCTTCTTCCTTCTTCCAGCCTTTCTCATCTCTTTACAAGGCATTATCACCCACTCACTCTCCCAGCCTAGTAAACAGAGAGTGATTACTCCCTCTACCCACCATATGTGTCTAGTATTTTAACAAGTCCTGTTTATTCTCTCTGCAAAATACAAAGCAAATCCATCTACATCTATCCATAGCCATTATTCTAGCTCTCATCCAGAGCACAATTATCTTTCACCCAAACCACACAGCAGAAAGTCCTCTAACTGGTCTCTCCACATCTATGGTTGCCTTTTTTTCAGTCTTTTAACGTAGCAGACACAGTATTAATTAAGCAACCATTTTATTAAGGTGCTCCAACTTGTATAAACATAAGGGGGTTTCTTTTTCTAATTATTGCCGAGCCATTGTTTCCCACTGGGAATGTCTTCCTGAGCAATATCTCAGCCTGATGTCCTAAGTTTTCAGTCAGTTCTCACAAGTTGGTCTCATTCAGATTCTAAGACAGACCAGTTTACTTGAACACTTTAACTCTGTATCCATTTCAGATCTTTTTTTTTTTTTTTTTTTTTTTTGAGATGGAGTCTCGCTCTGTCGCCCAGGCTGGAGTGCAGTGGTTGGATCCCAGCTCACTGCAAGCTCCGCCTCCCGGGTTTACGCCATTCTCCTGCCTCAGCCTCCCAAGTAGCTGGGACTACAGGCGCCCGCCACCTCGCCCGGCTAGTTTTTTGTACTTTTTTAGTAGAGACGGGGTTTCACCGTGTTCGCCAGGATGGTCTCGATCTCCTGACCTCGTGATCCGTCCGTCTCGGGCTTCCAAAGTGCTGGGATTACAGGCTTGAGCCACCGCGCCCGGCCTAGCATTTCAGATCTTTTCCACATCTGCTCTGCCCAGGTGACTCTTGTAGTTCACGTGGCCCTGAACAGAAGGGCTCTGTTTCTTATTGGCTCTGACCTGTCTAGATCTGGGGAAGCAGAAGAGGCCGGAGTGACAGAGTGATATTCATTGTGATTTCTTTGCAAGACCATAGCCTTCCCCTTGTTTGCTTGGGAACTGTTGCTCTAGCTTTATTGTCCCTGACCTGCAGTGGACAGGTGGCAGCACCCTCCTGGACATTAGCTGTCCCTTGTAAAATTCAGAAATGTCTCTGGCTGAGTCCTTGCTGTGGCAGCCTCATGCTGTAGTTTTATGGCATCTGCACTTTTTGTTCAACATCATGTCACCAACAGGCCTACAAGTCATCCTCCAAAACCGACAACACCTTTACACTATTGCACATGGGCTGGTAGGATTCAGATTAGGCCCCCATCTAATTGAGTCTTTAATTGTAAAACTCTCCTTTCTTGCACCTGCCTCCCCTCCATGAATAAATGCCAAGCCTTGTTCAAAAAGGATGTGGAAAAGAAAATGAAGATTATGTGACAACCACATTTCCAGGTTCCTGAGGATCTCTGAAATTTGTTCTAACTCTGTCCTTCCTAGAATGTATATAAACTACTACATTTCAACTTCTGTCAGTTTAGTTAGATTTATATCACTTAGAAACCAAAAAATAGTGACTACCACAACAGATAAAGCACAGGGGTTTATGTCAATGCAAACAGAGCCAAGGACCAAGCACTGGAGCAAATTCAGCAGGACTATTTTCTATTCTAAGTCATGGCTTTCCAGGATCTGTGGCTGATTTTTTGTTTGGTTGCTTTGCTTTCTTCCATTTGAATCCATGTTTAAATAAGACAGTACTACTAAAAGCACAGTCCATGAAAGAATAAACAGAGAAAGCACACAGAATTGAGAGCAATTTGGCACTGTCATGACATCCAAGTATGTGATCAGTGTACTCATCTTGCTGAAAAAGAAATTGACTGGTTTGAGTGTTTTCTTTTAATTCATTTTCTAGTAATCCATTCTTACTGTTTTGTCAAAAGTTGAATTCTGTGATGAAGTGGGAAAGTAAGGAGAAAAAGGGGAAGAGGGGCAGAAGGAAGAGAAGGAAAGAAGGAGAGAAGGAGGGAAAAAGAAAGAAAAGGAGAGAAGAGGAGAATAGGAAGGGAAAGTGAGGGGAGGGGAAAGAGAGGAGGGGAGGGAAAAGGGAAGGGAGGGGAAGGGAAAAGGAAGCGGAAAAAAGGGAAGGGAAGTGGCAGGGAGGAAAAGCGGGTAGAGGGGGAGAGAGGAGGGGAGG
>NW_012112030.1:11090301-11146798 GCF_000951035.1 Colobus angolensis palliatus
AAAGGAGAGGAGAGGAGAGGAGAGCAAAGGAGAGGAGAGAAGAGGAGAGCAAAGGAGAGGAGAGGAGAGGAGAAGAGAGGGAAGGGAAGGGAAAAGGCTGGTGCTTTACCACAAATAGTTTAAGTATTATTGCACTCGAATATATTTCATGTTCTCTGTAAACTGCCTACGATTCCTTGTAAAAGTGGTAAGTAAAAAAATAAATACACAAACGCCCAACTCCACAACTTTAGTTCTCTGAGCCAATAATTTACCCTCCTTCCCACTGATGTTCTTTTTCCCACCCCATGCAACTATATGCACCTATTCATTTCCCCACCTACCCAGCCAATTTCCTCATCACCATACTGCCAACCACTACAGTTTTCTTCAATTTTGATGTTGCTTGAAATATTGTTTAAAATGAAATGAACAAATATCATAGTGTCTAAATGAAAATGGTCTTGTGACCCAAAATGGGTCATGATCTTCCACGACTTTTCATGCCATGTTATTGACTTCAGCCTAAATTTCCTTAGCATTTACAAGAAAATTTAATGTTCACTTCTTTTGAGTCAAACATTTAACAGTTTACATAAGACCTCTTTCTTTAAAATAAAAGTTTAGGGAGATTAATGTATCAATTTGCTTTAGGAAAAGCAAGTATTAAGAAGAACATTAAAAATGTTTATGTAATGATGTTATTACACATTTTTCTGAATGCAGTCTGTTCCAAACTCTCCTAATTAAAAAATAAACAATATCAGTTGAGTTTATCTCAGTATGATTATTGTGGTTCAGTATTTATCAACAATAAAATATTTTGTTAAGGATCAACTGAAGGATTGCCTTTCCCTCCATCACATTTGGCTTTGTGTCAATGTTAGTTCAAGGTTATTTTTCTCTTCCATGTGGAGTAAATATGCCAGAGATGTTCTCTATCTGTGAGATAGTAGAACAAAATGAAGAAGTATTGGGAAATATTGGGTTCTTATACATATTTCACTCGGTTAAATATTTTGCTAAAACAAAACCATAGAAAATGGAGAATGTATCTGGAATTCTACAAGTTAAGAAAAAGTGTATTTTATTTAATAGGTTAAGTGTTTAAAAATATATTACAGTAAAACTATAAATACTGACTTCCTGTTCCAAAATGGTGGCATAGAAGCAATCTGACATCACTCCCCTCATCTTACAAAAACCAAAAGCAAATGCATAGTGCCAAGACGATCATTTGTGATATCCCAGAACTCAAATATGAAGATAAGATGGTTGCTGGGGCCACAGAGACATAAAAATCTTCTGAGCAGATAGAATTTCCATGTCCATGATGCCTTTCCCCACAGTCTGCCTGGCACCAACCATGTAAAATTTTCCTCCCAACTCACAGCTTCTCCACTGGAATAACTGAGATGTAGGTGAATGACCAGCTTCCCATCACCTTGGGTTTTTTGGCAGTAGATCTATTCCTGCCAACCAATTTGGAAGCATCTTGAGTGCCTGAGGGAGACATATCCCTGAGAAGAGCCAGAGACATAGGGAGGATGCAGGACTACCATTACCAGCTCTGAAAACTGCTCTGTAACTCAGCCAGAGACAAAATCAGAATAGCTGCTCAGCACCACTACACTGTGGAAGGTAAGTTCCATGGATACCCAGGGCACAAATCGCTTCCCAGCCTTGACACACTGAAGAGGTATCCCCTTTGGGACCTCAAATCATTGATTAGAGCTGAGGCAAATCTAGATATAAAGAGCCACCTAGAACCTAAAAGTAGGCAGTTACCTAATGGTACAGAACCTGTAAGCAAATATATCCAATAAAAAAACAAAATAAGCCAGAGAGAGAAGACTGGAATAAATAGCTAGTCCTTCAGGGCAAAAACATAGACATACTTACACAAGATAAATGAGCAAACAGGGAACCATGACCTCCCCCAAAGGACAAAGCAAGGAACAAGTGATTGTCCTTAATGAGATGGTGAACTGTGAGCTCCCTGACCAAGAATTCAAAGTAGCAGTCTTAGGGAAACTAAGCAATTCCCAAGATAACAACAAAAAGCAATTCAGAAAGTTTTCAAAGAAGTTAAACAAAGACACTGAAAAGCAATTTAACAAAACGAATCTTGAAACTGAGAAATACACTTACTGAACTGAAAAATTAATTACAGGTTTTCAACGGTAGACTGGATCAAGCAGAGGAAAGAATCTAAAAGCTCAAAGACAGGCTATTTGAAAATACACTGTGAGGAGAAAGAAAAAAAAAGAATAAAAGGAACTATAATCATCTACAAGACATGGTAAATTATCTCAAAAGACCAAAATTAAGAATTATTGGTATTCAGGAGGGAGCTGAGCAAGAGCAATAGATAGAAAGATTATTCAAAGAAATAATAACAGAAAACTTCCTAAAATTTGAGAAAGATATACATATTCAGGTACAGGAAGGTCAGAGAACACCAGACAGATTTGACTCAAATAAGACTACCTCAAAGCATAAGATATTCAAATTTTCAAAGGTGAAGGACAAAGAGGACTTTAAAAGCAGCAAGAGAAAGGAAGAAAATAACTCATACAGGAATGTCAATTCATCTGGCAACAGACTTGTCAATAGAAACCATATAGGCCAGGAGGAAGCAGGATGACATTTCCAAAGTGCTCAAAGAAAAAATCCTGCAATCCAAGAATATTGTACCTGGCAAAGCTACTCTTCAAATGTGAAGGAGAGATAAAGTCTTTGCCAGACAAAATTTGAGAGAATTAACCACCACCAGACTGGTCTTAGAAGAAATACTATAAGAAGTTATTTAATCTGAAAGAAAAAAAAACACTAACATGCAGAAAAGAAAACATTTGAAAGTTGAAACTCACTGGTAAAAATAAGTGCACTGACAGCCCCAGAATATTCAAATACTATAATTGTGGCGTGCGATGCATTCATATCTCTAATATGAAGCCTAAAAGACAAATGTATTTAAAACAAAAATAGCTACAGCAAGCTGTAAGAGACAGGCAATATGAAAATATGTAAATTTGAGCAACTAAACATCAAAATGGGGGAGATGGAAGTGAAGTGTAGGGAAGTTTTTTTAGTTGTTCCTTTGTTTGCTTATTTCTGTTATCTTTTTTGTGATCTAAGATAAGTTGTCATCTCTTTAAAGTAATTTCTTATATTTCTAACATTTTTGTAAGCCTCATAATAACCACAATGCAAAACCCTACAATATATACTACATATAAAAAGCAACAAATTAAAATATACTACCAAAGAAAATCACTTAATCTCAAAGGAAGACAGTAAGAAAGGAAGAAAAGAGTTCCAGAACAACCAAAATAACAGGCAACAAAATGGCAGTAATAAGTCCCTTTACTTATCAATAATAACACTAGATGTAAATGGTCTCAATTTTCTAATTAAATGGCACCGAGTGGCTGAATGGATGAAAAAAATAAGACCCAACTATATGCTGCTTTCAAGAAACTCACTTCACTAATAAAGACACACATAGACTGAAATTGAAGAGGTGGGAAAAGACATTTTATAAAACTGGAAACTAAAAAAGAAAAGTAGCTAGACTTAGATAAAATAGATTACAAATCTAAAATTGTAAAAAGAGATCAAATGGTCACCGTATAATGACACAGGGGTCAATTCAGCAAGAGAGTATAACAATTATAAAAATATCTATGCATCTAACACTGGAACTCCCAAGTATATAAAGCAAACACTAATAGATTTAAAGGGAGAGACAGACTGCAATACAGTAACAGTAGGGGACTTTAACACCCCACTCTTAGCAATGGACAGATCATCCAGACAGAAAATCAACAAAGAAACAGCAGAGTTAAACCATACAGGAGATCTAATAGGCCTAACTAAGATTTATATAACATTTCTCCCCACTACTTCAGAATACACGTTTTTTTTTTTTTCCAGCACATAGAACATTTTCCAGAATAGAGCATATCTTAGGCTACAGAATAGTCAAAACAAATTTAAAAAAATAGAAATCATATCAAGTATCTTTTCTGACCACAGTGGAATAAACTAGAAATCAATAATGAGGAATTTCAGAAAACACACAAACACGTAGAAATTAAACAGCATGCTCCTAAAGGACCAGTAGGCTAATTAAAAAAGGAAAAGAAAGAAAGGGAAACATTTCTTGAAACAAATGATAATGGAAATACTACATAACAAAATCTGTGGCACATGGCAAAAGCAACACTAAGAGAAGTTTATCACTATAAATGCCCATATCAAAAAAGTAGAAAAGCATCAAATAACCTACCCTTAAGGAAGTAGAAAATCAAGAACAAACAAAAGCAAAAATTAATAGAAAGAAACAAATAATAAGGATTGGAGCAGAAATAAATGAAACTGAGATTTAAAAAAAAACAACAAAGAAGATCAATAAAATAAAAAGTTGTTTTTTTGTTCTTGGTTTGAGATAGAGTTTTGCTCTTTTTGCCCAGGCTGGAGTGTAATGACGCGATCTTGGCTCACTGCAACCTCCGCCTCCTGGGTTCAAGTGATTCTCCTGCCTCAGCTTCCCGAGTAGTTGGGATTACAGACGCCTGCTACCACGCCTGGCTAATTTTTTGTATTTTTTAGTAGAGATGGGGTTTCACCATGTTGGCCAGACTGGTCTCAAACTCCTGACCTCGGGTGATCCTCCTGCCTCAGCTCCCAAACTGCTGGGATTATAGACATGAGCCACCATGTCTGGCCAAGGATTTTTGAGGAGATAATTGAAATTGACAAATGTTTAGCTAGACTAACAACAAAAGACAGAACACCCAAATAAATAACATTAGAAACAAAAAAGAGACATAACTATTGACATCTTAGGAATTCAAAGAAGAGGATAACTATACATTAGAGTCTATTTTAAACAACTATATGTCAAGAAATTGGAAAACCTAGAAGGAATTGATAAATTCCTATATATACAACCTACCAAGATTGAATAATGAATGAATAAAAAGCCTAATAAACCAATAATTAATAATAAGATGGAAGCTGTAGTACATAGCCCAGGATCTGATGACTTCACTGCTGAATTCTACTAAACATTTGAAGAAGAATGCCAATCCCTCTCAAACTCTTCAAAAAAAAATGGTAGAGGAAAGAATACATCCAAACTCATTGTACAATACCAGCATTACCTGATACCAAAACAAGACAAGGACACAATGATAAAGGAAGCCTATAGGCCAGTATCACTGATGAACATATATACAAAATTCTCAACAAAATTCTAACAAACCAAAATCAACACATATTAAAAAAAAAAAAAAAAAGTCACTCACTATGACCAGGTAGAATTTGTCCCAGGGGTGCAAGGATAGTTCAACTTATGCAAATCAATAAATGTGATACATCACATTAAAATAACCAAGAACAAAAAGCATATAGACATTTCAATAAATTCTAGTAAAGCATTGATCAAATCAACATCTCTTTATGATAAAACTCCTCATCAAACTATATAGAAGGAGTATATCTCAAAATAACAAAGGCCATATATGACAAACCCACATTGTATTGAATGAGAACAAACTGAAGGTTTTCTTTAAGGGCTGGAACAAGACGAAAATGCGCACTTTTACTACTTTTATTCAGTATGACACTGGAAGTCCTGGCCAAAGCAGTTAGGCAAGACAAAGCAATAAAGGGCATCCAAATTGAAAAGAAAGAAGCCAAATAAGCCTTGTTTACAGACAACAAGAGTTTATACTTAGAAAAGCCTAAAGATTCCACCAAAAAACTAAAAACAAATTAATTCAGTGAAGTTTCAGGACACAAAATCAACATACAAAAATGAGTAGCATTTATATATGCCAACGGCACATAAGCTGAAAAAGAAATCAAGAAGGCCATCCTAGTTCCACTAGGTACAAAAATATTAAATATCTAGGAATCAATCTAATCAGAGTAAAAGACTTATTCAGGAAAACTATAAAACTCTGATAAAAGAAATTAAAGAGGACACAAAAGTGGAAATATATTCCATGTTCACGGATTGGAAGAATTGTTATTGTTAAAATGACAATTCTACCCAAAGCAATGTACAGATTCAATGCAGTCTCTATCAAAGTACAAGTAGCATTCTTCAAATGAATAGAAAAAAAATCCTAAAATTTATAGTGAACCACAAAAGACCCCAAATGGCCAAACCTATTCTGAGCAAGAAGAACAAAGGTCAAGGACTAATTGACTTCAAAATCTACTGCAAAGCTATAGTAACCAAAACAACATGGTCCTGGCATAGACACAGACACATAAACCAATGGAACAGAATAGAGAATCCAGACATAAATCCCCACATTTACAGCCACCTCATGTTCAACAAAGGTGCCAAGAACATACAACGAGGAAAGGCAGCCATTTCAATAAATCATTCTGGGAAAACTAGATAAGCATATGCAGAAAAATGAAACTGGATCCCTATCTCTTACCACACATAAAAATCAAAATAGATTAAAGATTCAAATCTGAGACCTAAAACTATGACACTACTATAGGAAAACTCTCCAGGATATTGTTATTGGCAAAGATATTTTGTGTAAGACTTCAAAAGCACAGACAACCAAAGCAAAGTAGACAAATGGGATTATATAAAGCTAAAAAGCTTCTGCACAGCAAAAAAAAAAAAAAAAAAAAATAAAAAATTAAAAAGAAAACCAAGCAAAAAACCATCAACAAAATGAAGAGATAACCAACAGAATGGTATAAACTATTTGCAAACTATCCATTAAAGAAGAGATTACTAACAAGAATGTATAAGGTACTCAAACAATTCAATAGCAAAAAACAAATAATTAGATTTTAAAATGGGCAAAAGATCTGAACAGACATTTCTCAAAAGAAGACATACTAATGGCCAACAGGTATATTTCAGAAATGCTCAACATTATTAATCATCAGAGAAATACAAATAAGAACTATCATATTCTCTCATTTTAGTTAAAATGACTTGTATCAAAAAGACTGGGAGTAATGGATGCTGGAAAGGATGGGGAGTAAGAGGAACCCTTGTACACTGTTGGGAGAATGTACATTAGTACAGTCATTGTAAAGAACGGTATGAAAGTTTCTCAAAAAGCTGAAAATAGAATTACCATATGAACCAGCAATCCCACCATATAAGCCCGTTATCCCACAATAACCCCTAGGTATACACCCCAAAGAAAGGAAATCAGTATATCAAAGAGACATGTGTACTCCCATATTTATTGCAGCACTATTTGCAGTAGTGAAGATATGGAATCAAACTAAGTGCCATCAATGGATGAATGGATGAAGAAAATGTGATATCTATTAAAAAATGGAATGTTATTCCACCATAAAAAGAATGAGATCCTGTCTTATATGAGTTCGTTCTGAGTCCCCAGCCAAATCTCACCTTGAATTGTAATAATTCCCACATGTCAAGGGTAGGACCAGGTGGAGATAATTGAATCATGGAGTGGTTTTCCCTGTGCTGTTCTCATGATGGTTAGTGAGTTCTCATGAGATCTGATGGTTTTATAAGGGGCTTCCCCTTTCACTTGGCACTCATTCTGTCTCCTGTCACCCTGTGAAGGGATGCCTTCCACCATGATTGTATGGTTCCTGAGGACTTCCCAGCCATGTGTACTGTGAGTCAATTTAATAAACCTCTTTTCTTTATAAATTCCCAGTCTTGGATATTTCTTCATAGCAGCATAAGAATGGACTATCCACTGAAGCAACATGGATAAAACTGCAGGTCATTTAGTTAAGTGAAATAAGCCAGACACAGAAAGATAAATATCACATGTTCTCACTCATATGTGAGAGCTTAAAAAGTGGATCTCATGAAGATAGAGAGTAGAATGGTGGTTACCAGAGGCCAGGAAGTTTGGTGGTCCATGAGGAGATGTTGATTAATGGGTATAATTATATTGCTTGATAGAAAAAATAAGACCTAGTGTTCAATAGATCAGTAGGATGATTATAGTCAACATTAATCTACAGTACATTTCAAAATAACAAGAAGAATAATTTGAATGTTCTAGCATAAAGAAAAGTTGAATATTTAAAATGATGGATATCTCAATTATCCTGATTTGATATTTACAAATTATATTACTGTATGAAGTTATCACATGTATCCCCAAAATATGTACATCTACAAAAATATGTACATCTACAAAAACTACAAATATCTAATACAGTTAAAAGATTCTAGAAATCAGGGAAACAAGAGGAAGCTAGCAGTGCAACAGGAAAGATAATGGCAAAGAGAGATTGTGTGTGTGTGTGTGTGTGTGTTTGTGTGTCTGTATGTCTGTGTCCGTGTCTGTGTTTCAGAGGAGGAGGAGAACAAAGAGGAAGAGAAGGAAGAAGGAAAGTGTGAGGACAAAGAGAGAAGCTACACAGAGAGACAGCTCGCAATTTTTTTTCACAAGATTTAGAGAAGCTGGAACATTCTTTATCTCCTAGTCCTCTAATTTTGTAATGTTTTCCGTTTTCTCTACAACCTCCTTGCTCCTTACTATTTACCACCTGAAAGGGCATTGCTAAAGAAGAGATCCAAGCAAGTTTTCCAATCTCATTTCGATAGCAGCAGCAGCTGCTGCCTGGAATTTCAGTAGCAAGTAACTGAACACATCAACTTTCTGCAACCTTTCTAGTCCTTCTATGCTCACTTGTGATCTCCCTGGAATTCTTCCTTTTCTCCTTCTCCCCAAGTTAAAGTTAAGGTAAAGGTTATTGTGAGGAGATTCATAAAAATACACAGACTTAAAGAGAGCCTAGACTAACTTATGGGTTAGCCCATATGTTTCTCCTGTCCTCACAAGCATTTCTGGACCGTCTAACATACTGGACACGCAATGCTCTCTCTTTCTCTCCTTTGCAACTGTGGCTGTTTATCTTCTTCCTCTTCCACCAAAGCTGGTAGTTTGTAATTGAACTGATGCATGGTAGAAACTGTATGAAGCCAGTCATTTTTATCTTATAAAAGCCCAGACTCATTAAAGAAATTATTACATGCATCCACAATGTGGAGAGTAAAAGGAGAAGATCTTTGTGGACAGTAAGGGACAGTAAGAGACAGAGAGAGAAAAAAGAGCCTAGCAACAGGGTGAGAAAAAGATGGAATCTGGTAGGCAAGAACAATGCAAACTCACTCTGCTTCTAGCACTGCCCTGGGGATGAAGGAGGAGAGAGTTTGGGCAGCTGAGTTTTAGCACCAACAAAGACCAGTCTGCAAAGGAGCACCAGAGCTCCAGGTATCTCGAACATCAAAGGATTATGAGGACTTAGAAGCAACAGGCATCTGAAAGGGACCAGCATGAATCCCATACTGGAAGTGCCTCCTAAAATATTTGCTTTGCATAAAACTCTAGGACCTTTGCACAATCCTAGAGGAACATTGAGGATTTTGTCAGACAGACTGGTGGCATAGGAGCTTAGGTTTGGATTTAAATTCATTTTATGAAATGAAGAAATGTGATGTTTCTTACTCTGACCGCTCTACAAGTATTATTAATATAAAGAGGTACACATACAAAAAATACACAATCATGATATATGTTTATATGTGTATGATTATATAATCATCAAAAACATCATTTCTGTAGATTACATGTGGAAGATAACAATCCTTTTAAACAAATGTTAGTCTCCCCTTTGAGGGTTATGAGCCTCATTACAGTCAGGAATTCCTCCCTAACGGAGTCCTTTGCCCCAGAGCCCCTTTTGTGGGCATGCAGAATTCTAATACTCATGTTCTTGGCTCTCCATCTAAGTAGAAACTAAAGAGTTTTGTTTTCAGCTCTCATAGTGCAATTCCATCTAAAACAGTTGCTACCTTAATTCTCTGAGGTGGAGTGCAAGTCTATGTCAGCCTGTTCAATATTTTAAGACACAAGTTCCTCACGTCTCAGCAAATGGAAACCTTCAGGGTTGTGGCAAGTCTTCAACATGTATGTCTTTCCAATTCTCCATTTCCTCTATTTAGTACCAAGTTGTGTGTGTGTGTGTGTGTGTGTGTGTGTGCGCGCGCGCACGCGTGTGTGCATGTGTATGCGCAGGTATGTGTCTGATTGGTGGATTATTCCTCTATTTTTCTATAGCATTATCATTTCTCATTTTAAAACATTATTTCCTGTTACCGACCCTCTGTGCCAGAAACACATTGCTTTCTTTCTCTGTACTGGAGTGTAGCAACACAAAAACTCAGCCAACAATTTCACTTGGTGGTCTGATGAACACTCATAAATGTCTTGTTTACAGCAGAAGAACGTAAGTACATATTTAGGTATATCTCTGACAAAATACCCTTTCTGGATATCTGATGGCCATTAATTTGGATTTAACTAGTTTTGTCCAGAAATGAAATTCCAAGGGCCAGGAAAGAATATTAGGTACTTGAAAAATTTCTTCTGCCTGGTATAAATATTAAATTAAATTTATATGCTGATTGGAACAATAATGGTCCTTTGGATGATTCTGCATTACAAGCATCAACTGAAATAAGGTCCCCAGTTGTCACTGAGAACATCAAAGGGATCTTACTTTGAGGAATAAATATGTGATTATAGTGATTATGTGTGAATTGTGGTTATATTCTTCAATAAAGAAACATGCTGGGATTTACAACTCTCCTCTGAGACTTAGTCAAACAAATTAACACATATTGAACACCCACAGCATTCCTGGAGCAGAATAAACAAATTATTTCACCAACCTGCAAAACATCAACTAGTGGACTAAGCTGCACGATGAACTCAGCTGAGCATGGCCCCAAGCAGAACAATTAAGCAGGCGGAATTTATTTTCACTGGGGATTACGTCTCCATTGTGCAATCTAGAATGGTTTGGACTGGACGTCAGAACTGGATTCTGTTTCCAGCTGTGGCATCTGATAGCTGCATAAGGGTATCCAAGACACTTCACCTTCCTGAGTTTTAATTTCTTAATTTTGAAATGGGAAATCACTGCTTCTGTCTCACGGAGAGTTTCAAAGGAAACAACAAGTGGGAAATTACTATTCAAATTGCTAAACATTCTATAGTCATAAAATATTGTTTATCTGCTTCATTTTTTTCTCAATACTTTCCTAAATCAGTTTTTTAATTTTCATGATCTAAGCCCTCTTCTCCTTTTTCTTCTCAATCTTCTCGCCAATCCCCTCTACATTGCTAAATCAGAATGCTGTCCAATTCTCAGTTCTCATCTTACTTAACGAATCAGCAGCATTTGACAGAATTCACAGATTACTTTATCTTTCTTAAAACATTGTCTATATTGAAGAAATAACATTCCAAGGATACAATGCACTGTATACAGATATATCTTGTAACATATTTATCTATATCTTCTATCACTTTATATCTTGGGAAATTACTTTTTTATTGTCTTTCTGCACATTAGAATGATTTTTTCCTTGGAAACAAAATGCATATCTTTATGTTTTGGTACTTTTTTATCCAAAGCAATGAGAAAAATGCCTGGTATGAAATAAACAGACAATAAATAATTTTTAAATGAATGAATAAATGAGTATCCTTGTTACTGAACCTGAATATAAAACTAGCCTTAATAATTTTCCATTCTAGGGAAAAAGCTTTGTGAGATAAAAGAAGTTAAGTGGCTTTTAAAGTAGACACTTTTACATTGATTGAAGTAGGTTTGATTGTTTGTGCCTAGAATTGTTTACGAAGCTGGTTCCAGCTAGCATATCAATTTGAAATAACTGGGGGACCCAGACAAAGGAGAATCTACATACATTCACAATCTCTTTCATGGTTCTTTACTGGGTACTTATAAGACTGGAGAAAAGAGAAGAAATTGGCAAGAGCCCCCTGCTTAGTAGTGCATATGTGAGAAGGTGATTGGATGCTTCTGGAATCAAACACAAATCATAACCCACTTTCCTGGATTCTTCCCTCCTATGTTGCCAAAAAGCTGAGCCTCTGGGGCAGGCGTAGAAAACCGTTTTATCCCAGAGCATGGGAAGAGATTCTTGTATTCTTATGTAACTATTTTAATATTGTTATATTTAAATAAGGCAGAAGCTATATTTCTAATACTCCTGTATGCCATTTTTCATTTTATGTTGAAATTAATTTAACATAAAATGAAATTTTATTTTATTAACAAATGAAAGTTAATTGTTCTCTGGAGTTCCATGGGTAATTTTTTTTTTCATTTTAGCTTTAAAACTTTCTCCCAAAGTAGCAGGATGCCAGGCAATTTTGTTCAAGATTTCAGCAACTCCAGTAATAGGTTTCAGACACCATTACAATGGACCTTTCTAATATTCAGCAGGGAGATGAAAGTTATAAGAAAGTGTCAAGTAAAATGACTTGGAATTCTTTTTAAAAACCATGATATCAGAGGTGAAGAATTCTTTTATGTAGCCTATCAATAGTCTTGAAAGAGAAGAAGAAATAATGAATGAACATGAAAATAAGTCAATAAAAATTAACAAAACTGAAGCACAAGGAGAAAATAGAGTGGAGAAAGGGAAACAACAGAAAAGGGCATCCAAAAGCTGTGGGCTATGTGTCAGTCTGACATATATAAACTTGGTGATCTTGGAGGAGACAGAACAGAGCAGATGATTATGTGAAAATATAATTGCCAAAATGTACCAAAAATAGTGGAAGATATCAAACCATGGGTCCAGAAGACGAGAAAATGTCAACATGGTAATTCTAAAAAAGAGATACATTACAGTCAAACTGCTAGAAGCCAAAGCTAAAGAAAAATCCTACAGGCAGACAGAGGAAAGAAAAAGAAATGTTATCAACAAAATACACAAAAATGACGACAAGAATCATAGCAAGATTCTCATTAGAAACTATATTATATTATATTATAATACCCTATGCTGTACTATACAACTGTATCATGCACCAGAAGACAAAGCGTTGTCTTTAAAATATTGTCAACCCAAAATTCTATACCCCGCAAACATATTTTTAAGAATGAGAGATACAAATGTCAAAAGATGAAATAAACATGTTTTCAGAAAAACAAGAGAATTGACCGCTGGTAGAACAATATGTTTTTAAAAATAGACTTTCAGTTATAAGGAGTGTGAGATCAGACCAAAGCTTGGATCCACACAAAGAAATAAAGAGTGCATGAAATGATAAAAATGAGGATAGTAAGATAGATGTTTTAATCTATTTTTTAATAACTTTAAAAGATAACTGTCTAAAGTAAAAATCATAGGTTTAAAACATATGAAACTAAGTTGTTCATCCAATAATCCTTTTCAGAATAAATTGGATGACAACAATCATGTAAAGAAGAAGGGGAAAAACTTGAAAGTATATGATTGTAAAGTTGTTGCACACTGCAAATGAGGTGGTAAATATTTAAAGGTAACCATGGTAAGTTAATGGTTTCTTTTGTAATCTATAAAGAAAGTACTAAAAACATGTACACCTAATAAACCAACAGTAAAAATTAAATAAAGCTATTTTGAAAATATTCAATTAATCCAAAGAAAACAGAAAAAAGAAGAAAGGTGAATGAACTTGGATGTGTTCCAATAGAATACACTCATGAGTTAGTAAATATAAACACAATTATATTAAGAATTATATATAATGTAAATGTCTAAACACTCAAATCAAATGGCAGACATTGAGAGACTGGTTAAAAAATTCCAACCACTGGCTGTCTACAAGAAATCCAATTTAATTATAAATATGTGTAGAGATTTAAAGTTAAAGGATGGGAAATAATTATAGTATGAAAGCATTAACTCAGGAAAGCTATAATCACTACTTACATCAGATAAAGTAGACTTCAAAACAAATATTTCCAGAGGGAAAAAGAGGTATTATATAATAATAAAAGAATCAAGTAGTCAATTAGCTCTAAAAATTCTATATGTATATGCATCAAACTATGCAGTTTCCGAATGCATGAAGCAAAAACTGGTAGACCTGCAAAGAGAAATAGAAAAATCTACAATTCTATTGGACATCTCAATATTCCTCTTTTAGTAACTGAATAAGTAAATGGGAATCAGTAAGGATAATGAAAACCTGGACAACATAGGCTGGGCATGGTGGCTCATGCCTATAATCCCACCACTTCGGGAGGCTGAGGTGAGTAGATCACCTGAGGTCAGGAGTTCGAGACCAGCCTGGCCAAGCTGGTGAAACCCCGTCTCTACTAAGAATACCAAAATTAGCTGGGCATGTTGGCAGGCACCTGTAATATCCCAGCTACTCAGGAGGCTGAAGCAGGAGAATCACTTGAACAAGGGAGGCAGAGGTTGTAGTGAGCCAAGATCGTGCCATTGCACTCCAGCCTGGGCCTCAGAGTGAGACTCTGTTTAAAAAAAAAAAAAAGAAAGAAAGAAAAAAAGAAAACCTGGACAACACTATCAACAACTTGACTGAATTAATATTTTGAATACACTATACAACATGAACTAAATACGTATTTGCATATGCACATGAAACTTTTGCCAAGATACACTCTATTCTCAGCTATGAAGAAACATCAACAAATTTTGAACAATTGAAATCAGGCAACATATGCTATCTCACCAAATGGAATTAAAATAAAAATTAATAACAGAAAGAAATCTGGAAATGCTCAAATATTTGAGACTAAATAACACACTTTAAAATAGCCCATGGGTCAAACAGCAAAACAGCAATAGAAACCTAAAAATATTTTACACTGAATGAAAATGAAAACACAACATATGGAACACACTTAAACAGTGCCTAAATTGCCATTTATGTAACATTAAATGCCAATTTATAAAAACAATAATGTTTTTGAAACAATATTATAAGATTTTAAGAAACCATGAAAAATAAGGGGAGCAAATTAAACTCAAAGCATGCAGACAAATGGAAATAGTAAAAATAAGAGCAGACTTCAATGAAATTTAAAAAACAAAACCTGATTACTTGAAAAAAATTAATAAAAATATAACAAAGATACCCAAGTAAAAGTTTGGGACATGATAGCTGCACAGCTGAATTCTACCAAATATTCTAAAAAGAACTGGTTCCAATCCTTTTCAAAATTTTTTAAAAATCCAAACTCATTTTATAAGGTCAGCATTACCCTGAGACCAAAGCCAGAAAAGGACACTACAAGAAAAGAAATTTACAGACCAACAGCCCTAATAATCATAGATGCAAAAATTCTCAATATTAGCAAATGAATCCAACAGTACATTAAAAGGATCATTTGCCATGATTCAGTGGGAGTTATTTCTGGGATGCCAGAATTGTCCAACATAATCAATAAATGTGATACACCACACTAACAAAATAAAGGATAAAACTCATATGATCATGTCAACAGATGCAGAAAATGTTTTTGACAAAATTCAGCACTCTTTCATGATAATAGCTTAAGGATAGAATAAATATATCTCAACATACTAAAGGCCATATATGACAAGCTCACAGCTAACAACATACTTAACGGTGAACATCTGAAAGCTTTTCCTCTCAGATCAGGAGTAAACGAAAGCACCCACTCTCACCACTACCATTTAAAATAGTATTCAAAGTCCTAGCCAGAGCAATCAGGCAAGAAAACAAAATAAAATACATCCAAATCAGAAAGAAATAAGTTAAACTGTCTGCAGACATAATCTTATATATAGAAAACTCTAAAGATTTCCCCCAAAACTGTTAGAACTAATAAATAAATTCAGTAAAGTAGCAAGATATAAAAATCAATATGTAAAAATCAATTGTATTATATCTCATGCTCATTGGATGGTTAACACTGTTAAAATATCTATACTACATAAAACAATCCACAGAGTCAGTGAAATCCTTATCAAAATTCCTATAGGAATTTTCACAGAAATCGCAAAAACCACCGTAAGTTTCTTACAAAATTACAAAAGACTCTAAATAGACAACATAATCTTGACTAAGAAGAAGAAAGCCGGAGGCCTCATGCTTCTTGATTTCTAACCATATTACAATGCGTAGTAATCAAAACAGTTTGTTAACGGCATAAAAAGAAACACATTAACCAATGGAACAGAATAGAGAACCCAGAAACACACACACACAAATGCAGTCGCTGTGGTTTGAATGTGTCCCCTTCAAAATTCAGATGTTGACAATGTGATGGCATTAAGAGGTTGGGCCTTTAAAAGAGGATTATACCATGAAGGCTCCTTCCACATAAATGAGATTAAAGTCTTCATAAAAGAGGTTTCATGCAGCATTCAGCAACTTATCCTTAGAACTTTTGCCATTTGAAGTCATAAGTTTCTCTTTTTCAGGGAATATAGACATCACCAGGTGACCAAAACCTGCTGGTACCTTAATCTTGGTCTTGCCAGCCTCTACAACTGTGAGAAATAAATTTCTATTCTTTATACATTACCCAGTCTGTAGTATTCTCTTATAGCAGCACAAATGGACTAAGACAACAGTCAACTCATCTTTGATAATGGCCCAAGAGTATACAACATGAAAAGGATAGTCTGTTTGATAAGTAGTTTTGGGAAAACTGGATATAAATAATTTGAAAGGGAATACAACACTTTCACGATTCATAGGTAATGTGATTGTAAACATAGAAATCTAGAATAATCTAAACAGTTTTTTAAATTAACAAAAGGATTTAGTAGAGTATCTGGATACAACCTAAATATAGACATATCAATTGTATTCCTATATAACAGAAAAAACTAGAAAAAAAGTATCACTTACAATAGCATTAAACAATCTAAAAATATTAGGAATTCATAAAATTTGTGAAAATCTCCATGGAGAAAATTATAATTTTATTGAGGAATATTAAAAAGACTGAAAGTAAGAGGAAGATATGCTATGTTTATGGAAAAAATATTTTTCAGATGTAAATTTTATCAAAATTAATCTATAAATTTCATGAGATTCTCATATAAAAATGAGAGGAAATAAGAACAGGAAAGATACTCTTGAAGCTATGGTAATTAAGACAGTGTTTTTTTGTTTTTGTTTTTGTTTTAGCACAGAGATAAGGAGCATAGACCAGTGACACAGATCAGGAGTTCAAATACAGGCCCTCATATATATGGACACAAAATGACAGAGACGCCATAACACGTCAATAGGTAATTGGCAAGCTTCAACAGAGACGCCATAACACGTCAATAGGTAATTGGCAAGCTTCAACAGAGACGCCATAACACGTCAATAGGTAATTGGCAAGCTTCAACAAACGGAACTGGGCCAGTGAAATGGCCACTTGAAAAAAAAATTTTTAAGAGTATTTCCAGATAGATGAAGAGCCTGAAAGTGAAAGACAAATCTATAAAACTTTAGGAGATAAGAAAATATCTCCATGAAGTAGAGTAGGAGAATATTTCTTAAACAATATACAAAAGTCACTAAGTAAAAAGGAAACATCAAAAAATTCAAACACATTCAAATTTTTAAAAATAATTCATAAGGCAATGTTAATGAGAGTGAAAAGATAAGCCATTGGAAGAGAGGTTATGATTGCAACACGTATCTTGAACAAAGATCTGGTATACCAGTGAAATCTTACAAATCAAGAATAAATACATCACCACCTAAAAGAAAATGAGTAAATAAGGCTTTAACAGTTTCCTTACAAAAGATGAGATCCAGGCAACCTGTAATGCATTAAACTGTGTCTCTCAAAAATTCATATAGTGAAGTCCTAGCCCCCAATACTGCAGAATGCAGTAAAATTTACAAATTGGGATTGTTGCTTATATAATTAGCTAAGATAAGGTCACACTGAAGTAAGGTGAGCGTGAGCTCCTAACTCATTATGATCGTCGTCTTATAAAAAGAGGAAATATGGACACAGACACACACACAGGGAGAATGCCATGTGAACATTATGGCAGAGATTGGGCTGGTGCATCTAAAAACCAAGAAACACAAAAGATTGCCAACAAACCATCAGGAGCAAGTCAAGAGGCATGGAAGAGATTCTTTCTCACAGCCCACAGAAGGAACCAACACTGCCAGCACCCCAGACTTCCAGCCTCCAGAACTGTGAGACAGTAAGTGTCTGTTTAAGCCGTCCAGTTTGTGGTCTTTGTTACAGCAGCCCAAAAAAACTAATTCATGGTCAATTCACCTAAGAAAATGTGACCAAGCTAGTAATTAGAAAAATCAAAATAATAATAACCTATTTCTACCCGCCCATCAGATTGGCAGTAGTACAAAAATATCAATGACTGGTGAGGATGTAGAGCAATAGAACTATCCTGTCATCCACTACTTTTGACAACCACTTTCCAAACAGTTTGGAACAACTTGATATCGTCTGGTAAGTTAAATCTATACATTATTTCTTGATTCAGAAACTCTACTGTCTGGTGTATACCCAAGTGACTAATCAGTGTGTATAATGATTTCTATGCACCCGGGATACATACACAAAAATGTGTAATTAGAAGCTAAATGAGAAACAAACTAAATCTATCAATAGCAAAGTAAATAAGCAGATCAGTGTATATAGTTGACACTTGAACAAGACAGGTTTGAACTGCACGGGTCCACTTACATAGGAATTTTATTTTTCAGTAAAAACAGTAGGCCCTCTATATGGGCAGGTTCCATGTCCACACGTGGATCAAAAATACTGTACCTTATTCACAGAATGTGAAACCCTTATACAGGCAGGTGTAACTTTTCATATCTGCAGGGTCAACTGTGAGACTTGAGTATGTGCTGATTTTGGTATCCATGGGTAGTCCTATGTCTCATGAATACTGAAGGCCAACTGTATTTCTCGCAGCAATGAAAAAAAGGAAAGCTACGCACAATAATATGGATGACCATCACAAACAAAATTTTAAAAATGTGATACAGATGGTGACATAGGTGTTTGCTTTATGATTATTTGTTAAACCAAATCAGCACATTATTTGCTTTTCTTTAGTTATATTTCACAGTTTAAAAATCCTAATATTTGTTTTCTATTTGGGGGAAGTCCCACCCAATGTCTTCAATCTTCAGGTAGAAATTGGCCACTTGGCTACCTCTAAATGCACAGTCCAGAAGAGTAAAAACAGCAACAATGACAAGATTCTGTTTAAGAAAAAAGAAGAAGATAGATATTTGGTAAGGAATTAGCAGTATCTGCTCCCCTCATTCTAGTCGTTGTTTGACATGCATTCTGCAATTCTACTTTTTCTTTTTTCTTTTTTTAATATACTTTTAAGGTATATATTTTTTCATACAACAAAGTGCATAAATGAGGTCTGCTCTAAAACTTGAAGAATAAATTTTCTACATTGAACTTAGTGTGAATGAGTATGTCAGCGGTTACCTTGATTTACTTCTAAAGAACTTTCAAGTGGAAGTGTGCATCCTCAAGAACTAATCCCTCTGTGGGACAGATTATAGCCTATCCCTCTTCTGTGGAGTTGGCCTCTCACTCAACTTGGCATAGTGATCTAGAGAGGCCAGGGCCGGAACTATTTCCTGGTTCTGCTGAAGAGATAAGGAGATAAATGGGATTATACTTTTCAGAATTTATCATTGCATTTTTATCTCAGGATCACTCTTCTTTTTTCTAAATTTCAGAGGTTTCTGTGTGATGCCTGAAATCTTCTGTGTGATGCCTGAGCCAACCCTTACTCATAATTCTTTTCCCCCTAGTAACTTAAAGAGCCTCTCTGGAAGTGGGGAGAGACAGAATTGGAAGGGCTGCTTGGAAAACTTTTGCTTTGTTGACACAAAGGGATTTTTTCTGCTTATACAGAATGTTGTGGAGATGTTGGCAGGTGTGATGCAGCAAGCATGGGGACTAAAGCAAATCGTGGATTGTGGAGCAGAACTTGGACCAAATCCAAATCCCAATAAGCATTGCTGAACACTTGCATCAGCTCAGGACTGCCTATCTATAGACTCCCACATCACGCACCATTAGATGCAGAGGCTACATCCTAAGATGTATTCTAGAAATGTTAGAACATAAAAATTATTTCTCCCTCTGTCTACCTGTAGAAAAATAGAGGCCATTGTTGTAGGGCCCCACCCAGGGGCCTATGTCATATAAATTACTAAACAACAGTTTATCGATCCATTCTCATGCTGCTATAAAGAACTACCCAAGACTGGGTAATTTATAAAGAGAAGAGTTTTTGACTCACAGTTTCACAGGCCGTGCAGAAGGCACGGCTGGGGAGGCCTCTAGAAACTTACAATCATAGCTGAAAGTGAAGGGGAAGCAGACACATCTTCATATGGCAGCAGGAGACAGAGGGAGTGAAGGGGGAAGTACTACACACTTTTAAACAACTAGATCACATGAGAACTCTATCACAAGAACAGCAAGGGGGAGGTCCACCCCCATGATCCAATCACCTCCCACCAGGGTCCTCCTCCAACCCGTGGGGATTACAATTCCACATGAGAATTGGGTTGGGACACAGAGCCAAACCATGTCAGACAGTCATTTGAAATTCGACTTAAAATCACTAAACTACCCAGATAAGAGATTATAAATAACTTCAAAAACAATTTGGTAATAAACTCCCGATAAGTCATATGTTTTTAAAAAATCCAGCTAAACTAAAACTAAACAAAAATGCTAATAATAGAGAGGCTTTCAAGTTCAGAAGAGATAACACTAGTTTAATTCCTCATCTTTATTCTCTCTCTCTCTTTTTTTTTTTTTTTCTTCAGACAGAGTCTTGCTCTGTCACCCAGGCTGGAGTGGCATGATCTGGGCTCACTGCAGCCTCCGCCTCGTGGGTTCAAGCAATTTGCCTGCCTTGGCCTCCCAAGTAGCTGGGATTACAGGCGCTGTGCACCATCACACCTGACTAATTTTTGTATTTTTAGTAGAGAGAGTATTTCACCATGTTGGCCAGGCTGGTCTTGAACTCCTGATCTCAGATGATCCACCCGCCTCAGCCTCCCAAAGTGCTGAGATTACAGGTGGGAGCCACTGTGCCTGGACTCCTCATCTCTTTTCTTACCTTAAAGAAGTTAACTAACATTTTAGTCTCAATTACTTAATCTGTTAATTAGTTAGTAATACCTTTTTTACAATATTATTGCTATACATGGAAAACAGCAATTACATTTCTAGTACATAGTACTTTTTCAATAAATAGCAGCAATCATTAAAGCTCACAAAATCAAGTCATTCCCTAAGGTCATTAGCCATGTCAATTGATTCTTCTTGGGGCAATTGATTCTTCTTTTATATAATAAGTGGATTAGACAAAATGACTCTAATATTCTGTAACTACATAAGACAAAAATTGTCCCTATAAACCAGCATCTCATACAAGTGGAGTTGCAGAGAAAGAAAATGATCCTTGAGTTCTAGTCCTAATTCTACTGCTGCCTACCAGGTCAACAGAGAAACCACAGATCCCTTCTGTGTAGAATTACAAGGTTGAGTGAATATGATCTCTGATAGTCTCTGATGCTGTTGGTATCAGGCAAAAATGTCTGATACTTTTGGTCACGGTGGGCAGAAAACATGTGAAAGCAGAAGTGAGTTCAAAGCTGGAAGAGTTCACCATATTTCAGGATCAACTGCTGAGACTTGGATGTCTGGTACCATTTTGATCAAAAGTTCAAACCTGTGCCCCTTGACTCTGGTGTCCAGTGCTGGGAAGTCTATTTGAGACAAAGTTGCTTCCCTTGTATAGGATAAAAGGGAAGTTATAGGCTCGTATTAATTAAATGTCTATAAAGTGTGGATGAGTGAGCCACATATACAATGAAAGTGAAAAGGGATGTAACCAGCCTAAGAAAGGAGTTTCAAATTCCATCAGCATACACTAGGCCTATACGAAGAGGTAACACAATAATTATAGAAAAGGGATTATAAGCACGAGGACCTGAAAATCCCCTTTGATTTTTTTTTTTTTTTTTTTTTGTATTTAGTAGAGACGGGGTTTCACCATGTTGCCCAGGCTGGTCTTGAACTCTTGAGCTCAGGCAATCTGCCCGCCTCGGCCTCCCAAAGAGCTGGGAATATCCTCTTTGAATGTAAGGGACAGGTTACCTAAGAGAAAGGCACAGCATTGCAAACATAAAATTAAGTAAGTAGCTAATTTCAGAGGAAAAGACTGAGTTTTAGAAAGCCCCTGTTCACTAGCAATAAAAAATGTGACCATACAAAACAGCCTGTAGCATCATTTCCAGCTTAGGCCAGTTAGTAGGGAGGAAATCATGATGTGTTGTGTGTGTGGTCTGGGCCTCAAGCCATTGGAAAACGCTTAGAAGTATTTGATCTACTATGTTTGTAAGTCTGATTTACTTGATTTACAATTTCAGTACTTAGCAAAATGTTGTTAGATCTGTATTTGAGTGTTTAAAATAAAATCTGCACGTATCTTAGTCAATTAAACATTTGAGATAATACAGATGTTTTAAAGTTGTCATTGTAGTTTAACATTTCCAAGGCAATTTTATTTTAATACATAAAATGAGAAAAAGAATTTGATCTCAAATATCAAATTCAGAAAAGCATTGTTTCAAAATTACTGAACGTAAAAATAAAATAAGATTTATAATTCAAACATAAAGTCTTGAAAATTTTTAATTTAAAAATTGTACATTTAATCATAGGAATATTGATTAAAATCCAAGTTTTGGATGGAATTCCTGTTCCTGAACAAAATCTCCACTGGTATTATTCCTTTCAGTATTTGTCTTCCTCTAGTCTGGCTACCCTAGGCAAAGTGCAGCAGAAGGTAGAAGAATCCCATCATAAGTAGGTATGCACGAATCTAATAAATGTTTCTGCCCATGCCTGCATCTGTAGTGCCACCTAGTGTCAGAGAGGGATGACAACATTTTTAGAAGTCAAGCGTGGAGCATGAAACCTATTTCAATTATCAATTTTTTCTTAAATTCTTAATGCGTGAAATTTTCCAAAATCATGGTGTCTAAAGCCCTTTTTTCCCCTTCTGTCTCATGGCATTTTGTGTTTTCTTGTTTATGTTCCCATAGCACATTCTATTCATATCATTGAGTATATTTCTTCGCTTTGCCTTTAGTGAAACCTCTGCCTCCATGCAGCTTGTGCACTAGTAAGATTTTCACCTCTGTCATACCATTTATCACAGTTGTTTCATATCATCATCCTTTATATATATATGTCCACCTCTTTTATTGCCTGGGAGTTGTTTTCTCAATAGCGCCTCATTACTAAAGAGGGCCTTGCATTGTGTTCAATGAATACTTATGGAATTAAATAGATGTGCAAAAAAGAATATTGAGCATGATGTACAAATAAATTGATTTTATAGATTTAATGTTCCTTTCTTCTTTGTGTATTTGGTCAACAACTATTTTCTTCATCTGTTTTATGCTGGAAATCACACTGTTGTATACTTTCTAGCTAGCATAAGATACAAGATAATGGAATTTCTCTTATTTTGCATGAGAATGATTAGACGCTTATGAAAGAAAATGGTCAAGTCTATGATTTTTACAAAATAACATCATTTAGTCATCTTTTCTACTGTATTCTATTTCCTAATTTATCAAATGTTATGTGTCATGTGAGAAAAATTATTCGAGTGCTACATATACAAACATCATCTTCCACAAACATGTCATACTGTTAAATAAGCATATCATTAAAGAATCACAATGTTCAACTCATTAAAAGAAATTCTAATTTTTTAAAAAGATAATTAATACTGGATGAGTTGAGGTAGAAATATTAGGTAATAATAATAGTAGTAGAATAGTAGAAATAATAATGCATAAAAAATAATAGAAATACTTTATTTGATCCCAGGATACCTGATATTAAATGTACCATTTTAAGGAATCTTATATACTAATCTTTTAAAAATGTAAACAATATTAACTAGATTCGCAATAAAGAAGCTGTCTCCATAATTTTCATGTATTTGAAATTCATGCAAATACAGAATGTAAAAACAACTATGATGTTTTGTTTCCTCATTCCAACCCCTAGAATGTGTGAATATGCAATATAACATAGCAAAGTCAGGCTAAGGTTGCTGATAAAATGATAGTTCCTAACCAGCTGACCTTCCAATAGAGAGTTTAGCCTGGCTTATCCAGGTGGGCCCAGTGTAATCATGAGGATCCTTAAAAGTGGAAGAGAGAATTAGGAGAGAGCCCCAGAGGTGGTAGCATGAGAAGAAACTCAGCCTGACTTTGCTGGCTTTGCAGATGGAGGAAGAGGGCCAAGAGTGAAGAGCCGCAGCCTCTAAAAACTGGAAAAGGCCAGAAAACAGATTCTTTGTAAGAACTCTCAGAAAGAAACACTGCCCTGAGGGCACCTTGATTTTAGCCCAATATGTTAGTCCGTTATTGCACTGCTATAAAGAAATGCCCGAGACTGGGTAATTTATGAAAACAAGAGGTTTAAGTGGCTCACGTTTCTGCAGGCTGTACAGGAAGCATAACAGCATCTGCTCCACTTCTGGGGAGGTCTCAGGAAACTGACAATGATGGTGGAAGGCGAAGGGTAAGCAGGCATGTCTCACATGGCTAGAGCAGGAAGAAGAGAGTTGCAGGGAGGTTCGTGGAGGGGATGGTACTAACCCATTCACGAGAAACTGCCCCCATGATCCAATCGTCTCCCACCAGGCTCCACCTCCAACACTGGGGATTGCAGTCTAACATGAGATATTGATGAGGACACAGATGCAAACCATATCACCCAGTGAGACTCGTGCCAAACTCTTAATCTAGAGAATTGCAAGTTAATAAATCTGTGCTCTTTCTTTGCTACTAGATGTGTGGTATTGTGTTGTGGCAGTGATAGGAAATTAATTCATTCCTACATTCTTCTACTAAAGAATGATAGAAACTGTTAAAATTGCATTCCATTAGCTGTCAATATTGTTTATATTAAGTATTTAAATTAGGCTGCAAAAGTCAGGCAAGGAATAAACAATCCAGCCTTTTGATAGCAATACCAGAAGGAGTTCATTAACTTGGGATTTCCTAACATCCAGTTAGTAAGATATTGAGAAAGACCAAAGATCAAACCCCTATTATGGAGTAAGAGTTATAGTCATTTCTTTAGTGTATATATATACAAATTGTTCGTACACAATATATAGTATACATGAGCAATTTATTTCATAACTTCACTCCATATATATATGTGTGTATGCACATATACATATACACATATATGCATATTTTTTCACATATATATTTTATACAGATGCATGTGTACATATGTGTGTGCATACACACACACATATATATAAAATCAGGAACGTGTAAAAATATAATATAGCAGACAAAACATCTCAGTTAGTTACTGGCCAATCTGCATTTGACTCTTTTCCTGTGCTTTAAAAATGATATTGAATTTTCTCTGGATTTTCTATGCTGTTCTGATCTAGTTCGTGTTGCAACCCCATTTTCTTGTACCGAAACCTTTATCACAATTTGTAAAAGAGTCTCAGTACGTAAAATTTTAATTGCTTCTAGATTTTGTCATAAATACTTTTATAAGGTTTTGCCTTCTCCAATAGATGTGAAAAATGCCAAGTTCTTACTTTGCCTATTATCCCAGAGTGACTTTGCTTTTAGTTTTCTCAGTGCTTCAGCTCTGCACTGAGTTCTGATCTCTCTCCTAAGTCCTCTGTCTGTGTGCACTCACAACATTGGTAGAGCGAAGTTAAATCCTCCAATATGATATCGGGTCAGGAGCATAGCTTGAGACCTGTTTTCCTCACGGCTCTGCTACTTCCTACCTATGTGACTTGGAAAAAATTTTGTTGTCCTCCTTATTACTCCATTTTCTCATCTATAGAATGGAAGATATTAATACACACCTAACAGAGTGGTTGTCAGGATGAGATGAGTATATATAACACTCATCCACACAGACATCTACCATATAAAATACCATTCCATGGTAGTGAATGCTACCATGAAAGTTGTGCTAACCAGAACTAGTATTATCAAGAAGTACAAGGGGACTTAGCTTCTACATGTATGATATTGTCAAGACTCTCTTCCTCTCTTGGATCTGCTTTTCATTTGCACTTATCTCATTTTCAGGGTCTCTTTGTGGTAGCAAGATGATTGGCAATAGCTTCATCTTCTGAGCAAAGATAGCAGAATAAAAACAAACAAACAACAGAGTATATCTTTATAAGGTGCTTCAATAAAAATCCCAGAAATAGTTCTGATTGGCCCCAATGGAATCATGTGACCAGTCCCTAAACCAATCACCATGTCCAGAGGAATACAAGACTCTTATTGGACAGCCTGGAAACAGAAGCAAAATAAAATCCAGGGAAACAGAAGTGAAAAAGCTGGCACAAATAATAAGCAAAAGCTTCCAGAAACATCACCGCATTCAGCTGCATAGATCCTGTACAAACGAGTCTGGTGAGGGGCCCAAGCAGCTGCTGAAATCCAGTCAATTCCCTCTTGTCCCACCTGGCTGGGAGCCGAAGACCATCAGGTGTCGTTTGTGCTAGCTGTGGCTCGGATCACATTCCCTTCTCCACTACATGTCCCCAGGCCATGAGTAAGGCCAAGCTGAGAGAAGGAGAAACACTTTGAACTGAAGGGGAGATTAAAGTCTTATTTTGATTTGACGAGGGTATTCTAATACCTAAAAATTACTAGTAATATTCTTTATGTCTTTAAAAAAGACATAAAGAAGAACATTAAAAGTACTCGTCATTCCATCTACCCGTATCATTCTCGTGATTTTTTTTTTTTTTTTTTTTTTGAGATGAAGTCTCGCTCTGTCGCCCAGGCTGGAGTGCAGTGGCGCTATCTCGGCTCACTGCAAGCTCCGCCTCCTGGGTTCACGCCATTCTCCTGCCTCAGCCTCCCGAGTAGCTGGGACTACAGGCGCCCGCCACCACGCCCAGCTAATTTTTTGTATTTTTAGTAGAGACGGGGTTTCACCATGTTAGCCAGGATGTTTTTGATCTCTTGACCTCGTGATCCACCTGCCTCGACCTTCCAAAGTGCTGGGATTACAGGCGTGAGCCACCGCACCAGATCGTAATATTCTTATAATACCTAAAAGGGACTGGAAAACCATGGAATCACCCAAGATACATTAAGGGATGAAGAGAGATAAGACAGAGCAAACCCGAAGGTAGTAGTTGGAACAAACGCGTAAAATTGTGTTCCGGTTGTGCCTGTTAAGTCAGCTCATTCACTAAAGCTGGTTACTTGTGGGCATTATGGTCTCTTTACACCACTGCTGAATTTAAAAATTTGTATCAAGAATATATTTATCACTAGGCACGCACCAGGAAAAAAAAGTTTCATTTCTCTGAAAAACTGAAGAAGGAGGCCAAGAAAGGAAGCCAATATTTATTGATGTGAACTATGAACTCAGCCCTGTACCTTCTTGATCCCCTGGAATGCTCCCGAAGGTCCTGAGACACCTTATTGTTTCACAGTTGAGGAAACGGAAGCTCAGAGATGATACGTGATTTAACCCAATTCAAAGCAATGGTATAATGGTGTGGGGAGGGTCAAATTTAGTCAATTTTGATGAAACGGTATTGAATTTCTCAGCTCCTGTTGTGTGAAAGTGAAAGCAGTTTTACGATGGGCCCCATCTAAATCTCCACAGTCATTGAGCACTTCCTTGGGAACCCACACATTGGTCCCTCAAACCTTAACCTGCCTGGAGTCACCACACAGCCTTGACCTAGGTTAAAGTGAACTGAAGCTGATAAGGGTGTTGCGTAGTCCAGTTTCTAATCCAAACAGCTGAAGAACAGGGTGCGCGCCATAAATCACTGAACTTCACAACAGTAAACTTTTAATGTGGAGGCAGAGAATTTTTTTCTTATTTGTGCAAAAAAATTTTAAGTTAAATTTTTGCATTCAAATTCCATTCTTGTTCCTGGGGAAGGTGTGCATTCACTGGTGGATACATTCTTCTTTTCTCTTTGCGGGAACTGCAAAACCTACAAAGCCAAAAAATCTACTATCTAGCTCTTTTCTTAAAAAAAGAAAGAAAGAAAGAAAGAAAGAAAGAAAGAAAGAAAGAAAGAAAGAAAGAAAGAAAGAAAGAAAGAAAGAAAGAAAGAAAAATGCCAATCCCTGTCCTAGAGTATTGGTTGTTAAAGTTGGTTGCATATTACAATCACCTGAGGAGTTTTTAAAATTCCAGATGCCCATGCCACAGGCCAGACCAATTAATTCAGCACTTCACGGGGGTGGAACTGGCGTCATTTTAAAAAGATCTCTACAAAGTTGAGAACTCCAGAGCAATGATTTTCAAATATTGGTGAGCACAGGAATCACCTGGCCTGACTTTCAAAAATGCAGTCCAGGGCCACATTTCCGGATTGTCTGATCTGATAGGACTGGCAGGGTTCCAGGAACCTACATCACCATATCAGGGCTTCTGACATAGGAGCCTCAGGACTTTATTTCAGAATTGACCAAGGCACACACCTTCTAATTTCATAAAACTTGCTTTATTAAAAGTTTCACATCAACTCAAGTATTTACAGAACCATGATTTACAAGAATGAGTCATTATTACAAAGTACAACCTGTACCAGCAGTCCTACTCCTTTCCATTAAAAATGATCCTGCACACAGAAAAAATTTCACCCACATCCTATTTTACTTAACCTCTGAGTGTCATTACTGCTGTAAATATCAGGCAAAAAAGACGAGTTTCTCCGGAACAATTCACAGTCTCTATGATGGCCCTTAGGAGTTTGCTTTTTATTAGCATAGAGAGAAGGAATGAATAACTGTTAATAATTTGAAACATCTAGAAAGATTTTTATTCCTCTGATTGTGCTTAAGATTGCTTTAAAAATTAGCAGGACAAAAAGATCATTTTTATTTAATCGTAACATTTAAAAATTAATAATAACTTACCTTTTAGGGCAGCAGTGTCAGTGACCAAAATTTCTAATCAAATTATGATAAATGTGGACCAAACTCGTTGTTTTTACAGGGTCACTGTACTATCTGCCTAATGGCAGGGACCTTAAATCAGTAGTTCCCACATGACTTCACTTTCTACATTTGCAGGACCTGTGTGTGGCAGTGGCTTTTCAGATTCCTCCTCCTTCTTTGGGCATTACTAGGATAAATGTAATTAAAGTAGTCAGTGAACTCCTCATTAAGCCTGCCTTTCACATCTACTGAGATCCTAGTGGAGTTTCACATAGGTCTTTCACAGTCTTATGGAACAATCACCATCTGATCACTTATTTTCCTTTTTTTTTTTTTTTTTTTGACAAGGTCTCACTCTGTCACCCATGCTGGAGTGCTGTAGCATAATCTCAGCTCACTACAACCTCCCTCTCCTGGGTTCAAGCGATTCTCCTACCTCAGCCTTCCGAGTCATTGGGACCTACACCCGGCCAATTTTTGTATTTTTAGTAGAGACAGGGTTTCACCAGGTTGGCCAGGCTGGTCTTGAACTCCTGACCTCAAGTGATCCACCTGCCACAGCCTCCCAAAGTGCTAGGATTACACTCCTGGCCTATTTTTATTTCATTTATCCTCATGTCTCCTAAAGGCTTGTTGGGATCCTGATCGATATCTGTGCAGTCAGGCAACGGGAGAAAAGTGAAGGAAAGCACACGTGAGATATTGATTGATTGCTTTAGGTTCTAAAATGCAAAGAAATCAAAATATCCAATACGGTTCTAAAGAAAACCTAGCACGTCCCTTCTAGTAGCATAGTCATTTGGCTGCATGGATTAATAATCCAACCTTCTACAAGATGAAATAACTTTTGGAAAAAGTGATTTTTTTTTCCAGAAGAGGAGATGCTAAGCACCAAAGAGATAAGCGGGAAGGAAGGTCAGTTCTTCCCCAGTGCAGTGAAGAAGACTGATTCTAAAGCAAGGAACTCCTGGCAACTTGCGGTTCCTCACTCAGTGTCAGAATTTTAAAAACCAACAAATGTCATATTTCAATTGGTCACAAGATGGCAGGATTTCAGCACATTCACACAGATAATGGCCTCCCCATCAGGATTAATGGATGGTAGTGATTTAAGCGTGACACTCTCCTCTCAAGAGACTTCATACTCTCATAAATGAAATACGAATATGGTTCAAGGACTTATGTGTTATAGTCTTAAAATACCGAGAGTCAGCGATTCACATAATAAAATTGGCATCCACAAATGTTAAAGCTATGGAAAAGGTTCTAGTTTTGTTAATGGGCCTCTCATCTATCTCACTGGATGAGGCCTGGGAACCACCTGGACTTTATTCTCCTTTGCTAAGCCTTTCTCAGAAGGAACAAGTCTTGCTGCTACTGTGGACGCACAGCTTCCGGGAGTTCCACAGGACCACGTGCGGAGAAAGGAAGGGACGCAAACTTTGACGGTAGAAATAAAGGAAAAGGGGCTGGGCGCGGTGGCTCACGCCTGTAATCCCAACACTTTGGGAGGCCGAGGCGGACGAATCACGAGGTCAGGAGATGGAGACCACGGTGAAACCCCGTCTCTACTAAAAATACAAAAAATTAGCCGGGTGTGGTGGCGGGCGCCTGTAGTCCCAGCTACTCCGGAGGCTGAGGCGGGAGAATGACGTAAACCTGGGAGGCGGAGCTTGCAGTGAGCCGAGATTGCGCCACCGCACTCCAGCCTGGGCAACAAAGCAAGACACCACCTGAAAAAAAAAAGAAAGAAAGGAAGAAAGAAAGGAAAAGGTTGTGGGGGAAAAGAGAATGTTTTCGCTTTGAGTTAAAGAAACACGGACAAAGAAGTGTCCAGTAGGGTACAGCCTGTCAGAAAACCGTAGACTGTGATATAGCTCCAGCATATTCATTCATTCGTTCATTCATCTGTCCATCCGATATTTATTGAGCAATTGTGTCTCACTAGGCAGTATGGTGGTCTCAAGGAATGGGAAAAAGGGGAAAAAATATTCTACTCTCAAAGAGCCAGTCCATTAGAACATTTCATGAAATGACTGAGAAAAAGAAAAATTCCATATGATAACTAGACTAAAACAAAACTACAGAACAATTGGAAAAGGAATTGGTGGAATTACAAGCCATGTGAAGAATGCCAAGAGGGCACCCTGCAGCGATTATCAATAAGGAGTAATGGGGGCCATGAGATCAGATAAAAAGTCAGAAATGGGGTGCTTCTGGGGAGTTAGGGGTTGAACATTTATTTGCAGGCAGGTTGGGACCCCATGTGGTGGAGGAACTTGGGACTGCAATTAGAAACAACAACAACAAATAGTTGAGTTTCATCAGAGATTTCAGAACTGGCTCCTTGTACGACCTTGAGCGATTAGCTAAATCTTCATAAGCTTCAATTCCTTCATCTGTAAAATGAATCCTGCAATAACTAACTCGGAGAGCTAATAAGGATGATAAAAGTGAAAACATAAGGGAGTGTGCCTGGAATAGAATTGTTCATTACATAATGTCAGTTGTTTTTTTTCCGTGTCAGACCATTTGAGGATGTTAGCAGAAAATGTAGGGAGAGCAGGGCCCTCCAGGCTGCATAGCTAAACAAACACACTTTCATCCCAGAAGCCCAGATCCTCCTGGGCACTCATACCTGCAGTAAAGGCAACCGTGATGGATTCCTGGGCTCAGAAATCCGGAGCTAACTAGATAGAGGCCCCATACTGCATTCCACCAAGGGACATGGAAGCACACTGTTTGCCTTTTTACACAAACTTGGATACATGCTCCTCATGATAAAGAGAAAGAGAAAGAGACAGAGAGTTTAAACTATGAACCCTCTTTACACAGTACAATCACATGCTCCTGTTCATGTAACCACACAACAGTCTGGGATGTGGTCTCCTAGCTTTTGACTGATGCGTGTGTGTGTGTGTCTGTCTGTCTGTGTCTGTGTATGTGTGTGTGCATGTGTGTGTACGTGTATGTCCTCATATATGCATGTCCGTGTACCTGTACCTGTAACTCAGATGCTGGCCATCTCCAGAGGAACCCATCTCTTCCCCTTTCCAATCTGGAAGCTGATGGTAGCATTTTTCTACACTCTACAAAAAGGAAATTCACTCCACAGAGCATTAGGGAGTGATGTAGAATTTGCTGAAGTCTTCTTCACACTATGGCAATTCTTTTCTAAGTCTTCCTTCACCACTACCACCAATTGGGAACTCACTTCTCTTTTCCCTAACACTGCACCGAGCCTTGAACCTGCCCACTGCCTTTCTTTATGATACTGAGCCTCTGCCTCCTTCCCCTTGAACTTCAGTCCTCAGGCTGAGGCACTTTTCTGACGTACAAGGGTCTTTTCAAAGCTTCTTTTCAACAAAGATGATCCCTTCCTCAAAATAATTTCTGTGCCAGTTATCATAAAGATTAATAATTTTCTCCATGTCATAATGTCTATATGACTATAACTGCATACATTATTACATATATGAATGTTTTTAACATGAAATGGAATCATACGATCATATCATGCACATTGTTTTCTGATTTTCAGTTGCTTCTCAATTATATATTTTGTGTATCTTTCCAAGTCATTAGAAATAAGTCAAACTCATTTTTTAAATTACTGAATAAAATTAGTACTTTAATGTGAGACATGGTCAATTTCTTTGTGCTGTAATTTTGTTATTGACAAGATAGAACATAATAACACAGAGCTATAATGAGAATTCCTCAGCTACAATATTAGAGACCTTCAGTTGCTTAGAACAAGCGAGCTATATAAATAATAAAAATTACGTTAGCTATATAAACAATGCTAATCAAAGTTGCTAATACTTCATCAGCATTTTTCTATGTGCCAGGACCTAGTCATAGCCATTTATATGCACTAACTCATTTAATCCTCATAGCAACCCTATGAAGGAGATACTATTATTATTCCCATTTTATAGATGATCTTTCTGAGTCATGGGAAAGTCAGTAAATTGCTCAAGGCAACACAGCCAATAAGTGACATTGCCAAAATGCAGTGAGTCTGGCTCTAGAGTCTGTGTTGTTAATCACTAAACCATCTATCATCATCTCCAACAGGAAATACTTTGTACAAGCTTGCTTGCCAGGGACCCGAACTGGCTGTCATTGACCAAATTTAATAAACATGCTCACTGCAAGTGGCGCTCCAGCTGATCCTGGCGTGGGGCTCTCTGCACTGCTCCAAATTAGGCAGCCAGGCCAAAAGAAGATATGTAGCATCCATGGGGAACAAAGCGAGGCAAGGTCTGCTGAGCAAGGCATGGTTTGGAGGGAAAAGTGAGGTTGGGGGGAGAAGCTACAAGGAGTCAGAATAAAATAATTAAGAGGAATACTGCCAGGCACCTGGCCCAGCTGAGGAAGCCTCTGAGGTGTGCATGCCAAACCTCAGCAGCTCCAAGCCCAGCTCCCAGAATAGCTGGAAGGAGGCACACTGCCAGCGAGCCACTTATTACAGCCAGAGCTGGGAGCACTTAATCAGATGCATCCGGTTTGTGTTCACAAGATATTAGGCGGAAATATGTGGTCAACTGCAATGAATTGGCATGCCCTGTAGTGGGCCAGCCGTTGCCGGAAGCCATGTCTCCGGCAAATTGAAACCTAATCTTTCTCTCCTCTAAGTGCCTGCCACAACTAACTGATTATGTACATTTTATCTCTGTATGATATACTATCTAAGGAAGAGGAAATATTTCTTTTTTTGTGATGGCCCAGTGGAAATTGAGAATGCATAAAGCTAGTAGGACCAAATCCATGGAATACCCAAGGCAGGTACCCATCAGATAACTCCTACCTCCAGCAGGTTACTACACAGAGAATGTCATGTGATGCATCAGGCCCAGGGAGGCTGGCATAGAAAACATGAAAACATTATGGAGACGGTTAAAATGACCCTAAGTATTGCTGAGCTTCCTTTTCTGCAAGGAATTCCCACAAATGACATATCATTGTTGCTAGTTGGCTCCAAAGTCTTCCTGAATTAAGAGCTACCAGTTGGCAATCTCAGTGTACTTGGGGTGTTTAATATTCTTTTGAGTATTTTTTTTTTTCTCCTAAAAATTGCAGACACTCCTGGTGTCCTGTCCAGATTCCCTTACCAGGCAAGTGCAGTCATCATCCAGTTGCTGTGACTGTTCCAGAGGATTGCCACCTCACCAGGACATGACTGGAAAATTGTACTAATCCTACAAGTGTCCTATGGCCTGTGGCAGACTGAAGTGAGGTTAGGACAGTTCAGCCACCTTACCCACAGGCAATGTGAACTTTTTGTTGCATTTAAACATTAAAATTCCTTGGGGGATCAGTCTGAAGCTACTAGTCTCCTAAAACCTTGATGTGCCTCATTTCTTGTAGTGCCCTGTCTCGTTTCCCTTCCTCCCCTATAGGTTTGTCCTGAAAGTGTACCCTCAGTAATTCACCTATACAAAAATCCCTGCCTCAGGCTCTGCTTCTTAGAACCCTGGCCTAAAACAGCATGTAAAATCTTTGTCAGCAAAAACCTTATAGTAAATACATGCCACCAGAGCAATACAATGCAGTTTTCCCAATCTCAGCTGTTCGTACACTACCTACATTATTTTCCCATAATTGCCTATTGCTTATACAGCTATTTACCTAAGAGTTATTTGTAAATAGTTTTCAAACTAACTTCTTTTTCAAAAAACTAACCTTACCCTAGAAAAATCGTAATTCTGCAACCATGATTTTGAGGCATTAATGAGATGTATCAATTACATATTGAAATAATGTGTTTATATATGTATATTTACATATGGGCATTAATCTATGTATAACTTAAAATTATTCCATCTTTCACCATGAATTATATGTACATGAACCACGTCTTTAAAAACATCATAAAATGAAAAGTATGGTTTTCTACTTTATAGTGCTACTGCAGAGCCATCTCATATTGAAGGCAGAATAAATTCTTGCTGATGTTTCTAAATTCAATAGATACTTTTTAATTTTCTCTTAGCCCCTGATCTTGCCAATAGTTCTAAGGGGATGCATAAAACATGAACTAAAAAGAGGAAAGAAGGATCAATTTTTTAAAATAAAGAAATAATTTCAAAATCCTTAGCATTCTATCTTCAGTGCTTAGATTTTTCTGGGATCATCTGCTAATCTCCTCCTGTCACACAGGAACATTTTACTCAATGATTGAATTGACAGAGACTTGCAAGGAAAGAGGAGCTTCCAGAAACTTGAAATTCCTATTGCAAGGATGATTATCTGATATCATGAAACTCAGATACTCCTCTCAGAAAAGGAAGAGCCATTGATGGCCATTACGGCAGGTTTTGGACCATACAGGAATGCTTTACATTGCACCTTTTCCTCCAAGTTGCAGCAATGCATTAAACCGCATGACCCTCACACAGAGTATTTCAATGTGGAAGGTAAAAGGTCTACTGTCAACAAAATACTTTAGGGTCAGGATTTTGATTCTCATCTCCAGCATAATGTCTTTTCTGATCCATTCATCCTTCATAAATTCTTTCAGGAACAATCTAGTATTGAGGAAGTAGAAGCCTGAAGACCACTGTGTCTTGAAATGCATGCTTTGCACAGTTGCAAAGATTGCCAAAATCATACATTTCAAACTTGACAGGACAAGTTTAAAATTAGACATTAAGGAAGCATAGCACCTGTAAATCAGGGAAATGAGTGCAAGCTTGGTATTAAAGAAACCTACTTAACTAAGTCATAAAATTATTTCCAAAACTAAAACCTGTTCTTTAAAATGTAATTCCTCATGTTTTTATCCACCTGAGCATGCTTCATTGAATGACAAGATCTGCTGACAGCAGAACTTCAGCTCCATTAATATATCGATTAATATATCTGTGCATAGAATTTCCTGGTACTGGATATAGGATTTCTCTGATGCAGGAAAGTACATCATCCTGGTCTTATTTTTTAACTGGCATGGAGTTTTCTTTTACAAGAGATTTGGTTATATATTCCAGTAGTAGTTATATGAGTTTAATTTTTTTAATACAGTCCCTATATGTCCCTTCATTCTCAGAGGGTTTTCTTCTTAAAGGCTCCTTATTGTGAGAGTAGCTGCTTGAGTGGTCTGTCTGCTTCCATTACTCAATAGTTATAGCCTCAGGAGTCCAATTCTGTCCTTTCTTGGAGCTCTCTAATTTAGCTGAGTATATCAACAAGAGACATTATACCTTAAAACCAAGTCAATCCTCTCTCCGTGGTGGAATGTGGACCAAAATATAAGAACTTTTAATTATATGCTTTAAATAAAAAAAATAGGAAAGTAAGCTTTTCTAACACATCATATATGGATTTATACTGGTGTCCTAATATATTCATATGGAAAAGAGGCAAGTGTCACATATGGTCACTGAGGCATGCTGGGAGAAGGGCAGAAGTTCTAAGTATAGAGGAGGGGTCAGTCCTGGCTTCATGCCATAGACTTCACGCCATCTTGCAAAAAAACATGGACTAAACATAATAGCAATAATCCACAGACAAAGAAAAATTGGCAGAAACTTCCACTTCTAGTTTGATCTCTTTACCAAGCACATCAAAAGGTTGAAAACAATGAGGATGTAATTAGGTAAGACAGGAAGTAAACCAAAATGATTTGAAATTATCCAGGCTGTTTGAATCTCATGCTAGGTGTGTTTGTTGCCTTGAAATGTTTGCAAATGATAATGCAGAGCCATCATGATTAGTGAGACATTTGGGATCTGAGCATCCAGAGAATGCAGACAAACCTTTACAATTTTTTCCAGTGATGTTTCAAGCCGCATTAAGCCCAATTTGCTAACCTGTTCAGGGAGAATTAGTGATTGTCAGTAATGTGCTACCCAGAAGATATATTTCTCAAAATAAATATATAATCTATTCCTCCAAGGTAAAGGTGAGTTTTTTTAACAAAGAATGAGAACCTACCTGTTTTTAAAGGCACTTGTCATGCAAAATATATTTGAGAACTGCTATCAGTTAATGTTTGGATCAGTATGTGATTTTGTTGCTGAAAATTACGTCACTTATGAAAACTCTCATATCTGCAAGCTTAAAAATACAGCCATAAATGTATTATTTAACCTACATCAAAAATATCCCAAATAGTTTTGATGCATTTTGAATCGTATTTTTAAAAAGAGAAATGCAACATATTACTACTTATTTTCAAGAACAATAATCAACATTGGGGAAAACAGAAATGCAATAACTGAATTTTAACAAAAACTTTTGTGTAATTGATGGGTGGAATATAAAAATCAGTATCATAATACAATAAGCATAAACAACTCTGTACTTCATTTATTTAGCTCTCTAATTATTTGAAGATATTTTTAAAAATATGATAGCCATTCCAATCAATTTCTAAAATGAACGGAAATGAGAAACTTCCACTTCTTCCAAAACTGGACCAAAGGAAACCAGATTTACCATCCTACTTGATATGGGGGGAAAAAAACTAAAAACAATAAATAAAACCAAGATTTTCATGACATCGGACATTGGGCAACAAAAAACAGTGATCCATGACAAATGGGAAACGAATAAGATAAGCCTAAGTTGATTCCACCTTACTGCCTGCAGAGAAATCCCAGGCAGCAGCTCAGGGAGGGGAAACACAGAGTCAAGCGAACTCCCTGAATTGAGGGAATAAGCCGAGAGTCTGTAAAATCCAAGGTGGCTAGACTTTGCAAAGCAGAGTAGTAGAAAAGAGAAAACTACAAAGTGAGAGAACCCCAAAGATCTGCAGAAGATACATCCTCAAGTGGTAAGCAGAATGCTTATTAGTGCATGTATGTGAGGAAACTACCCAGTTCCAGGGAAGAACCACCTGAAAGGATGAGAGAACAACAGCAAGCACTCATACAGGACTGGGAACAGTGCTAATTTCCACCAGCCAGACTGGAAAACTTCATAAATACCAGTGCATTGGTTAGAGGACTCATAAAGAGTCTTGCCTCAGGAAGGTGAATAATTAGTGTGCTCAGGTTCCACCTGCCAAATCAAAAACTGTCTCAACAGGATGAGCTGTTTTGCACTAACTTAACTGTATCGCAGAATTAAATTCAAGAATATATGTCAAAATGCAAAATATACAGTACCCAATAATGTAAAGTTTATAATTTCTGATGCCCATTCAAAAATTACTTAACACATAAAGAAGCAGGTTGCAGTCCATGAAAAAGACAAAAATCAATTAATTGAAGCTGACTCAGAACTGTCAGATGTTTTAGTTAGCAGACAACATCTAACATTTATTATAACTGTGTTCCATATGTTGAAAAGTTAAGTAGAAACATGAAAGATACTTTTTAAAAGACCAAAATAAAACCTTTGGAAATGGAAACAATGGTACCCATAGTGAAAAATAAACTAGATAGGAGAAACAACAGATTAGATATTGCTGAAAAAATGTTACTGAATTTGAAGACATAGTAATGGAAACTTCCTGAAATGAAACAGAACAGAAACAGAAAAAAGCACCACTGATCTGTGGGACAATTTCCTAATATTCATGTAATTGGAGTCCTCAAAGGAGATGGGAGAGAGGAGAAGAAATATAAGATGAAATATGGACAAGTTTTTCTTCCACATCTGAAGAAATATATAATATAAATGCACAGATCCAATAATCTCAATAAATGCTAAGTATATGTTGAGAGATATGAAGAAAATCACACCAGAATACATGGTGTGCAAACTACTCAAAACCAATGATACACAGAAAATTCTAAAAGCAGCCTGAGAAGTGAGATATGTTAGGTACAAAAGAACAAGAATGAGCATAATGGTAGATTTCTCATTAGAAACAATTAAGCAAGAAATAAATGGAGCGAAATCTTTAAAGTACTGAAAGAAAAATACTGCCAGCCAGATTTTATACTCAGATAAAATATATTTGAAAATGAAGACAAAATAAAGACTTTTTAACACATAAAAATTTAAAGAATTTATCTACAACTACTTAAACTACTTAAACTTTAATTGATGTTCAAGAAAGTCCTTTAGGAAGAATTAAAATTACAGTAGACGGAAATGTGGGTCTACACAAAGATACGAAGAGCAATGGAAATGGTACCTATGCAGGGAAATCTATAAGATTGTTTCCTTATTATTTAAATGTCCTTAAAGAGCAATAGATCATTTAATCAAAAATAATTACAATGTACTGGTAATAACATATGTAAAAATAAAATGTGTAACAGGAACAGCATAAGGATGGGAAAAGAAAAATGAAAGTATACTGCTACTATGTTTCTTACACTATACATGAAGTAGTATGATATCACTGGAAAAAAAGACTGTGATAAGATAAAGATGCATACTATAAACCTTAAACCAATCAGTAAAGTAATGCAAAAAGAATTATAGCTAATAAGTCAAAAAGTAGATAAACTCAAATTATAGAAATTTATAATTTATCCAAAGGAAGATAAGAAAGGGATAAAATAGAAACAAAGAACAGATAAAACAAAGATAAAATAAGATCATACATTTAAACCCAACCATATTAATAATCTTATTAAATTGAATTTATGTAAACACCCAATTACAATGTGAAGATTGACACGTTTGATAAAAAAAGCAAAACCTATCTATATGTTTTCTGTGAGAAACACTCCAAAAATAAAGACAGAGTAGGTTAAAAGTAAAAGGATAGAAAAAGATATACTATGCGTACCGTAATCCAAAGAGAAGGAAATGGCTATGTTAGTATAAAGCAGAATATGTTTTAGAGCAAATAGTATTAACATGGATAGAGTCGTTTCACAATTACAACAAGCTCAATCTACCCAGGGAACATAACAATCCTAAGTTTTTGCACCCCTAATAACAGAGCTTTTGTATACATGAAGAAAAAATTGATATAATTGTAAGGAGAAATAGACATATCTATAATTATTGTTTGAGACTTCAACACCACTTTCTCAATAGCTACTAGAACTATAGAGAATATAAGTGTATAGAAGACTCGAACAACACTCTCAACCAATTTGACCTATTTGATATCTATGTGATATTCTACCCAACAGTAACAGAATACACTTTATTTTCAAGTGCACAAGGAATATTTACTACGATAGACCACATTCCGGGCTTAACTTTTGACAAAGTTAAAAAGATTTAGGTCATAAAAAATACTTTCTCTGGGCACAATGACTTAAATAAAAAACTAATAATAGAACAGGAAGATCTCTGGAAAAATACTCAAATGTTTGTAAACTAAGCCCACAGATCAAGAAAAAATCAAAGGCGGAAATTATAAAGTATTTTGAGCAAACATAAATGAAAACACAATATACCAACATTCATGAGATGCACCTAAATCAGTGATTCTCAGCTTGGGTAATTTTGCCCACTTGCCTTCAGTGGACATTTAGTAATGTCTATAGACATGTTTGATAGTCACAATGGTGAGGAAGAGGAGTGATGCTATAGGCATCTAGTAGGAAGGAATCAGGGATTCTGCTAAACCTCCTACAATGCACAGGAGAGCTCCCCATAACAAAGCAGTATCCAGTTCCAAAATGTCAATAGTACCTCTATCAAGAAATTTTGATCTCAACCAATAACAAGGGAAAACGTTATAGCACTAAACACCTATATTTAAAAAGAACAAAAATCAAATAAATGAACTCAGCTTCTGCTTTAAGAAACTAAAGGATCAAATTAAACCCAAAGCAAAAGAAAAGAAATAATAAAGACTTGAGCAGAAATCAATATTTTTAATGGAAAAACAATAGGTAAAATCAATAAAACCTAAAGGTGGTTTATTCTGAAGATCAATAATATTTATAAACATCTAGCCAAACTGATCAGGAAAAAGAAGAAAGAAGACACAAGTTATCATATCAGAAATAAAAGAGATATTAAAATGATAATAAGTTCATTCAAGAAAAAATAGATACCTTGCATAGACCTATACCTATAGAAGAAATTAAAATTTTAATTACATGACTTCCAAATAAGAAAATTGTAGGTCTGGATGGCTTCACTGGTAGATTCATGCAAATATTTAAGAAAGATATAGTACCAATTCTATACAAACTCCTTCAGAATATAAATGGAACTTCATCACAAATTGTGCTATGATAACATTACTCTGATACCATAACCGCACCATGATATTACAAGAAAATAAACTATATTACAATATCCTTCATGAGCATAGGTGCAAAAAAATCCTAAAATTATTTTTAAACTTCTTAACAGTGTTTATGTATTGGAAGACTCAATATTGTTAAGATTTCAATCTTCTCCCAAGTTAATTTACAGATTCAAGGCAGTCTCAATCAAATTGCAGCAGGCTTTTATAGAAATGTACAAGCTCATTCTCAAGTTCACAGGAAAATGGGGCAGACTAGAATAGCAAAGCAACCTGTAAAAAGAATAAAGTTGGAGGACTAATACTACCTGTTTTCAAAACTTGTAAAGCTATAGTAATCAAGATAGCGTATTATTAACCTCAAAATTGACAAATAGATTTGTGGGACCAGTAGGAAGTTCAGAAATAAACTCATGTATATAAGGACAACTTATTTTTCATAAAAGTGCAAAAGCAATTTATTGGAAAAAGTTTTTTTTCTTTTTTTCAGAAAATAATGCTGGAAAAATGTTCCTTTTTTTTTTTTAAAAAATAAAGAACTTTAATCCATACTTTATATACAAAAACTAATTCAAAATGGATCACAGTCTAATTGCTGGAAGAAAACATGTGAGAAAATCTTTTTGACCTAGGGTAAGGCAAAGATTTTTTTGATACAACACCAAAAACATGATTCAAAGATTTAAAAATATGATAACTTGAACTACATTAAAATAAAAACTTTCTATTATTTGAAAGACACTGTTAAGAGAATGAACAACAAAGAATAGACTGGAATAAAATATTTGCAAATTACGTAGAATAAAGAAATTTTATCTAAAATATATAAATAACTCTTGGAACAAATAATAAGAAAATTAACTACTTAAACAAAAAAGGGAGAAAAGGATTGAACAGACAGTTTACCAAATAAAATAAATGGATGGCAAATAAACACTTATGGTAAAATTAAATTTATAATATAGGTACAGTAAGAGGTTAGCAATAATAAATAATAATAAAGTGAAAATTACAATACACTGTAATAAAAAATTATGTTAATGTAATATCTCAATCTCTCTCTCTTTCTCTCTCTCTTTCACACACACACACACACACACACACACAATATCTTATTATATAGTACTCACCTATTTTTGGACTGTGGTTGACTGTGGGTAACTGAAGCCACAGAAGACAAAGCCACAATAAGAGGTAGCTACTGTATATTTCTTTCCTAATCATTCTGGTTCTGCAGAAATAGCTATAGAATAGGTCTCAGTCTCATCGGACAAACTGTGAGATAGATTTGACCAAGGTCAGTCTGTTTAATTAGATCTTGTCCTTCATAAACCTCCACTCTGATAATCATACTGATGTGTCATTATGAGTCTCCAAGTATTAATGTCTATTCTGTCAGTATCTAATAATTCCTGGGAGCCCTGGACATTTTCCTGTTCCCATTTTACAGCTGCTCTAGTTAATGGCGATAACTCTCTTTAGAGAAGACTTGGGACTGGCTGTAAAACATGGTCTCCACTTTATTTGAGAAGTTTAAAGCTTGTGAACTGAGGAGTGAAAACTAGCTGAGAAGCTGTAAACCCTTTTTGAAGGCTCATTAATATTAAAATTTTAATTTTAACATTTTCTGATGTAGAGGGTCAAAGTCTAGGTTTAAATTTAGTTTTGTTTAAATATTGCTTTTTATTCTCAGTACTTGTTGTACATATGCCCCCGAATCTAAAATAACAGTTGAAAACTAAAAAAAAAAAAAGACAAAAATGTTTCTAATATATTTATTGGAGCATAGTTAATATACATAAAGTGTACATATTTAAAATGCACAGTGTAATATTTTGACCAATGTATATACCCATGAAGCCATCACTATAATCAAGATAATGAAAACATACATCATATTTTAAAGTTACCATGTATCCCTTGGTAAGCTCTCCTTCCTGTCCCTCCTCCTTAATCCTAAGGCAACCACTGGTCTACTTTCTGTTATTATACATTTGTTTGCATTTTCTAGAATATTCTATAAATGGAATCATACAGTACATACCGTTTTGTGTGTAGTTTCTTTCACTCAGCATAATCATTTTAAGATTCATTCATGTTATTGCTTCTATCAATAGTTCAATGCTAAATAGAATTCCACTGCACAAATATGCCATCATTTGTTTATCCATTCGCATGTTGATGAACATTTGGATTGATTCCAGTTTGTGGGCTATTACAAATTAAACTGATATAAACATTCATATACAAGTTTTTGAATGGACATACGCCTTCATTTCTCTTCAGTGGAAATAATAGGGACATGTCCTAAGAAATGCATCATTAGGCGATTTTGTAGCTTTGTGAAGAACATGAAATACTTACACAAACCTAGATAATATAGCCCACCACACACCTAGGTTATGTTGTATAGCCTATTGCTCGTAGGCTGCAAACCAGTACAGCTTGTCACTGTAGGGAATATTGTAGGCAACTGTATCATAATGGTATCTATGTATCAAAATATGTCTAAACATAGAAAAGGTACAGTAAAAATACGGTACAAAATACAAAAATGGAGGCTGGGCAAGGTGGCTCACACCTGTAATTCCAGCACTTTGAGAGCCAAGGTAGGCAGATAATTTGAGGTCAGGAGTTCAAGACCAGCCTGGCCAACATGGTGAAACTCTGTCTCTACTAAAAATACAAAAAAAAGAAAAAAAAAGAGTCAGGCATGGTGGTGTGCACCTGTAATCCTGGCTACTTGGGAGGCTGAGGCATGAGAATAACTTGAACCCAGGAGGCAGAGGTTGCAGTGAGCCAAGATCGTGCTACTGCACTCCAAATTGGGTGACAGAGTGATACCCTGTCTCAAAAAATCTCTCTATATATAAATGGTGCCCCTGTATAGGGCATTTACTATAATGGAGCTTTCAGGACTGGAAGTTGCTCTGGGTGAGCAAGTGAGAGAGCGGTGTGTGAATGTGAAGGCCTAGGACATTATTGTACACTAATGTAGACTTGATAAACACTGGACACTTAACCTACATTAAATTTATAAAAAAAATTTCTTCAATAATAAATTAACTTTAGTTACTGCAATGATTTTACTTTATATACTTTTTAAATTTTAACTTTTGACTCTTGTAATAACATTTAGCTTAAAACACAAACACACTGTACAACTATAAAAAATATTTTCTTCCTCCATATGCTTTTTCTATATAGTTTTTTCTGTATTTAGTTTTTGTTGTTGTTAAAAAACTCAGACTCAAGTGCGCATATTAGCCTAAGCCTGCACAGTGTCAGGATCATCATCACTGTCTTCCAACTCCACATCTTGTCCCATTGGAAGGTCGTCAGGGTCAATATCACTCATGCACTGTCATTTCCTATGATAACAATGCCTCTCAGACGAATACTCCTGAAGGAACTGCCTGAGGCTGTTTTACAGTTAACTTCAGTTTTTAATAAGGAGAAGGAATACACTCTAAAGTAGCAGTAAAAAGTACAGTGTAGCATTACCAGGCGGTAGGAAATTTGCAATGGAGTTAACCATTACAATCTTACAGGACTGCATCATATATGTGGTCCATTATTAACCAAAATACTGTCATGCAGAACATGACTCTATATGGGGTTTGGAACTATCCATGGTTTCAGGTATCCAGTGTGGGCCTTGGAAGGTATCCTCCACAGTAAGAGGTCGGCAGGGGCGGGGTACTATTGTAATTGGTAAAAGACGAGACCTTTAGGTTCGTCCCCTGATTCATGACTATCATGATATGAAGGATCAAGTGAAAGTTCCTCCAATCAAACCCCCGTCCAATTCCCTCACCAAAGCAGTAAGTCAGAAACAACACCATGTCCCTAGGTGTATTAAAGAGATTAGTGCTACCGTCTAAGAACTGAACATCTCTGGGTACAGTTTTTACCATTTAACTTGCCCATTTGGCTGGTGCAGAGGTCAACAGGTTCTGGAAGAATGACGGTGAATTATTGACAACATAATCAGAGGTAATCCTAATCACAGATGTAGCTCAGAATGTGGTATCTTTATTAGAGAAAATTAGCATAGCACCTGGCTCATGGTGTGCAACTATTCTGGACACGGAAATGTCTTTCCTGTCTGCAGGGTTTCTATCCAGTACACATTTGTAGACTTACAGAAAACCATCTTCATTGTTGTGATATCTCGTCCAACATCACATCCAACTGGGATACCTTTATTGCCTAGAAAGTGCAGCAATGAGCTCTACTTACAATTCACTGATGTTTCATGTATCCTATCACCCAGAAAAACCAAGCAGTAGAAAGGTCTGTTGAGAATTCATTATGGTACCAGCTGGTATGCAATTCCTTAAATATGGGATGCTGTCCTTTTGGATATGGTATGTGCCATTACCCAACCAACGGACGATGTATGGAATGCTTTTAAAATCTAACTCCAAGATTCATAATACTTAACGTTTTTAATTGAAAATGATGTTGCAACATTGTTTTCAAATAAAGAGGCAACCAGAGTATGCACTAAAAACTGTAGGAAAAATTACAATAAAGATGTGACAGATACAAATATAGGTTATTTTTCTGGATTTTTTTATAATGTTTGAGGTATTTATTAACATTTGTTTAATTTATTGTGATTCTGTCCTCATTCAAAATAAATATTTGCTTTTACATGTAATATTGTATTTTCAGTTGTGTATTCTTTTTCTTAAAAAAGGCTTCCCAAACTCTGTAAGCCTTAAGGCTGTATATCTACCTCCGCTTCTAAAGTTGCTCAGTGTCACTTGACCAAGTCATTTCTCCCACACTAACACACAGTTCCAGGCTGTCACCATGTAAAGGGTCTAGGAGGGTCACTCTCCTTTGCTCTATGTGATTTAGGAATTTGACATTAGTTACTTTCTAGAGGATTCAAAATAGATTTTTTTAAACCGAAGCTTCACAGGACCCAGGCATTCTAAAGCACGAGAATATGATACATCACCCACTAATAAAACTGACTTCATTTTAATATCCTGACTGGAATACTGCAGAATGATTTTTAGGTAGTTGTTTATTTATTTAGTTTTAAATATAAGCCTTGTCTACATTTAACTTGTTTCCAAAATGCATGTGTGCTTTCAGTCATCAGCACCAAAAATCTGGACTCTTATTAATTACTTAGAAACATTTCACATAAAATACGGAGATGCCAAAGTATTTTAAATTCTCTCTGATATAATTTGAGAGTAGATATAAATAAATGACTCCCTTTGTGATGAAATAGATTATCAAGTCCTCCAATTTAGAATATCAGAAATACTAATAACACACACATGCACACACAAAATGCTCTATAGTGAAAACATGTGCTTGATTGAATCAGAAATATATAAAGGCATTTTATTCCTATATATTGCAGAATCAAATTATGGATAGAATTGGATGTGTATGTGTGGAAGGAAACAGTCAAAATACAGTTCTTGTTTCCTCATCATCCTTATCTCTGCTTAACCATGGTAGGTTAATGGAGATATCTTACTGGATCCATTATTTCAATACAGATGTCACTAACTTCTCTCAGACATAGTTTAATTGCTGTCAGTTTCTAATGAAATTTATAATCCTGAGGGAAAGTGAACCTCCTTCAATAAGGTTCACTAGCTCACTACAGAATACTAAGCAGCACAAATTACTGATACTGACATAATTAATAATACTGCTTGGGAAGAAATTTATTCCAAAGGATTGGCCAAGAATTAAATGTATTAGATACTATACAGAATAATATATTTTCTAACCTATCACTATTCTAATGTAATATGCTACGATAATATTGATCATTTTTCAAAACATAGACTAAGAATCCCTTATTTGCAACACTAAAATTCATAGCAATTCTGACGCCTGTATTTTGTCATAGCTGCTGAACTGGAATTTTGCCAACCGAGATATGAACAACATTCTTCTTAATGTGTAGTAAGATCAACGGACTTTTTCCTACTGATGTTTATTTTGATAAAACGTTATATAAAATGGGAAGCCGAGCAAGATGGCTGAATAGAAGCCACCACTGATCATCCTCCCCACAAGAATACCAAATTTGACAGCTATTAATATCTTCATTTAAAAAGCACCTTCATAAGCACCAAAAATCAGATAAGTGATTGCAGTACTTGGTTTTAACTTCATATCACTGGAAGAGGCCCTGAAGAGGGTAGGAAAGACAGTCTTGAATTGCCAGTGCCATCCCTCCCCACTCCCTGGCAGCAGCTGTGTGGTACACAGAGGAAATTGTGGGACCTTGCGTTAGAACTCAGTGCTGCAAACACTGGGTGGAACTCAGTCAATGCCCATGTAGGGAGCATTTAGATCAGCCCTAGTCAGAGGAAAATCACCCATCTCATCAGTCAGAACTAGAGTTTTGTCAAGCCTCATCACCACAGGTTAAAGTGCTCTGGAGTTCTACATAAACTTGAAAGACTGTCTAGGCCACAATGACTGCAACTCCTATGCAAGCACTAGTGCTGTGCTGTGCCTGGAGCCAGTGGACTTGGTGGGCATGTGCCCTAATGAGACACCAGCAGGGGAAGCTAAGGGAGTTTTTGCATCACCATTCCCCAAAGTCAGGCAGCATGAGTCACAGATCCAAAAGAGACCCGTTTCTTCAACTTGAGGAGAACAGAAGGAAGAGTAAAGAGGGCTTTGTCTTGCAAATTGGATACCAGCTCCGCCACGGTAGGAGAGGGCATGGGACAGAGTCATAAGGCCCATATTCCAGGCCCTAGCTCATGGATGACATTTCTGGACACTTGCTGCCTTGAAAAGAAGGGCCCAATCCTGTAGGATTTATTACCACCCGATGACTAAAGAGACCTTGGTCCCTGAAAATCAGCAGCAGTACTTATGCAGTACTCACCATGGGATATGGGTTTGACTCTGGCATGTGCTGACTTCAGGTTTGACCCAGCACAGTTCCAGTGATGGTGGCCACAGGAGTAATGTGTCACCCCTGCCCCAGCTCTGGGTGCTTATCACAGAGAGAGACTTGGTTTGTTTGGGAGAAAGTAAAGGAAGAATGTAAGAGTCTCTTCCTGGTAATCCAGAGAATTCTTCCATATCTTATCCAAGATCACCAAGGTGATACCTCTGCCAATTGGTAAGAACCACAGCATTACTGGACTTGGAATGCCCCCTATTGCAAATAAAATTGCAGTGAGTGAACAAAAACTTAAATTCCAACACCAAAGTCCTTTTGAATACCTGGAAAACCTTCCAAAGAAGGACAGTTACAAAAAGAGCTCAGACTGTAAAGACTATAATAAAATACTGAACTCTTCAATGACCAGAAGCCAGCTAACAATCACAAGCATCAAGACCATCTAGGAAAACATGACCTCACCAAACAAACTAAATAAGAAATCAGAAACAAATTCTGGAGAGACAAAGATATGTGACCTTTCACACAGATAATTCAAAATAGCTGTGACAACATTTAGCTCTGTATCCCCACCTAAATCTCATGTCAAATTGTCATTCCCAGTGTTGGATGAAGGGCCTGCTGGGAGGTGACTGAATCATGGGTGCAGACTTCCCTCTTTCTCTTCTCACGATAGAGTTCTCATGAGATCTGGTTATTTGAAAGTGTGCAGCCCCTCCTCTTTCTCTCTTTCTTCCTCCTGCAGGCCATGTAGGATGTGCCAGTTTCCCCTTCACCTTCTGTCATAATTGTATGTTTCTTGAAGCCTCCAGAGCCGTACTTGCTGTACAGCTTGAAGAACTCTGAGTCAATGAAATTTTTCTTTGTAAATTACCCAGTCTCAGGTAGTTATTTACAGTGGCGTGAGAATTAACTAATACAAGCTGTCTTGAGAAAACTCTGAGAAATTCAAGGTAACATAAAGAAGGGATTCAGAATTCTAACAAATAAACTTAACAAAGAAATTGAAATAATTTTAAAAAATCAAGTAGAAATTTTGGAGCTGAAAAATGGAAGTGACCTACTGAAGAATACATCAGGACTATACGATCTACAAAAAGCCTTAAAAGGGGAAATCTAAGAATTATTGGTTTTCAAGAGGAGGTAGAAAAAGCTAGGTAGAAAGTTTATTCAAAAGGATAAACAGATAACTTCACCAACATAGAGAAAGATACTTAATACAAAAAGGTTATAGAACACCAATATTTGAGTACAAGAAGGTTATAGAAACCTAAGAATATGTAACCCAAAGAAGATTAACTCAAGGCATTTAATAATCAACTGCTAAAGGTCAAGGATAAATAAAGGACTCGAAAAGCAGCAAGAAAAAAGAAACAAGTAACATAAAATGGAGCTGCAATACACCTGGCAGCAGACTTTTAAATGGAAACTTTATAGGCCAGGTGAGATTTGCATGACATATTTAAAGTGCTGAAGGAAAAAAATAAAACTTTACTCTGAAATAGTACATCTGGCAAAAATATCCTCCAAACATGAAGGAGAAATAAAGACTTTCCCAGACAAACAAAAGCTGAGAGATTTCATCAACACCAGACCTCTCCTACAAGAAATGCTAAAGGGAGTTCTTCAAACTGAAAGAAAAGAACATTAATGAGCGATAAGAAATCAAGTGAAGATAAAAAGCTCACTAGTAATAGTAAGTACACAGAAATACAGAATATTATAACACAGTAATTTTGGTATGTAGACTCCTGATACCTTCAGTAGAAAGATGAAAAAATGAAACGATAAAAAATAACTACAACTTTTCAAGACACAGCACATTAAAGTTTAAATAGAAAAGACAAAAAGTCTAAAAGCAAGAGGATGAAACTAAAGTGTGGAGTTTTCATTAGTTTTCTTTTCACTTGCTTCTTGTTATGCAATCAGTGTTAAGTTGTCGTCAGTTTAAAATAATGGATTATAGGATAGTACTTGCAATCCCAAATTGAAAAACATACAATGAATACACAAAAAATTAAAAGCAATAAATTAAAACATGCCACAAGAGAAAATGACCTTCATTAAAAAAAAAAAGACAAGAAGGAAGGAAAGAAAGAAGAGATCAAAACCCAAGCAAAAAACTAACAAAATGGCAGGAGTAAGGTTTTATTTATCAATAGTAGCATTGAATGTCAATGCAATAAACTCTCCAGTGAAAAGACACAAACAGGTTGAATGGATTATAAAAAGCAAGAGCCAACAAACTGTTATCTACAAGAAACACACTTCACCAATAGAGACACACATAGATTGAAAATGAAGGGATATAAAAAGATATTCCATGCTGATGGAAATCAAGAAAGAACAGAAGTAGCTACACTTCTATCAGACAAACTGGAATTCAAGACAAAAGCTATAAAAAAAGACAAAGAAGTTCATTTTATGATAAATGGGTCAATTCAGCAAGAGGATATAACAACTTTAAATATTTATGCACCCAACACTGAGGTACCCAGATATATAAAGCAAATCCTTTTAGGGTTAAAGAGAGAGATAGACCCTGAAAGAATAATAGTTGGAGACTCCAACACCCCACTTTCTGCATTGGTCAGATCTTCCAAACAGAAAATCAGCAAAGAAACATTGGACTTCATCTGCACTATACAGCATATGAACCTCATAGATACTTACAGAACATTTCATTCAACAACTGCAGAATACACATTCTTTTTCTCAGCAAATCGATCATTCTAAAGAATGGATGATATATTAGGCCCCAAACACGTCTCAAAACGTTGAAAAAACTGAAACATTTTCTCGGACCACAATTGAATACGACTATAGATCAATAATAAGAGGAATTCTGGAAACTATACAAATACAAAGAAATAAAACAATATTCTCCTGAATGTCTAGTAAGTCAATGAAGAGATGAGGAAGGAAATTGAAAACTTTCTTGAAACAAATGATAAGGGAAAGAGAACATACCAAAACCTGTGGGATAGAGCAAAAACAGTAATAAGAGAGACGTTTATAGCTATAAATGCCTACATCTAAAAAAGAAAAACTTGAAATAAACAACCTATCAGTGCATCTTAAGGAACTAGAAAAGCAAGAGCAAACTGAACCCAAAATTAGTAGAAGCAAGGAAATAATAAATATTAGAGCAGAAATAAGTGAAATTGAAATAAAAACAATAATACCAAAGATCAGCGAGATAAAGAGTTGTTTTTTTTGAAAGAATAAAAAAATTGACAAAACTTTAGCCAGAATAACAACCAAAAAGAGAGAAGACACAAATAATTAAAATCACAGATGAAAAAGGAAACATTACAACTGATACCACAGAAATTCAAAGGACCATTATAGGCTATTATAAATGACTATATGCCAATAAATTGGAAAATCTAGAAGAAAAGAATAAATTCCTAGACACATACAACCTCCCAAGATTGAACCAGGAAGAAATATAAAACCTGAATAGATCAATAATAATTAATGAGATTGAAGCTGTAATAAAAAGTCTCCTAGTAAAGAATATCCCAGAATCCTATGGCTTCACTGCTGAATTCCACCAATCATTTAAAGAAGAACTAATACCAACCCTACTCAAACTATTTCTATGTATTAATCCATTCTCACATTGATATAAGAAAATATCCAAGACTGAGTCACTTATAAAAGAAAGAGGTTTCATTGACTTGCACTTTTATGTGACTGAGAGGCCTCAGGAAATTTACAATTATAGCAGAAGGCACTTCTTTACAGGGCAGCAGGAGAGAGAATGAGTGCAAGCTGAGGAAATGCCAGACACTTATAAAACCATCAGCTCTCATGAGAACTTACTATCATGAGGAGAGCATGGGGGAAACTGCCCCCATGATCCAATTACCTCCACCTGGTCCTGCCATTGATATGTAGGGATTATGGGGATTACAATTCAAGGTGAGATTTGTGTGGGGACACAGAGCCAAACCATATAATTTCACCCTGGACCCTCCCAAATCTCATGTCTTTTCACATTTCAAAACAAATCATACCTTCTCAACAGTCTCCCAAATTCTTAATTTCAGCATTAACTCAAATGTTCACAGTCCAAAGTTCATCTGAAACAAGGGAAGTCCCTTCTGCCTATGAGCCTGTAAAATCATAAGCAAGATAGGTACTTCCTAGATACAATGGGGAAACAGGCATTGGGTAAATGCTCCCATTCCAAGTGGGAGATTTAATAAGGCAGTCATTAAACCTTAAAATTCTTTTGACTACATGTCTCACATTCAGGTCATGCTGATGCAAGAGATGGGCTCCCCCAGCCTTGGGCAGCTCCACCCCTGTGGCTTTGCAGGGTACAGTCCCACTCCTGGCTGCTTTCGCTGGCTAGTGTTGAGTGTCTGCTGATTTTCCAGGTACACAGTACAAGCTGTTGGTACATTTGGCTTTCTGGGGTCAGGAGGATGGTGGCTCTCTTCTCACAGCTCCACTAGGCAGTGCTCCTGTGGGGACTTTGTGTGAAGGCTCCAACCCCACATTTTCCTTCCACATTTCCCTATCAGAGGTTCTCCACAAGGGGCTCTGCCCCTGCAGAAGAGTTCAGTCTGGACTTCCAGGTGTTTCCATACATTCTCTGAAATCTAGGCAGAGGTTCCCAAACCTCAGTTCTTGTCCTCTGTGTACCTGTGGGACCAACACCACATGAAAGCTGTCAATTCTTGAGGCTTGCACCCTCTAAAGCAACAGCCTGAGCTGTACCTTGGCCCTGTTCAGCCATGGCTGGAGCAGCTGGGGCACAGAGCACCAAGTTCTGAGGCTATACACAACAGGGGAGGGGGCATCCCAGGAAACCATTTTTCCCTCCTAGGCCTCCAGGCCTGTAATGAGAGGGGCTACTGTGAATGTCTTTGACATGCTCTGAAGACATTTTCCCCACTGTCTTGGTGATTGGCATTTGGCTCCTCTTACTTATCCAAATTTCTGCAACCAGCTTGAATTTCTCCCCAGAAAATGGGATTTTTGTTTTCTACTGCATTGTCAGGCTGCAAGTTTTCTAAAGTTTTATGCTGTGTCACCTCTTGAATTTCTAAGATTTGCTCTTTAGAAATTTCCGCCCCTGGATGTTCTAAATCATCTCTCTTAAGTTCAAAGTTCCACAGATCTCTAGGGCAGAGGCAAAAAGCCTCCAGTCTCTTTGCTAAAGCATAGCAAGAATGACCTTTACTCCAGTTCCCAACAAGTTTCTTGTCTCCATCTGAGACCACCTCAGCCTGGACTTCATTGTCCATATCACTATCAGCATTTTGGTCAAAGCCATTCAGCAAGTCTCTAGGAAGTTCCAAACTTGCCCACATTTTCCTGTCTTCTTCTCAGTCCTCCAAACTGTTTCAACTTCTGCCTGTTACCCAGTTCCAAAGTCACTTCAACATTTTCAGGTATCTTTATAATAGCACCCCACTCTCCATGGTACCAACTTACTGTATTTGTTCATTCTCATGTTGCTACAAGGAAATATCTGAGACTGGGTAATTTATAAGGGAAATAAGTTTAATACTCACAGTTCTGATTGACTGGGAAGACCCCAGGAAACTTACAATTATGATAGTAGGCACCTCTTCACAGGGTGGCAGGAGAGAGAATGAGTGCAAACAGAGTAGATGCCAGATGCTTATAAAACCATCAGATCTCTTGAGAACTCAGTCACTGTCATGAGAACAGCAGGGGTGAACCACTCCCACAATCCAATTACCTCCACCTGGTCCTGCCCATGTGGCGATTATGGGGATTACAATTCGAGGTGAGATATTGGGGGGAGGGGGAGGGGACACATAACCAAACCATATCATCCTATAAATAGAAGAGGAGGGAATACTTTTAAACTCATTTTATAAGGCCAGTATTACCCATATACCAAAACCAGTCATAAATGCATTGGAAAAAAAAAAAACTACACTCCAATGTCCCTGATGAACATTGATGCAAGAATCCTCAACCAAATACTAGGAAACAAAATTCAACAGCACATTAAAAAGATTATTGACTATGATGAAGTGAGATTTATCTAAGGGTTGCAAGGATGTTTTAACATATGAAAATCAGTCAATGTGACATCATATAAACAGAATGAAGAATAAAAACCATATGATCATTTTAACTGATACTGAAATTGCATTTGATACAATTCAATATTCCTTCATGATAAAAACCCTCAAGAAACTGGGGTTAGAAAGAACATACCTCAACACAATAAAAGGCATATATGACAGACCCACAGCTAATGTCATACTGAATGGGGAAAAACTGAAAGCCTTTCCTCTAAGATCTGTAATATGACAAAGATGCCCACTGTCATGACTATTGTTTAACATAGTACTGGAAGTCCTGGCTAGAGCAGTCAGACACGAGAGATATAAAGGCCATCCAAACTGAAACGGAAGAAATCAAATTATCCTTGTTTGAAGATGATATGATTTTATATTTGAAAAAATCTAACAAACCTATTTCCTTAAAAATTACTGGAACTGACAAGCAAATTCAGTACAGTTTCAGGACACAAAATCAACATATAAAAATCGTAACACTCCTATATACCAACAGCAAACAATCTGAAAAAGAAATCAAGAGAGTAATCCCATTTTAAAAAGCTATGAATAAAATTAAATGCATAGAAATTAACTGAACCAAAGAAGTGAAAGATGTTTACAATGAAAACTATGAAACACTGATAAAAGTAATTGAAGAGGGCACAAGAAATGGAAAGATCTTCCATGTTCATGAATTGAAAGAATCAATATTGTCAAAATGCCCATACAACCCAAAACCATCTACATATTCCTTGTAATACCTATCAAAATACCAATGACATTCTTTATAGGAATACAGAAAAACCCTCTTAAAATTAATATGGAACTGCAAAAGACCCAGAACAGAAAAAGCAATTCTGAACAAAAATAACGGAACTAGAGAAATGACATTATCTGACTTCACATTATACTACAGAGCTATAATTACCTTTAAAAGCATAGTACAGGCATAAAAACAGACACACAGACCAATGGAACAAATAAAAAACCCAGAAAAAAATTCATACATCTACAGTGAAGTCTTTTTTGAAAAAGTTTCCAACAACATACACTGAGGAAAGGAAAGTCTCTTTAATAAATGGTGCTGGGTAAACTGGATATCCATATGTAAAAGGATAAAACTAGACCACTATCTCTTGCCGTACATAAAAATCAAATCAAAATGGATTAAAGGCAAATTTAAGACCAAGCTATGAAACTACTAAAAGAAAACATTGGAGCAACTCTCTAGGGCATCCGATTCAGCAAAGATTTATTGAATAATATTCTACAAGCACAGGCAACCAAAGCAAACATGGACAAATGGGATCACATCAAGTTAAAAAGCTTCTGCCCGGCAAAGGATGCAACCAACAAAATGAAGAGACAATCCACTGAATGGGAGAAAATATCTGCAAACTGTCCACCTGACAAGGGATTAATAACCAGAATATATAAGGAGCTCAAAAAACTCTGTAGGAAAAAATCTAATAATCTGATTTTTAATATGGGCAAAGGATACAAATAGGCATTTCTCAAAAGACATACAAACGGCAAACAGGTATATGAAAAGGTGCTTAACCTCACTGATCATCAAAGAAATGCAAATCAAAACTACAATGAGATATTATGTCATCCCAGTCTAAAATGGCTTATAACCATGCTTGCTTCGGCAGCACATATGCTAAAACTGGAACGATACAGAGAAGATTAGCATGGCCTCTGCGCAAGGATGACACACAAATTTGTGAACGTTCCATATTTTTCATACTGAATGGGCAAAAACTGGGAGCATTCCCTTTGAAAACTGGCACAAGACGGATGCCCTCTCTCACCACTCCTATTCAACATAGTGTTGGAAGTTCTGGCTACGGCAATCAGGCAAGAGAAAGAAATAAAGAGTATTCAGTTAGGAAAAGAGGAAGTCAAATTGTCTCTGTTTGCAGATGACACGATTATATATTTAGAAAACCCCATCGTCTCAGCCCAAAATCTCGTTAAGCTGATAAGGAACTTCAGCAAAGTCTCAGGATACAAAATCAATGTGCAAAATACAACAGTAACAGACAAGCAGAGAGCCAAATCAGGAATGAACTTCCATTCACAATTGCTTCAAAGAGAATAAAATACCTAGGAATTCAACTTACAAGGGATGTGAAGGACCTCTTCAAGGAGAACTACAAACCACTGTTCAACAAAATAAAAGAGAACACAAAGAAATGGAAGAACATTCCATGCTCATGGACAGGAAGAATCAATATCGTGAAAATGGCCACACTGCCCAAGGTAATTTATAGATTCCATGCCATCCCCATCAAGCCACCAATGACTTTCTTCACAGAATTGGAAAAACTACTTTAAATTTCATGTGGAACCAAAAAAGAGCCTGCATTGCCAAGACAATCCTAAGCAAGAGGAACAAAGCTGGAGGCATCACGCTACCTGACTTCAAACTATACTACAAGGCTACAGTAACCAAAACAGTGATATAGACCAATGGAACAGAACAGAGCCCTCAGAAATAATACAAACATAATTTTCTCTTTTTAAAACTGACATGGTATATACATATGATTTTAGCTGCATTATTATGCATACTCACCCACATTTAAAATACTTTACAAAAAAA
>NW_012112030.1:11152368-11153894 GCF_000951035.1 Colobus angolensis palliatus
ATATGCTTATTTTTTGTACATAAGTGGGATCACACTGTAAACACTGTTCTACAAATTTCTTCTTTCTGTTAATATAAAAGTATAAACATTTTATAAAAACTCTTACAAACTGTTGGTTGTTAGGCATCAATTTGAGGGTAATTTAGAAAAATTAATGAAAATATAAGCTATCCACACTTTCTTGCCTTAGCTAATTTACTTCTATGACTCTGTCATACAGATTGTGTGCATGTACACACGATGTATGAAAAGGAATATTACAAGCAGTGTTGTTCATAATAGTAGATCATAGAAAGCAATGTATGTTTCATCCTAGGCAAGTGATTTGCTACTTAGTGGAATATTTCATGTTATACTATGGTAATTGCTGAAAAAAATAAGGTGCTCTTAAGTGTGCTGAAGTATAAAGATACACAGATGTTTTTAAGGAGAAAAAGCAATTTGCAGAATCCTATGTACGATATGATCCCACTAATGTACAAATGCATATACATATGTATAAATGGAGAAAAAACGCTAAGAGTATTGCTTTCTGAAAAGGGCACTATAATCCACAGAGTGGATACAAAAAGGAAATTTTTATGTTTTATTCCACATACTTTTATAATGCTGAAAAATTTACATTGAGCGTATGTTTGATGAGCCCATTGGCTTTAGAGTACATAAAATTTTACACAAAATAGTAATATAAAAATAGCAATAGTAAGGCCACCAATTAAAAGAAAGATGTGGAATATTATAGTTTAATTTTAAAATGGATGGATGCATAAAGTTACTAAACACATGGAAATATTGAGGACATAAGTAGGAACACAATGAATATGTTTGAACTTAAATAAAAAGATTAGCCTTATATAATATTTTTAGAATGTAATTTTTTCAATTTTAATTTTTAAATGTTTATGGGCATATAGTAGTTATATATATTTATGTGATACGGGATATGTTGATACAGTCATATGATATATAATAATCACATCAGCATAAACGAGATATCCATCACCTGAAGCATTTGTCCTTTGTTACAAATCATCCGACTATACCCTTTCAGTTATTTTAAAATATACAATTAAATTATTATTGACTATAGTCAGCCTGTTGTACTACCAAATATTGATCTATTCATTCTTTCTATGTTTTTGTACCCATTAATCCCCCACCCTTTACACTCCTTACTACCTTTCCCAGCCTCTGGTAACCATCTTTCTACTCTCTCTCTCTGACTTCAGTTGTTTTAATTTTTAGCTCCCGCAAATACGTGAAAACATGTGACTTTATGTCTTTCTGTGCCTGACTCATTTCACTCAACATAAAGACCTCCAGTTCCATCCATGTTGTAAATGACAAAATCTCATTCCTCTTTACGGCTGAATAGTACTCCATTGTGTATACCTACCTGACACTTAGGTTGCCTCAGAATCTTAGTTATTGTGAATAGTGCTGCAATAAACCTAGGAGTGCAGATAGTACTTCAGTATACTGATATTCTTTCTTTTGGGTATATACCTAGCAGTAAAATTGCTGGA
>NW_012112030.1:11154889-11155240 GCF_000951035.1 Colobus angolensis palliatus
GCGTATGGCTAGCCAGTCTTCCCAGCACCATTTGGTGAATAGGAGATCTTTCCCCATTGCTGGTTCTTGTCAGGTTTGTCTAAGATCAGATGGTTGTAAATGTGTGGTGTTATTTCTGAGGTATCTATTCAGGTTCATTGGCCTGAAGTTTTCTTTTTCTGTTGTGTGTCTTCCCAGTTTTGGTATCAGGATGATGCTGACTTCATAAAATGAATTAGGGAGGACTCCCTCCTTCTTAATTGTTTGGAATAGTTTAAGAAGAAATAGTACCAGCTCCTCTTTGTACTTCTTGTAGAATTCGACTGTGAATCCGTCTGGTTGCGGGCTTTTTTTTTCTTTCTTTCTTTCTTT
>NW_012112030.1:11155370-11156564 GCF_000951035.1 Colobus angolensis palliatus
GGGAGGGTATATATGTCCAGGAATTTATCCATTTCTTCTAGATTTTCTAGTTTATTTATGTAGAGGTGCTTATAGTATTCTCTTATGGTAGTGTGTATTTCCGTAGGGTCAATGCTGATATCACCTTTATCATGTTTTATTGTTCTATTTGATTTTTCTCTTTTCTTCTTCACTTGTCTAGCTAGTGGTCTATCTATTTTGTTAATTTTTTTTCAAAAATCCAGCTTCTAGATTCAATGATTTTTTTGGAGGGTTTTTTGTGTCTCTATCGCCTTCAGTTCTGCTCTGATGATAGTTATTTCTTGTCTTCTGCTAGCTTTTGAATTAGTTTGCTCTTGCCTCTCTAGCTCTTTTAATTGTGATATTAGGGTGTCAATTTGAGATTTTTCATCTTTCTGATGTGGGCATTTAGTGCTATAAATTTCTCTCTTAACACTGCTTTAGCTGTGTCCCAGAGATTCTGGTACATTGTCTCTTTGTTCTCATTGGTTTCAAAGAACTTCTTGATTTCTACCTTAATTTCATTATTTACCCAGGGGTCACTCAGAAGCAGGTTGTTCAATTTCCATGTAATTGTGTGGTTTTGAGTGAGTTTCTTAATCCTGAGCTCTAGTTTGATTGCACTGTGGTCTGAGAGACTGTTTGTTACAATTTCAGTTCTTTTGCATTTGCTGAGGGGTGTTTTACTTCCAATTATGTGGTTGATTTTAGAATAAGTGCCATGTGGCACTGAGAAGAATGTATAGTCTGTTGATTTGGGGTGGAGAATTCTGTAGGTGTCTATTAGGCCCATCTGATCCAGAGCTGAGTTCAGGTCCTGAATATCCTCGTTAATTTTTGTCTTGTGGACCTGTCTAATATTGACAGTGGGATGTTAAAGTCTCTTACTATTATTGTGGGGGAGTCAAAGTCTCTTCATAGGTCTCTAAGAACTTGTTTTATGAATCTGTGTGCTACTGTATTGGGTACATATATATTCAGCATAGTTAGCTCATCTTATTGAATTGTTCTCGTTACCATTATGTAATGCCCTTCTTTGTCTTGTTTGATCTTCATTGGCTCAAATTCTGTTTTGTTAGAGACAAGGATTGAAAATTTGCTTTTTTTTTTTTTTTTCTTTCCATTTGCTTGGTAAATTGTCCTCCATCCCTTTAGTTTGAGCCTATGTGTGTCTTTGCACATGAGATGGGTCTC
>NW_012112030.1:11156759-11161970 GCF_000951035.1 Colobus angolensis palliatus
TCTTGTTGCATTGAATCCTTTACCATTATGTAATGCCCTTCTTTGTCTTTCTTAATCTTTGGTAGTTTAAAGTCTGTTTTGTTAGAGACAAGGATTGAAAATTTGCTTTTTTTTTTTTTTTCTTTCCATTTGCTTGGTAAATTGTCCTCCATCCCTTTAGTTTGAGCCTATGTGTGTCTTTGCACATGAGATGGGTCTCCTGAATACAGTACACTGATGGGTCTTGGCTCTTTATCCAATTTGCCAGTCTGTGTCTTCTAATGGAGCATTCGGCCCATTTAAGGTTAATATTGCTGTGTGTGAATTTGATTCTGTCATCATGATGCTCTTTGGTAATTTTGCACACTAGCTGATGCAGTTTCTTCATAGTGTCATTGGTCTTCATATTTTGGTGTGTTTTGGCAGTAGCTGATGCCAGTTTTCCCTTCCATATTTACTGCTTCTTTCAGGAGCTCTTGGAAGGCAGGCCTGGTGGTAACAAAATCCCTCAACATTTGCTCTTCTGGAAAGGGTTTTATTTCTCCTTTGCTTATGAAGCTTAGTTTGGCTGGATATGAAATTCTGGATTGAAAATTCTTTTCTTTAAGAATGTTGAATATTGGCCCCAAATCTATTCTGGCTTGTAGAGTTTCTGCTTAGAGGTCCACACCTAGTCTGATGGGCTTCCCTATGTAGGTGACCTGGCCTTTCTCTCTGGCTGCGCTTAACATTTTTTCCTTCATTTCAGTCTTGAAGAATCTGATGATTATGTGTCTTGGGGTTGATCTTCTCTTGGAGTATCTTAGTGGTGTTCTCTGTATTTCCTGAATTTGCATGTTGGCCTGTATTGCTATGTTGGGGACGTTCTTCTGGATAATATCCTGAAGTGTGTTTTCCAGCTTGTTTCTCTGTCTCCTTCAGATACTCAAATCAATCGTAAGTTCAGTCTTTTTACAAAGTCCCATATTTCTTAGAGGCTTCATTGACTCGTTTTCATTCTTTCTTGTCTAGACTTGTCTGCATGCCTTATTTCAGCAAGGCGGCCTTCAAACTCTGATACCCTTTCTTCTGCTTGGTCAATTTGGCTATTGATACTTGTGTATGCTTCACGAAGTTCTTGTGCTGGGTTTTTCAGCTCCGTCAGGTCACTTATGTTTCTCTCTAAACTGGTTACTGTAGTTAGTAGCTCCTCTAACCTTTTATCAAGGTTCTTAGCTTCTTTGCATTGGTTTAGAACATACTCCCTGAGCTCAGTATTTTTTTTTATTACCCATCTTCTGAAGCCCACTTCTGTCAATTCTTCTGTTTCATCCTCTGTCCAGTTCTGCACCCTTGCTGGAGAGGTGTTGTGATCATTTGAAGGAGAAGAGACATTCTGGTCTTTTGGGTTTTCAGCACTTTTTCATTGATTCTTTCTCATCTTCATGAGGTTGTCTAGTTTCAATCTCTGATGCTCCCGATCCTTGGATGGGGTTTTTGTGGGGGCTTTTTGTTGTTTTTTATGCTATTGTTGTTGCTTTCTGTTTGTTTTCTTTCAATGGTCAGGTCCCTCTTCTGTAGGGATGCTGCAGTTTGTTGGGGGTTCACTTCAGGCCCTATTCATCTGGTTCACTACAGTGCCAGCAAATGTCATTTAAGGAGGCTGGAGAACAGCGAAGATGGGTGCCTGCTCCTTCTTCTGGGATTTCTGACCTCAAGGGACACCAACTTGATGCCAGTAGGATTGCTCCTGTGTGGGATGTCTGACAACCCCTGTTGGAGGGTCTCACCCAGTTGAGTGGCATGGGGAACAGGACCATTTAATGAAGCACTTGGTTGACAGAACATGCTTCACTGGAGGGAAAGACACTCATCTGCGCTGCCAGGATTCCTCAAAACTTCCAGGAGGAAAGGCTAAGTCTGCTGGGTCCACAGAGACTGCAGCCACTCCTCCCCTTATAGGCTCTGGCCCAGGGAGACCTGACTTCTGTCCCTGAGCCTCTGACTGGAGTTGTTGGAGTTCCTGCAGGGAAGCCCCACCCAATGCAGAAGGAAGGCCGGATCAGGGTCAGGTCTGAAGAGGCACTCTGGCTGTAGTCTGCCACAGCTGGTGTGTTGGGCTGTGGGGGATATGTTTTGGGACCAAGCCATCCAGTCTCCCTGGCTCCAGCAGAGGAAAAGCACAGCCTGGAGCTATAGAGATGGATGCTGCCATTACCCCACCCAGGGAGCTTAGAGTGTTAGGCAGTTGTGAGTCCCAGTGCTGGCTGCTGTCCCTCCCCCAAGGAGCTCAAATGGCTTAGAAAGCAAGCAGTAGCAGCTGTGCTGCTGGTTGCACCTCCAGCCAGGAGCTCAGTAGGCTTAAGCATATTCCAGCTGAGAGGCTGTTGAGCTGAATGGCTGCGGGATGGAGCCCATAGGACTGGATGGCATGGGTTCACAAGTGGGATCTTCCAATCCCTGGGTTGCACAGTTCCGTGGAATAAGCATGGATCCCCGGTTCCCCGATTCCCCAGCTGGGTAGCATGCTCACTTACTGCCTTTCTTAAAATGGCAGTGGGGTGGGGCTCTCCTGCCCCATGTGGCTCTCACAGGGGCCACTGCACCACCCTGTTCCTTCCTCTCCGTGGATCATGCCAGCCTCCTAGTCAGTTCTGATGAGAGAACCTGGATACCTTGGTTGCCAGTGAAGGATTCATAGGCTTATTATGTTCTTTTCAATAGGAGCCTCCGAACGCTGCTCACCTCTTTTCTTGTAAATTACCCAGTCTCGGGTATTTCTATTTTTCTTTCTTTCTTCTTTTTTGAGATGGAGTTTTACTCTGGTCACCAAGGCTGGACTACAATGGCACGATCTCGGCTCACTGCAACCTCTGCCTCACAGGTTCAAGCGATTCTCCTGCCTCAGCCTCCCAAATAGCTGGGATTACAGGTGACCACCACCATGCTGGGATAATTTTTGTATTTTTAGTAGAGATGGGATTTCACCACGTTGGCCAGGCTGTTCTCGAACTCCTGACCTCAGGTGATCCACCCGCCTGGACCTCCCAAAGTGCTGGGATTACGGTCATGAGCCACCAGGCCCTGCTTCAGGTATTTCTTTACAGCAGTACAAGAACAGCCTAATACAATACCATTATGGAAAACAGTCTGGAGGTTCCTGAAAAAAATTAAAATAGAATTGCCATGTAATCTGGCAATCCCACTACTGGGTATATATCTAAAAGAAATGAAATCAGTATGCCAAAGACCTATCTTAACTTCCATGTTCATTGCCACATTATTCACAAAAGCCAAGATACGATACAATCAGCCTAAGTGTCCAATAGTGCATTAATGGATTAATAAATGTGATATATGTGTATATACAATGGCATATTATTCAGCCCGAAAAAAGAAAGAAATTCTACCATTTGCAACAATGTGGATGAACCTGTAGGACATTATGTTAAGAGTAAAAAGGCAGGCCCTGGAATACAAATGCAACATGATCTCACTTAAATGTGAACTTAAAAATTCAAACTGATAAAAGCAAAGAGTAAAATGGTAATTACCAGGGGCAGTGGGTGGGGTGAGCGTGGGGGTAGGTTTTAGGAAATGCTGATGAAAGAATACAAAATTTCACTTAGGAGGAATAAATTCAGGAGGTTTATTGTAAAATATGGTGAGTACAGTTAATAAGAATATATTGTGTATTGAAAATTACTAAAGGTAGATTTTAAGTCTTCTCACCATGAGAAAAGATCAATATGTGAGGTAATATATGCATTAATTAGCTTGATTTAGCCATTCTACAATGTATACATATTTTAAAACATCATGTTGTATATCATAAATTACACTACTTTTCTTTGTCAAAAATAAATTTACATTAAAAATAAAAGTAAAATTAATTTGCCAATTAAAAAATTTAAAAACACAATCTACTATATAAATTCATCAGTTCAAAAATCATAATGAAAAGTTAAAAATTGTTTTAACTTTAATAACATTACAACTTATGAGTTATAAATAAGAGAAAAATTTATAATATAGAAAAATATACTAAAAGTTAGAAGTAAGACACTGAATGTTGCATCTAAGTTTTCATATAAATTAGTTCTTTATAATATCCTCAAGCTTAAAAAAATCTGGAATCAAAAAGCCGCCTAATTTTTTGTTTTCAATGTTTTTTCTTTATTTATGTTACCTTAGCCCATCTTACCAAAAGTTGTTTTTTTATTTGTCTTTTCAAAAACTAAACTTGCATCTTCTCTTTTTAAATTTTGTTGGTATATGGCAGGTGTGTATATTTATGGGGAAGATGAAGTGTTTTGATACAGGCATGCAATGTGATATAAGCACATCATGGAGAATGGTGTCTCCATCGCCTTAAGTATTTATCCTTTGAGTTAGAAAAAATTCAGCTACACTCTTTAAGTTACTTTAAAATATACAGTTAGGTTTATTATTGACCATAGTCGCCTTGTTGTGCTATCGAATACTAGGTCTTATTCATTCTTTCTTACTACTGTTTTTGTACCCACTAACTATCCCCACCTTCCCCACCATTTCCAACCTCACCTTCCCACTACCCTTCCCAGCCTCTGGTAGCCATCCTTCTGCTCTCTATGTCCATGAGTTCAATTGTTTTGACTTTTAAATACCACGAAATGTGAGACCATGCAATGTTTGTCTTGTTGTGCCTTGCTTATTTCACTTATCATAATGATCTCCAGTTCCATCCACATTGTTGCAAATGACTGGATCTCATTCTTTTTTATGGCTGAAGTACTCTGTTGTGTATATATACCCCATTTTCTTTATCCATTCGTCTGTTAATGGACACTTAGTTTACTTTCAAATGTTAGCTATTTTAAACGGTGTTGCAACAAACTTAGGAGAGCAGATAGCTCTTCAATATACTGATTTCCTTTCTTTTGAGTATATTCCCAAAAGTGGGATTGCTGGATCATATAATAGCTCAATTTTTAGCTTTTATGAGAAACCTCTAAACTGCCCTCCATAGTGGTTCTACTAATTTACATTCTCACCAAGCATCATATGAGGGTTTCATTTTCTCCACATCTTTGCCAACATATTTTATCGCCTGTCTTTTGGATATAAGCCATTTTAATTGGGATGACATGATACTTCATTGTAGTTTGGATTTGCATTTCTCTGATGATTAGTGATGTTGAGCACCTTTTCATATATCTGTTTGCCATTTGTATGTCAAATAATTATTAGATTTTTAGATTTTTTTTTTTTTTT
>NW_012112030.1:11168497-11178815 GCF_000951035.1 Colobus angolensis palliatus
GGTCTTCTGTGTCCTTCGCGCTGGGAGTTGGAGACTGCAGCTGTTCCTATTCGGCCATCTTGCTCCGCCCCCCAGATTTTTTTTATAGACTTGTTTGAGCTCCTTACATATTCTGGTTATTAATCACTCATCAGATGGGTAGTTTCCAAGTATTTCATCCCAATCTGTGGGTTGTCTCTTCACTTTGTTGATTGTATCCAGAAGTTTTTTAACCTGACACGATCCAATTTGTTCATTTTTGCTTTGGTTACCTGTGTTTGTGGGGCATTGCTCAATAAATTTTGGCCTAGACCTAGGTCCTAGAGATTTTCCTCAATGTTTCCTTGTAGTAGTCTTATAGTTTGAGGTCTTAGATTTAAGTCATTAATTCGTTTTGATTTTTTTTCCAGTAAATGGTGAGAGATGGGGCCTAGTTTTATTCTCCTGCATAAGGACATCTAGTTTTCCCAGCACCATTTATTGAAAAGACTGTCTTTTTTCCCACTGTATGTTCTTGGCACCTTTGTAGAAAATGAGTTCACTGTAGGTGTGTGTATTTGTTCGTGTGTTCTCTATTCTGTTCCATTGGTCTATGTGTCTGTTTTTATGACAGTATCATACTGTTTCAGTTACTATAGCTCTATAGTATAATTTGAAGTCAAATTAATGTGAATCCTTCAATTTTGTCCTTTTTGTGTAGGCTAGCTTTGTCTATTCTGGGTCTTTTGTCTTTCTGTATAAACTTTAGGATTGTCTTTTCCATTTCTATGAAGAATGTCACTGGTATTTTCATAAGAATTACATTGAATATGTAGATTGCTTTGGGTAGTATGAACATTTTAACATATTAATTCTTTCAATCTATGAACACGGAATATTTTTCCATTTTTCTGTCCTCTCCAATTTCTTTCATTTGTGTTTTATAATTTTCATTAGAGATCTTCTACTTCCTTGGTTAATTCCTAGGTATTTAATTTTATATGAGGCTATTGTACATAGGATTGCTGTTTTGTTTGATTTTCACATTGTTCACTCTTGGTATGTAGAAATGCTACTGATTTTTTGTATGTTGATTTTATATTCTACAACTTGACTGAATTCATTTATCTGCTCTAATAATTTTCTTGTGGAATCTTTTGTTTTTTCCAAATATAAGATCATGTCATCTGCAAACAAGGATAATTTGACTTCTTCCACTCTAATTTGAATGCTTTTATATCTTTCTCTTGTCTGAGTGCTCCAGTTAGGACTTCCAGTACTTTGTTGAGTAACCATGGTAACAGTGGTCATCCTTGTTCCAGATTTTAGAGGAAATGCTTTCAGTTTTTCTCCATTTAGATGATACTAGCTGTGGGTTTGTCGTATGCAGCTTTTTTATGGTGAGGCACGTTGCTTCTATCCACTTTTTAAGTGACTTTGTCATGAAGGAAAGTTGGCTTTTATAAATGCTTCTTCAGCATCAATTGTAATGATGATATAGTTTTTATCCCTCATTCTGTTGATGTATCACATTGACTGGGTTGCATATGTTGAATCATCCTTTCATCCCAGGGATAGATCTCATTTGATCGTGATACATGATCTTTCTAATATATTGTTGAATTTGACTTGAAAATATTTTTTGACAATTTTTGTATTGATACTTTTCAGAGATACTGGCCTATTTTCATTTTTGATATGTCTTTTTCTGGTTTTGGTATCAGGGTAATACTGGCCTCATAGAATGCATTGGAAGTATTCCCGCCTCTTCTATTTTTGGAAATAGCTTGGGTAGAGTTGGTGTTAGTTCTTCCTTAAATGTTTGATAGAAGTCAGCAGTGAAGCCATCAGGTCCCAGGCTTTTCCTTACTGGTAGACTTTTTATTATGGCTTCACTCTCATTACTTGTTATTGTTCTGTTTAGGTTCTAGATTTCTCCCTGCTCCAATCTTGTTAGGTTGTGTATATCTACGAATTTTTTCAATTCTTCTAGATTTTCCAAATATATCAGCATATTAGTTGCTCATTGTAGCCACAAATGATCCTTTGAATTTCTGCAGTTTTAGTTATAATGTCTCCTTTTTCATTTTTGATTTTATTTATTTGGATCTTATCTCTTTTTCTTAGTCTGGCTAAAGTTTTGTCAATTTTGGTTTTCAAAAAAAAAAAAAAACTTTTTGACTCACTGATCTCTGATATTGTTCTTATTTCAATTTCATTTATTTCTGCTCTGATCTTTTCTTCTACCAATTTTGTTACTCTTTTTAAATTTTATTTTTCTTCTACCAACTTTGGGTTGGGTTTTTTCTTGCTTTTCTAGTTCTTTAAGATGCATTGGTAGATTTTTTTTTGAAGTTTTTAAGTTTTTCTCTCTTTTTATTTTGATCTAGGCCCTTATAACTACAAAATAGTCTCTTATAACTGCTTTTGCTGTATCTCATAGGTTTCAGTACATTGTGTTTCCATTATTATTTGTTTCAATAAATGTTTCAATTTCCATCTTAATTTCTTCATTGACTTCATTTAGGAACATATTGTTTAATTTCCATGTATTTTTATAGTTTCCAAAATTCCTCTTGTTATTTATTTCTAATTTTATTTCACCGTAGTCCGAGAAGATGCTTGACATTACTTCAATTTTTTTTGAGTGTTTTAAGAATTGTTTTGTGGCCTAATATATAATCTATCCTTGACAATGATCCATGTGCTGAGGAAAAGAATATGTAATCTTCAGCTCTTGGATAATTTTTTTTTTTTTAATGGAGTCTTGCTCTGTCACCAGGCTAGAGTACAGCAGCATAATCTTGGCTAACTGCAACTTCTGCCTCCCAGGTTCAAGCGATTCTCCTGCCTCAGCCTCCCAAGTAGCTGGGATTGCAGGTGCTCACCACCACGCCCAGCTAATTTTTTTGTATTTTTAGTAGAGATGGGGTTTCACCATTTTGGCCAGGATGGTCTCAATCTCTGGACCTTGTGATCCACTCATCTTGGCCTCCCAAAGTGCTGAGATTACAGGTGTGAGCCACCACACCTGGCTGGAAGAAATATTTTGTAAATATCTATTAGATCCATTTGGTCTGTAGTGCAGATTAAGTCTGATGTTTCTTTGTTGATTTTCTGTCTACAAGATCTGTTTAAGGCTGAAAGTGGGGTGTTGAAGTCTCCAGCTATTATTTTATTGAGATCTATCTCTCTCTTTAGCTCTCATAAGATTTACTTTACATATCTAGGTGCTCCAGTGTTGGGTGCATATATATTTAAAATTGTTATATCCTCTTGTGAAATTGCCATTTTATCATTATATAGTGACCTTCTTTGCCTCTTCTAATAGTTTTGGTCTCGAAGTCTATTTTGTCTTATACAAGTATAGTGACTCTTGCTCTCTTTTTATTTCCATTGTCATGAAATATATTTTTTCATTTATTTGTTTTCAGTTTATTTGTGTCTATATAGGTGAATTGTGTTTCCTGTAGGCAACAGATCATTGGTTCTTGTTTTTTTATCCATTCAGCCTGTCTATGTCTTTTGATTGGAGTGTTTAGTCCATTTACATTCAATGTTTTTACTGATCAGTAAGGACTTACTCCCGCCATTTTTTTTCTGGTTGTTTTGTCATCTTCTCTTCCTTCCTTCTTTCCTTTCTTTTTTCCCGTAGTGAAGGTGATTTTCTCTAGTGATGTGATTTAGTTTTTTGCTTCTTATTTTTTGTGTTACACTATATGATTTTAGTTTGGGGTTACCATGAGGCTTGCAAGTCCTATTTTATAACCCATTATTTTAACCTGTTAACAACTTGACACCCTTTGCCAAACCAAACTAACAAACAAGCAAAAAGCAAATAAAAGAAAACTCTGTGCCTTAACTTCATCCACAAGGTTTTCAATTTTTCATTGTTTCTATGAATATCTTAATGCACTATCTGTGTCTTGAAAAGTTTTTGTAGTTATTATTTTTGATTGGTTTGTCATTTAGCCTTTCTACTTAGGATAATGTAGTTTACATACCACAGTTACAGTGTTATAACATTTTGTGTTTTTCTGTGTACTTACTATTACCAGCAAGTTTTGCACCTTCAGATGATTATTTATTGCTCATTAATGTCATTTTTTTGACAGAAGTACTCTCTTTAGCATTTCTCATAGAACAGGTCTGATATTAATGAAATCCCTCAGCTTCTATTTGCCTGGGAAAGTCTTAATTTCTTCTTTATGTTTAAAGGATATTTTTTTGCAGGATATAATATTCCAGGTAAACTTTTTTTTTCCCTTCCGAACTTTAAGTATGTCATGTCACTCTCTCCTGGCCAGTAAGGTCTCTACTAAAAAGTCTGTTGCCAGATATATTAGTGCTCCATTGAGTTTTATTTGTTTCTTTTGTCTTGCTGCTTTTAGAATCCTTTCTCTATCCTTGACTGTTGGGAGTTTGATTATTAAATGTTTACAGGTAGTCTTCTTTGGGTTAAATGTACTTGGCTTGGCGTCCCATAATACTCTTGTACTTGGATATTGACATACTTATCTAGATTTGAGAAGTTCTCTGTTATATTATCTCTTTGAATAAACTTTCTACCCCATCTCTTTCTATAACCCCTATTTAAGGCCAATGACTCTTAGATTTGCTCCTTTGATTCTATTTTCTAGATACTGTAGGTACGCTTCATTTTTTAAATCATTTTTTCTTTTGTCTCCTCTGACTGTGTATTTTCAAATAGCTATCTTCAAACTCATTGAGTCTTTCTTCTACTTGATCCATTGTTTTATTAAAGGACTCTGATGCACTTTTCAGTATGAAAAATTACATTTTTCAGCTCCAGAATTTTAGCTTGATTCTTTTTATTTGTTTCAAATTCTTTGTTAAATTTATCTAATAGAATTCTGAATTCCTTCTCTGTGTTATCCTCAATTTCTTTAAATTTCCTCAACACAGCTATTTTGGATTCCCTTTCTGAACAGTCACATATCTCTGTTTTTCTAGGATCAGTCCTTGGTGCTTTATTTAGGTCACCTGGTAAGGCCATGTCTTCCTGGGTGGTGTTGGTTCTAGTGTATGTTTTTCAGCATCTGGGCACTGAAGAGTTAGATATTCATTATAGTCTTTGCTGTCTAGGTTTATTTGTAGCTGTTTCTCTTGGGAAGGCTTTCAACATATTTGAAAGGACTTAGGTGTTGAGATCTAAGATGTATCTACTTTAGTGGCCACCACAAGCTCAGTAATATTGGGGTTCTTTCAGGCTCATAGAGATACCACCTTGATACTGTTGGACAAAATCTTAGAGAATTCTCTGGATTACCAGGCAGAAACTCATGTTCTCTTCCCTTACTTTCTCCCAAACATACAGAATCTCTACCTCTGTTTTGAGCCACCTGAAGCTAGGAATAGAGTGACACAATCACCCATGTGGCCTCCACCACAATGACTGTGCTCGGTCAGATCTGAAGCCAGCACATACCTAGGCCTCACCTAAAGTCTGCTAAAACCACTACCTGGCTACTTCCTATGTTCACTGAAGACCCTGGGGTTCTGCAACTAGCAGGTGCAAAGCCAGGCAGGCCTGTGTCCTTCCCTTCAGTGTGGCAAGGTGCCCCAGGCCCCAGGTGCATCCAGAGGTGTCTGGGAGTCAGGGAGTAGAGTCCAAAACCTTAGAAGTCTACATGGTGTTCTATTATATTCTGATTCAATTGGCACTCAAATCACAAGAAGAAGTACTTGCCACTCTTTCCACCCCTTTCCAAAGGCAGAGGAATCTCACTCTGTAGCAGCCCCTTGCCCCTCACCACTGCCCCAGGCCACAAAGAGTACTGCTAGACAACTAGCCAATGTTCCGTTAAGGACCAAGTTTTCTTAAGTCAGCTTGTTCGGAACGCTGCCTGGCCTAGAACTCACCCTTTGGGACAATGGGTTCCCCTCTGGCCCAGGGCAGTCTCAGAAATGCTGTCCAAGAGTCAAATCCTGGAAATGAGGACTCTAAAAGCCCCCTTGGTGCTCTGCTTGTTTGTGGCTGTGGTGGTACTGAAAGTGCAAGACAAAAGTTCCCTTTACTTTCCCCTCTTCTTTTCTCAAACAGAAGGAGTTTTGCCCTGTAGCCACCACACCTTGTAATGTGCTGCATCCCACCCGAAGCCAGCAAGTCTTAGAGGCTCACTCAAAGCCCTCAACATAGTACCTAGGTATTGCTGCTGGTTGTTCGTGCCCCAAGGGCTCTTCAGTTACACCATAATGAATGCTGGCAAGACTAGGTCCTTTTCTTCAAGGCAGCAGTTTCACTTCTGGTCCAGGGTGTGTCTAGAAATGTCCTCTGAAAGCTAGGGCTTTGTACAGGGGCCTCATGACTGTGTTTGGTGCCCTATCCTGCTATAACTGAACTGGTATCCAAGATGCAAACAAAGTCCTTCTCACTCTTTTCTTTCCTCTCCTCTAACAGAAGGAAGGGGTCATTTTGGAACCATGAGCCGTGCCCCTGGGGTTAGGGAAGGGGTGATGCCATCACTCCCTTGGCTGTCCCAATTGGTATCTCATCCCCCCACCTCCCCACACCCCTGCCGGTTCATTGTCTCTGGGCCTAGCTCAGCATTAGTACTCACCTAAGATTTGCAGTATTTATGGCCTAAACTGCCTTTCAAGTTTACCTGGAGACACAGAGTGCTATAGTTTTCAGTGGCAAGATTTGCAGGCACTCAAATTCTGACCATTGGGATCCATGATTCTCCTCTGGCTAGGGCTGGTTTAAAATGCTTCCTCTGTGGATAGGCATCAGCTGAGTTTGGTCCAGTTTTCTCTTCTGCTCTAACAGGCCGGCACTGAATTTAATTCCTCACAATTACTCTGCTCTCCCTGCCCTAGTGTCCAGAGATGCTCTCCTTTCCAGGCCATGCTGCCACTTCCAGGGGTGGAGGAGGAGTAGCACCGGTGATTCAGGGCGTGTTTTCTATCTCTTCAGTGCATCTTTCAGGGATGCGAAGTAGAAACCAGGTACTATAGTGCTCACCTAATTTTGGGGCTTATGAAGTTGTTTTTTCTGTGTAGATGGTTGTTAACTTGGTGTCGTTGCAGGGGGTGATGATCAGTGGAGACTTTTATTCTGCCATCTTACTCCTCTTCAACTTGCATCTTCTTAAGCCATGCTGTCATTATGTGATTTTTACGTATAATTTTAGTAACTTTGTAGTTTATGTTTGCTTGCTTTCCCTTCATTGACACCTGATAATTGTACATATTTTGGAGGTACAAGGTGATGTTTCAATATGTATATATACATCGTGTAACAATCAAATCATAGTAATTAGTATATCCATCACCTTAACCATTTATCATTTGTTTGTTATGAGAACATTCAAATTCCTCTCTTCTAGCTATTTGAAATATATAATAATGCATTATTGTTAGCGATAGTTACTCCACTGTGTAATAAAGTACCAGAACTTATTCCTACTAACTATAACATAGTACCTGTTGAGCAATCTCTCTCCATCTCCCTTTCCCCTCTATTCTCCCCAGTCTCTGGTAACCAATATTCTACTCTCAACTTCTATGAGATCAATTCGCGAAAACATGGATGAGCCTAGAAAACATTATACTTGACTGTCTGTTTGTTATTGTCTTATTTTAACTTCTCTTGACTTTATTTATGTTTGTTAATTGGTAAGTTTGGATATTTGGCCCCTGCAAATCTCATGGTTGAAATGCCTCAATTTTGGAGGTGAGCCCTGGTGGGAGGTGTTTGGCTCCTGGTAGTGGGTCCCTCCTGTATAGCTTGGTTCCCTTCCCGAGGTAATGAGTGAGTTCTCACTTGATTAGTTCATGCAGGAGTTGGTTGTTTAAAAAATTCTGGCATTTCTCTTGCTCTATCTCTCACCGTGTGACATGCCTGCTCCACCCTTGCCTCCCACCACCATTGTAAGCTTCCTGGGACCCTCACCAGAAGAATATTCCGGCCCTATGCTTCTTATACAGTCTGCAGAACTGTGTACCAAAATAAAACTCTTTTCTTTATATATTACCTAGCCTCAGGTATTTATTTGTAGCAACACAAAATAGACTAACACATTCACATTTAAAGTTAATCTATTTTCTAAGTTTCTGAATTACAAAAATTCAGACCAACAAATTTCAGGACATTCATTATTTTGCACAGTTCAGTGGGTAGATGCAAATTTCATGAACATTTCATGGAAAACTTGACATTTAGTTATTGATTTCTCAGCATTCCTAAATATGTGTTTCTCGTTGAGTGCAAGTAATGACATTTAAATTTTTTTCGTTTGGGATTGACTTACATTTTCCGTAGCAGAATTTTCCTATATTAATACTTTCTAAACTCCATTGCCCAGAAGCATGAAGTTACTAACTCTTTTTTAGCAGAACATCTTTGCCACTTTCTCAGGGCCTGGCATATGTTTGAGTTTTTCTTTGAACATCTGTAAGTAGAAAAGTGTTCTACTTCACATTAATACGGAGCTCTACTTTTACTTTATGCTCCAGTTCCATTGCACAACTCAGTAACAGGCAGTAATTTCATGGTTTATAAAGAACTTTGAATGGTGTTGGGTATTTTGTTTATAAAAATTGAAAATGTAAATCTCGTAGTTTCTGCAGTTACTGATATCATGTGACATGATAATTTAGAGTAAACTTCGTTTTTCTACCATTTTAAATTTCAAAGATCATAAGGAAGATTAAGGAGGGATGTATATTACCAAAGCAAGTGAATCATCTTTTTTTGGATCATCATCCACAGGGTCTATTAATTTGTAAAGCCCTAGAGTCTAGAAACAAATCTTCTGTAGCTCTTTCTTAATGTTTATGTAACTTTGCTATTATAATCTGGAAAATGACCATAAGTAACACTAAGTCTTTATATTTAGGTAAACAAAAACAACAGAGGTTTTTAGTACCAAGAACAGGCCAGTGTATTTAATTTAGGATCAACAGCACAACAGTAGTTGATGTGGATCAGTAGAGATCTACAAGAATTAGTAGCTTTGAGAGTTAGCAGTGAGATTCCCAGGATATCCTTTAGCTCTTCAAGGTCATTGCTGAAGGACCTCATGGCACCAATATTTAATTGGCTTCTTAAACTCAAAGTAACTTGACTCATTTTGCTTTATAATAGCTTTGAGTGTATCAGTAGTTGGAATTTTAAAGAATTATTTTCTTATAAAAAATTTCTGAACATGAAATTTTGCCAATATTGCTACAGTTATAAAATAGTAGATGCATGCATATTTGATTTTTTGCATTTCTAACTTCAACTCTCTAAAAATAACAATATTCACACTTTCTTTCTACCTAAATAAATCCAAAGAAAAGTTTTTCAAAACATAAGGAATAGAAACATAATAAAACCAACAAGGTTTAAAGCTATAGGACTTAGCCGAAAATGCTCCACACATAATAAACACTTAATAAGTTCCTAATGAATAAAAGAATAAATTATTCAGTGAGAGTCTTTGCAAAACTAAAGATTATGTAATGATAAAAGAAATATTAAACCAAATAAGACTGAAATACTATTGACAAAATGTTTAATAAATCATATATACACATAGAAATCCTTATGTTGGATTCTTACTTACATTTACATATTCAGATTGCTCCATTAAGGTAGGCTGTGATACTTATTTTATAAAGAGATTATACCATCATAGCTATGTAAGAGAAGCCCTCCGCAGACTTATGTATAGGGGTACAATTTGTCTTCATTCTGATGAAGGGAGAGAAGGAGAATTTTTCCCTCCATCTATTTCTAGAGAGCCTACTGCTACATTCTGAAAAGCCAGAAAATGAAAATCAGACTAATTCTCAGTCTTTAGATTTCCTCTTTTCAGTACCGACACTCTCCCTTAATGATCTCAGACACTTTCAGAGTTTTAAATATCATTTAAAAAATTGAATATGCCTAAATATATTACTCGGGTCCAGACCTAACCCCTCATTTACAGAATAATTCGTCTGATTCCTATTCAGCATCATCATTTAGATGTCTAATAAATATCACAAAATTAACATATGCACATGTCCACTTTGAACTATTATTTCCTCAAAGCCTGCACTACTTCTTCCTTTTTTAAAAAAAAATTTTTAGAGACAGGATCTCACTTTGTCACCCATGCTGGAGTAGAGTGGCACAATCATACTTAACTGCAACTCAAACTCCTGGGTTCAAGTGATCCTCCCATTTCAGCCTCCCAAGTGTCATTCATTTTCAAATGATGGCAAGTTCATCATTTCTGTCCAGGCCAAAAACATGAGTTTCATCTTCCTTCCTTCCTTACTTCCTTTTCCCCTTCCTCCCTTCCTCCCTTCCTCTCTTCCTCCTTTCCTCCATCCATCTTTCTTTCTTTCTTTCTTTCTTTCTTTCTTT
>NW_012112030.1:11178870-11253819 GCF_000951035.1 Colobus angolensis palliatus
TTCTTCCTTTCTTCCTTTCTTCCTTGTTCTTTCTCATCCTCTTTCTTCCTTTTTATTTTTTTTTATGTGCCTTTGTCTGGTTTTTATATCATGATAACACTGGTCTTGTAGAATGAGGTTAGAAGTATTCACTCCTCCTCTATTTTGGGGAATAGTTTTGAGTAGCACTGGTATTAGTTGCTCTTTAAGCGTTTGGTAGAATTCAGCAGTAAAGTCATCAGGTCCTGGGCTTTTATTTACTGGGTGACTCTTTATTACACATTCAATCTCATTACTTGTTATTGGTATGTCTATATTTTGGGTTTCTTTCTGGTTCAATCTTGGTAGGTTGTAGGTATTTAGCAATTTGTCCATTTCTTCTTGATTTTCCAATTTGTTGGCATACAGTTGCTCATGATAGCAACTAATGATCCTCTGAATTTCTGCCGTATCTGTTGTAATCATTTCTGATTTTATTTATTTGGATCTTGTCTCTTTTTACTTAGCCTGAATAAAGTTTTGTTAATATTGTTTAACTTTTCAAAAAAGCAACTTTTCATTTTATTCATCTTTTGTATTTTTTATTTGTTTCAATTTCATTTATTTCTACTCTGATCTTTATTATTCTCTTCCTTCTACCAATTTAGGGTTTGGTTTGCTCTTGCTTTCACAGCTCTTTAAGATGCGTCATTATATTGTTTATTTGAAATTTTTCCTCTTTTTCAATGTAGGCACATATGAACTTCCCTCTTAGTATTGCCTTTGCTGTATCACATAGGTTTTGGTATGTTTTGTTTCCATCATCATTTGTTTCAAGAAGTTTTTCAATGTCCTTCTTAATTTCTTCATTGACCCACTGGTCATTCAGGAGCACAGTGTTTAATTTTTATGTATTTATATAGTTTCCAAAATTCCTCTTGTTATTTATTTCTAATTTTATTTCTTTGTGGTCAAAGAAGGTGCTTGATATTATTTCAAAGCTTTTTAGTGTTTTAAGAATTGTTTTGTGACCTAACATATGGTCTATCCTTGAGAATTAACCCCGTGATAAGGAGAACGATGTTTATTCTGCAGCCCTTGGATGAAATAGTTTGTAAATGTCCATTAGATCTATTTGGTTTGTAATGCAGATTAAGTCTGATGTTTCGTGGTTGACTTTCTGTCTGGAAGATCATCCAGTGCTGAAAATGGGGTCTTGAAGTCTCCAACTATTATTGTATTGAACCTATCTTTTTCTTTAGTGCTAATAATATTTCCTTTTTATATCTGAGTTCTCCACTGTTGGGTGCATATATGTTTAAAGTTGTTATATCCTCTTGTGGAACTGACCCCCTTTTATCATTATATAGTGATCTTTGTCTCTTCTTACAGTTTTGATCTTGAAATCTATTTTGTCTGATATAAGTATAGCAACTCCTGTCCTTCTTTGGTTTTCAGTGTCATGAAATATATTCTTCAATCCCTTTATTTTCAGTCTATATGTATCTTTACAGGTAAAGTAACTGCAGTCAAAATCTCATAAGTCTTCCTCGTGGTCTATTGTTTTGCAGCCGAGCTGGCATACAAGCAACTATATGCAATACCTGCCACTCTTCTCTCTGCTTTCCAAAGGCAGTGGAACCTCAACCCATAGCCACTGCCACCTTGGCTGTGAGGAGCACTGCCAGACTACTGCCTGTGTTCCTTTAAGGCCCAAGGTCTCTTAAGTCAGATTGTAGTGAATTCTGCCTGGCCTGAGACTCACCCTTCAGGGAAGTAGGCTCTCCCCTCTGGACCAGGACAGGTCCAGAAATGTCTTCCAAGGGTCAAATCCTGGAATAGAAAGCCCAAGAGCCTGCTTCGTGTTCTACTCCACTGTGGCTGTGTTGCTACCTAAGATGCAAGACAAAGTCCCCTTCACTTTTCCCTCTGCTTTTCTCAAGCAGAAGGAGTGTTGCTCCACAGCCACCACAGCTGGTAATGGGCCGAGTCTCACCTGAAGCTAGCAAGTCTCAGAGACTCACTAAGGCCCTTGATGTAGTACCTGGGTACTGTTGCTGGTTATTCAGAGCCCAAGGGCTCTTCAGTTAGCAGATAATGAATGCTGCCGGGACTGGGTCCTTTTCTTCAAGGAAGCAAGTCCTCTCTGACCCAGGGTGTGTCTAGAAATGTCTAGGAGCTAGGGCTTGGAACGGGGACCTCGTAACTGTGTTTGGTGCCCAATCCTGATGTGGCTGAGCTGATATTCAAGATGCAAGACAAGTCCTCCCCACTCTTCCCTCTTCTTTCCTCAAGCAGAAGGAAGGGGTATCTTTTGGAGCCATGAGCTGTGCCACCGTGGGTTAGGAGAGGGGTGATACCAGCACTCCTTTGGCTGCCCCAACTGGTGTCTCAGTGTGTCATGTATCCCCCAGTCCACTGTTTCTGGTCCTAGTTCAGCTCTAGAGCTCACTTAAGAGTTGCCATCCTTATGGTCTAGACTTCCTTTCAAGTTTATGTAGAGATTGAGAGCACTTTGGCCCTTGGTGGTCCAGGTTTGGACCACTGGTATTGCTGATTCCCCTCTGGCTAGGGCTGGTTTAAATGTTCCCTCTGTGTGTGGACATGAGCTGAGTTTGGTCTGGCTTTCCTTTCTGCCCTAACAGGATAGCACTGAGTTCATTGAGTCATAAATTGCTGTCTTCTCCTTCTGTCAGCACCCAGAGATGCTCTCTGCACCAGGCCGCTGCTGCTCAGGGTCATGCTGGGAGATTTAGGACTGTTTTCTATCTCTTCAGTGTCTCTTTCAGTGATATGAAGGGAAAACCAGGTACTATGAGAGTTCACCTGATTTTTGGTTCTTATGTAGGTGATTTTTCTGTGTAGATAGTTGTTAACATGGTGTCCTTGTGGTGGGGGGCAACAGGTGGAGCTTTCCATTCCACCATCTTGCTCTGTCTCTCTCCTATACAGAATTCTTGCTTAGAGTTTTCATTTTGTTTTTCTGGATTTTTATTTTCTTAATTTAAAAAAATGCATTAAAATTCATGCTTTTTAGTATAAAGTTTGATGGGTTTTGACAAATGATAAAGTTATATAGCTGCCAATGAAATAAAGATTTAGAATATTTTCATCACCTCAAAAGTCATGTGTGCCTTTTAAGTTAACCCCTTTCATCACCCCAGTCCTTGGCAACCATTGGTCTGGTTTTGTTCTCCATAGTTTTGCCATTTCTAAAGTGACTCATAGATGAGTACATACGGATTGTGACTTTTTGTGTCTGACTTCACTTAGCATAACACATTTTGAGAGTCATTTACATTATTACATGTATCAGTGGCTCAGTTACTTTTATTTCTGAATAATATTCTGTTGGATGCATGGACTATGGTTTGTCTGCCCAATTACATTTGAAAGATTGCCTGGATTTTGAGTAAAATTATCACCCTCATGAAAATGACTTTCCCTTATGTGTTCCTCTCCTTGATCATTCACCAACCTTTTGCTCTGCACCCAGTTCCCCAGGATCAATCATATGCAGATATTGTTACCTTGTTGTCTCCTACTTGTTGTTCCCTACAAAAAGTGGACGATAACCTAGGGTAAAGTTTAATATCTCACCTTAGACAATTAAACCAAAATATTAAAATAAACATTTTATATGTCAATATTTGATGGTCTAATTACCACTGGTAATTATTCTACTTTATTCATTCAACCCATACTCTCTGTGTAGCTACTTATTTTCTGGAACTAACTTAAGTGCTCAGGAGAAATTGCTCAGGAAGTACCTGACATAATCCCTGCTCTTTCAGAGTTCATAGTGATGAAACAGAAAACAAAATATCAATACTAAATAGACTAGGTGGGTTATGAAAACTTAAACTCTAGAAGTATGCTGAGGAAGTAAAGTTTGAGCAGAAATAAGACTACATTTGGGAGAGGAACATCCCAGGCAGAGAGAATAGCACACATCACAGTATCAGGAGGGAGCATTGTATGAATGAGTTTTAGAAGTTCAGAGAGCAAAGGTGATGGAGATATCACAAGAGATTTGAGATTCAGGTAAGGGATAGATTGTTTAGGGCCCATGGACCAGAGGAATTCTTTTTTTTTTTTTTGACAGATTTTCACTCTTGTCACTCAGGCTGGAGAGAAATGGGGAGATCTCGGCTCACTGCAACCTCCACCTCCCCAGTTCGAGGGATTCTCCTGTCTCAGCCTCCTGAGTAGCTGGGATTACAGGTGCCTGACACCATGCCCAGCTAATTTTTGTATTTTAACAGAGATCAGGTTTCACTATGTTGGCCAGCCTGGTCTCAAACTCTTGACCTCAGATAATCCACCTGCCTCGGCCTCCCAAAGTGCTGGGATTATAGCCATGAGCCATCACGCCTGGCCCAAGCTAAGGAATCTTACTACTATCCTAGAAGCATTTGGAAACCATTGGTTAGTTTTATGTAGAAGAGTCTGGTTAATCAGACTGAAGTTACAAAAACTGGTTCTACCTTGATGCAGCTGGAAATACTTTTTTGTTGTACTCCAGGCTGAAGTGGAGGAAGCCAAAGAGGATAAAAGTAGACTAGACTCATACAAATAGGTATTCGTGAAGATATTGCAATAGTTCAAGCAAAAGATAAAGATAATTTGAACTAAAGTACAGGTAGGGTGGGATAGAGAGAAATGAATTGACACAACAACTATTTCAGAAGCAAGAGAACAGGACATTGAATCACGCTGGATTTAGTGCTGTTGGAGGTGTGTAGATGGAGAAAGAGGCATAAGGAATGACACCTGGGTTTCTCACTTTTGTGCATGGTTTGGGCTTGGTATAGTTTATAGAGCTAGAAGTTTCTGGGGGAAATTATTGAGTTCAGTTTCAGACCTGTTAAGTTTGAGAAGTTCGAAACACTTACAAGGAGATTCAAGCATGCAGTTAGCTTTGTGAGTGTGAAATACAAAAGAGTGTTTTACTAAGGCTACTGACAGGACCCTGTGGTTCATCCGCATAGGTAGGGATTGAAGATGTGGCCAATGATTAGACTGGCAAAGGCAAAGATTCAGAGGAAAACAGGGAAAGTCTAGGATTAAGAATTGAAAATTGCAACATTAAATGGACAGGAAGGTGAAAATGAACAAGCAAGGGAGATACAGAAAGAACAGTCAGACATATAGACACAAAACAGGGTAGTGTAAGATTACAGAAAGTTGGAGAAGAGAATTCTTGAGGAAGAAGAGAATAGCCAACATAGCATAATCTCCCAAGAGGTTCCTAGTGGACTTTGGTGAGAGCAGTGCTCAGGAGATAATGGGAACAGAAGCCCTACAGAGTGGTTTGAAGAGCAAGTAGAAGCTGAAAAATATGGAGACCGAGTATACACAACGCTATGAAAATCATTGCTGTGAAGGGGCAGTGTCTGTGGTGAAAGATAGAAAGAAAAGGTGGCAGCCAAGGACAAGCAGAGTCCAGAGAAGACTTTCTTTCTTTCAGTTGTGAAGTTATGAACATGGCTGAAAACCCAAAGGATGGAATCCATTAAAATAGCACAGAAAAAGCTGGAAGTAATGAGCTCCAGAAAATAGGTGGTAAAATTTGCTTTATATGGTTACAGAGAGAGAGAGAGAGAAAGAGAAAGAGAGAGAGAGAGAGAGAGAGAACGCTCCTTGTGCTCAATAAGACAAAAAAGAATTGAATATGGGTTGGAGTTATGTTTACTGTAAAGGAAGATAAAAAAGTTGTCACCCTGTTTCCTCTGTAAGGTAGAAGGTGAAGCCAAAACACTGAAAAGTTTTGCAGGGGAGAGGGTTGAAGCTTTGAGATGAGTAGAAAAGACAGAAAGTGGTCACTGTAGAGTGAGATAGTGAGTTAACAGAGAATGGTCATAGGCTTCACATATATTGATCCCTGATCAGATTTCACTCAAATCATCCTAAGACACATTAAATGCTTACTCTTACAATTTTTCCACATTATCAAATTATTAACTGAAACAGGTGAAATCTCTACATACAATCCCCACTCTCAAACTGCTTCTCTTACAGATATTCACACTAAGCAAGCGTATCTAGAAACGTGTGACTTTCCTGTTTTGCGTTTTCTTTTTGTGTTTTGATGAGGAGGATGTTTTAGTTTTCCCTTGGGTACTTCATTTTCTCTAGAGTTACTGTGCCTTGTTTAAATTTTTTCTCCTAAGTCCCTCTGCTAAGACAGGTAATAACACCAATTTATCAGTGGCATCCCCTCATCTCTTCAGAGCACGGTCTTCTTTACCCCTTCTCTCACAGTTACATTTGAATATATCATTAGCTTTGGAATTTCAGCATAAAATTGATTTAGTGTAATTGATTTGAAGTATGATTGTCAATGCAATGTTGCTATACCTGCTATAGTACTACTACTGCTGAGGTACAATCCTTAGCAGTTAAGGCAGTGGATTTTCAAAATATGCGATTAATGTTTTCATAGTTTTTACATAGCACCTGAAATCACCATCACCAAATTTTTCATAATTAGATATTGGTAGCTGCTTTTAAGTGGCACATATGTAGGCACTATGTGTGACACCGAGTTGACTGTAAATGTTGCATTGCACCTTTAATTTGAAGGGAAGTAAAGAAGGAAGGGAAGGAAGCATGAGCAGATACCATTTCCACTTAGCAAACACTACGTCTTGCTTTAGCTATAAATTACACTCAGGTTCTGTTCTTGCTTTTTATGCCAAGCTAAAGTGAATCAGCCAGTGCAGCGATGCTAATACTTTAAATTATAGTTAGCCAAAAAACCCAGTTAGGAAGAAAGGCTAAATTAGTAGATGATAGCAATGTCTGGAATATTCAGAAAAAAAAATTTTAGAAGTTCATTAGTCAATACATTTCATATAAATAAAATATGGGATAAAATTGTATAACTTAAGGCTGTCTAATGTCTTTTATTAAAGTTTTAGGGCAATTAAATGAAATGCTAGCAACCAACAGAATTCTAGTATATGACTGAATGAAGGTATAATATCTAAAAACATGACAATCTGCATTTCTAATGTAGGGTCGTTTATCCTGTAGCCTGTAATTTGTGTCCGATGATACATATCCGCTCACGCTTTCTATGTATGTTTCCTTATTTCTTTAAGTATATAATTTTGTGTTATAAAACATATCTTGTAATGCAATATTCTTATTTGATTTTCTTTAAACACGTAAGAGTCAAGTACAACTAAGATAGGTCTCTTAATAGGAATCTTGCAGTGGGGGGGTAAATATAATGGGAAAAGCCTCTCCGTGTAAAAGCAAAAATGACCTTCTTTAGTATATTTCCACTGTTTTTCAAGTGTAGCAAGAGTAATAAGCCTTGGCAGTTGGAACATGCCATTCACCTGAGGGCTGTCAATCATTCTAATTTTGAAAGACACAAAATGTATGGATTGTCAACACATCATTTAGGCAAGAAACCAGTGCTCATCATGAGAAAAAATTAAAACAAATGCTCAAATAAACAGAAAATCAAAATGCTTCCTGGTCATTTTCTTCTAAGAGCTTAATACAGATAATCTACAATTTATATGCTATAAAAATTGTAACATGTGAGATACGGACAAAAAACTGAATGGCTATTAGTTTTCCAGTGGAATATGGCCTAGAGATCAATTGCTCAAATTTTTCTCTTTATTCCATAAAAAGTAAATTATTTGTCATTGAACATCCCCCATAAATACAACTATCTAATACTGAAACTGCTGACAGTCCCATAGGCTATTTCAGTAGTGGAAGCCAGGACTAAACACACTGAACCACATTAGAGTCAGTCCCTGGAGGACAGAATTGAGCTTCATTGGCAAGGGCACTGTAAGAGTTCCATTTGACTCCTCATTAAACCTCTCACAGGGATTCTAGCTGCTTCTCTGTGTCGGCTCTTGCTTTTCCATAGAAGAGATAGATGTGAACCACATAGGCAAAGACACATTTCTACATATTTAGGAAAAGATCTCTTTTCTTGGTAAAAACCAAGCCTCCTATAGATTTTAAAAAGATCTTCCAGTTTCACGATCATTAACCACCTTTTTATAATTTTCAAAGAAAGTAGAGAGCTTTATTTAAATTTGTGAGAATTTGTTTTTCAATGATTGTTTTATGGCAGGTAAGAGATTTTATTATTTTTCTGTGTTTATTTTTTCTCCAGGAAAAGTAGCATTAGGGGAAAATAGTTGGTGATAACGATCTCAGCCTTCTTTACCTAACAGTGGGGTTGTCATAATGAAATCTGGACCAATATGTAGAAGCAATTGGTGAAACATAAATTACTATATGCACTGTATGTTGCCACTGGCTGTTTTGTTGATTTGGAGTCTTGAGAATAGCATAATAAGATTTATCATACTTTGGAAATATTGTACTGAAAAATCAGTCAATAGTTCAAAGAAACACAAAACATGCTCTATGAATTGAAAACCCCACACTGCGGATGACACAGCATTCACATTCTTTATGAGAGTCTCTTCTAGGACAATTCAAAACACTGTTATGGTTTAAGTGCAATAAAAACAAATGAAAGTATTTTATCCAGCAATAGCAATGAAAAATACTTTTCTCTAGAGAGGAAATTTTCTGTGATTGTAAAATAATACTTTCAGTCTTCAGCCCATCTAACCACAATGTTACTAATAAAATAACAACAATGCCAATTACTAATGCTTTACTACTTACTGTTTACTGTTATTGTTCCTCCAAAGTGGTCCACATATACATATGCTCAAAGACAGAAAGAGCTGAATGAATTGTGATATATGACTAAGAGAAAAACAGAAAGACACAGCAAAATATGATTATTTAAAAGTGTGCCTCATTATGAAAATTCTTTTAGCATTTACAAGATTAATTTACGATCAGAACTGTTTTCAAATGCCCTACACACATCAGGCAACATTATATCCATGTGTAAACACACACATACACAAACACACACATGAATATCATCATACAGATGCATAATTCACAGACACATTTTAAAACTAAAGGCTACTCCAAAGAGAAATTGCTGGCATCCTGTGAGTGTAACTGCTGCCCTTGGCCTATACATACCTTATGTTCTAGAGGTTAGATCACTTTACAGCCACTTCTGAGGGTTAGTGGGAATAAAATGCTGCTTCAGGAGCATCAAAATAAAAAGAAAACATATTAAACCAAAGTTCCTATGAGTGCAATCCCAAGGATTAAATGTTCAGATGGCTCATAAGTCTGACCCAGAGGGAGGGAAGAGCAGCTAACATTTTCTCAAAAGAAGAAAATGTCCAAACCAATGAAGAGTGGACATGAAGGACCTGAAGAGAGCATGTGATGGGAAGAAGGCGAAAACAAAAGAAGCTTCTAAAAGAAGACACCAAGGACAATATTCTCACGTAAATTCAGACCATCATTCTCTATTTTCATGCATATGAATTTTGGTACATGTATACATATATATATACATATACATATATTCATACTTATATAAATATACTCAATCTAAAACTTTCTTAAGACACATACATACAACAACCAAATGATTAGTGTTTGGCCATTGCTCATGCAGCAAAAGCTGAGAAAGCACAGCCCTGGGTCCTTTTCTCAGGCCACCACTCCCTAGCTGTGTGACCGACAAAGTCTATGCCTGAACGCCTGCATTCATGACCAGGGTGGCCTTTCCTGTCTCCTGGTGCCCAAGCATGTCTCGGGTATAAATAAGTTCCAACACTGACAGGGCACAGCAAGGGTAATTTACATGACAATAAGAAATGATTTCTATCTGAATGGTGCATACCAGAGTTGATTTGGACAGATTTATCTTTAAAAAAATACACATAACAAAAAAGGAGACAGGTAGGAGATTGGGGACCACAGCTTGAAAGTCATTGCTGTGATTCTAAAACGTCCCAGTAAAATTATTCACAGATAATTGTTACAAAATATAACTGCGGTGGCTCACCCCTGTAATCCCAGCACTTGGGAGGGCAAGGTGGGCGGATCACGAGGTCAGGAGATGGAGACCATCTCTGCTAACATGGTGAAACCCCGTCTTTACTAAAAATACAAAAAAAAAAAAAAAAAAAAAAAAAAAAAAAGCCGGGCGTGGTGGCAGGCTCCTGTAGTCCCAGCTACTTGGGAGGCTGAGGGAGGCTGAGGGAGGCTGAGGGAGGATGAGGCAGAAGAATGGCGTGAACCCCGGAGGTGGAGCTTGCAGTGAGCTGAGACTGCGCCACTGCACTCCAGCCTGGGCAACAGAGTGAAACTCCGTCTCAAAAAAAATAAATAAATAAAATAAAAAACCATATATATATATAAATCTGTACATACCGTTGACACTTGGACAGCACAGAGAATCATGCAGTTGAAAATCCACATATAACTTTGGATTCACCAAAAACTTAACTACTAATAGCCTACTCTTGACCAGAAGTTTTACTGATAACATAATAAACAGTTAATTAACACACATTATGTGTTGTATGTACTGTACACTGTATTCTTACAATAAAGTACGCTAGAGAACAGAAAATGTTATTAAGAAAACCATAAGGAGGAGAAAATACATTTACATTCATTGAGTGGAAGTGAATTATCATAAAAGTCTTTAACGTCATCCTTTTCAGATTGATCAGGCTGAGTAGGAGGAGGAGGGTTTGGTCTTGCTGTCTCAAGGCTGGCAGAGGTGGAAGAAAATCTGCATATAACTGGACCCAACAGTTCAAACCCGTGTTGCTCAAGGATCATACATGTAAAATATTGTGACATATCCCCCCTTCCATATTGAGCTTCAGGTGACCCGACACACTTTGGTATCAAAAGAGAATCTGAAATGTACAAGAACTGGATTTCAAATGGAAAACGTACATAATTGTGCTATTTGTTCCTGGGTGAGTGAGGGATGGAGACGGTGAGAGTGTTTAAATGGGATGGAGAGAATGGAAGCAGTGGGGAAGGAGAAAAAATATCCTTCCTATCACACAGACACTCACACTACATACTCTATGTCTACAGTCACAACTACCCAAGTGTTACTGATCCTTTATAACTGCAACTGAGTACAGATGTAGCAAGACTGAGAGGGAACTGGAATCTGGCGCCTAGATTACTCAAGAGGGGTCAGGGAAAACCCTCAGAACTCCTGAGACCCAGAGATTGTGGGAAGGGTTGAGGCGGAGTCTGCAGTGGGGGCTGTCCAGCAGTCGTAGGCAGCGGCCGACCCTGGTAGAGGGTTGGGAGGCCGCTGTCATTTTATGGGTCGGCAGCCAGTGTGAGAGTGTCCCTGCCGCCAGAGGACCACGGCGGGCTAGGCGCGGGGCCTCCACCTCTCGCTCACCACGCGGACCCTGCGCCTCCTCCGGCAGCCGCGGTGGTGGCGGCGGCAGAGCCTCGCCCACTCCAATCCCCACCCTCTCCATCCTTAGTCATTAAAGAGCAGCAGCGCCTGGCACGTTCTTGGAGGACCCCCGGCGCAGAGGAGGAAAGGGAGCAGGCGCAGGGGGACTGGAAAGGCAGCATGCGCCCGCCAGGAGCAACCTCGGCGCCCAGGGTCTGAGGCTGCAGCCCCAGTTCGCCATTGTGAGCCGCCGCCGGGGGAGTCCGCTGGCGCAACCGTGCCCCCGAATCCCCGTCCGCGCAGCGATGGGGCACCTGTCCTCGGGGATACACGGCGGCCGCCGCCTCCTGCCTCTGCTCTGGCTCTTTGTGCTGTTCAAGGTAGGGGAGCTCCGCCACCCCTCCTTCCCAGCGGTCCGGGCTGCATCCGCGCTCCGGCGCCCTCGCTCTGCCGTGGGGAGCGGCGCGCCCCAGGGCGCGATGGCCCAGCCGCGGGAAGCGACTGCCGTGCAGTCTGGGCGCACGCTTTGTTGTCCTTGCGTGTGCGTGTTCCTGGTGGTCTTGAGAGGTGGGGGGCGGCAGGGGGAAGAATAAGGGAAGTTTGCTCCCTCCAGCTTTCGCCCTTTCTGCTCTTTTATCGCCGCTGAAATCCACATCAAAGGTGGGCTTGTTGAATAGTGCTTTCTCAGGCAAAATGAGGTCACTTTCTTTTCTGGTTTCCACTGCACCCCAACGCTGCTTAACCTTTCCGCCCTCCCTCTCACAGAATGTGTGGCTGCTTTGTCTTAATTTTCCTTACTGCTGGAATTATACACTGGGGAGTGGAGGGGGACTGAGCTCCCTGGCCACAAACGGACTGCCAGGGCTACGTTAGGGCAGACTTTTATTTGAATAAGGAGTGTCAGGTAGAGCTTGGGAAGGATTCCTCTCCCCAACTCCTATAACATCTTTAAAATTCCTTTTAAAAGTCTCTAGACTTTCTCCACCGTATTTACAGATGATAGTACCCCTAGATTTAATGGCGGAAAATATATAATAATTAACTTTTTCCTATTTTCTTTGGAATGTGCTACCCTGAGGTTTTACTTTGAGAAATGAAAAGGAAAGGAGTTGCTTTTGAAAAATCAGTTTGACAACTCTATTGTACATACATTTTTTTGAAGAAATGTCAGCTAGATGTTTTTCTTGGACGGCGATGTGAAGTTATGAAGTGATTGTCTATAACTCATGTCTTCGGTGGATCTACGTTAGTTCTGTCATTCGTCCTTTCCCCTCTCCGCAAAGCAAACTCAAGAATGTCGACAGGTGACTCGGAGCTATCCTTTCAGGACCACAGTGATACTTACCCTAGAAATGGATGCCAGGTTAATGGATCCAGAGGTTTTCTTATTTTAGAGTCACTTCTTGCTTATATGCACCATTAATTATGAATGCCTGAAAAGAATATAGTGAAACAGGACCAGTGGATTCAGAACAGCATTAATTTTAAATACTCCATACTTTCATTTATCTTAATGAAAAATAGAAAAAAAATTACAGGGCAAAACAGCAACAGAATGCCTAAGTAAGATCCTAAATTATATTTAATATGTTTTTACATTTTTTCTTGTTATCAATAATCATTAATTTTAAAAATATGATAACTAATAAGCTCAGTTATATGTGTTTACTGTAGGACCTTGTTCTTTTGTACACACCACAAATGCATTAGACTTATTAGGTTGTCTATTAGTCATTTTCTAACTATTTATCAAACTGTCACAACTATTTTACCTATGCAATAATTGTCATGAACCAAAAATGAGAAACCAAGTCACTATGCATTTTATCCAACGACAGCTAAGAGTGATATGTATGACATCTGATCCAAACCTAACGTTTAGCACAACCGCAGGTTTTTGCTTGAGTTCTTCATAATGAGATAATTCCAGAAATAAGAGAATGACTTGGTTGAGAGTGAGGGTAAGGTTTTGCAATTAAAATAAAATAAATGTGGCCATTGTTTGACTTAAAACTCGATATTGGAATGAGAAAATGCAGTTAGTGACGGCATAATGAAAATGTTAGTGATTGTCATAGAGGTCCAGCCTGCTTCACATAATAGGTATATTCCTGAACATTGCAGGTAAATGTAAATTATGACGAACTGCTTGCATAGTAAATACATCGTCAAAGTTTGCCATTTAAATAATAATTATTGTAATGGGACACATAATTTTGTGAGAAAAATCATTGTCCTTCATTTTATGTGAATGTAATATTTTTGCCACCTGAATATAAAATATATCAAAGGAAAGAAGAAAAGACTGTATATATTAAATATCTTCTATGTGCTGGGTTTTTTTAGGTATTTTACATATGTTATTTCCTTTAATCCTATTTTGCTGCAGTTGACAAGAGTTGTTCAAAGTGGTAAACTGGGCACATAGTGTAATGTCTTACATTTAGGGGATAGTATATTACATGGTGCATTGGGCACAGGGTATAATCTCTTTAAAATTTGGAGATATTTTTTAATTAAAGGTCCTGATTAAGTGCCAGTAAAATAGATCTACTCAAGCAGATGGTGACTGAAAGATAAGAAAAAAATCCATTATTAAATACCAAACTGCTAACTGTATCTCAATAATAAAATCCAAAATATTCCACGTGTACTGAGTCAGAAATAAAACATTCTCTCAACTGTCCCTTGCCAAAAAAATTTCCATAGTTTTCACTATAGTTAATACATTTTTCATTACTCCATATGAGAATCCTTTACATAAGAGTGAAAATCCTGAAGGAACATAAGACAGAGGAATTCAAGTATGAGGCTTAATTTATAGGTTTACATTTTCCACAACTCAAAACTAAGCAGTTGGATATCAGTGGTGGAAAAGTAGGAAAGTTTGAATGTGTATGAATGGCTATAACCAGTTCCACTGAGGGAGACTAAATGTGACTGGCCAAGAAAGTCTTTGTGCCATCATTCCTTATCCATGAAGCGGTGATGAGCACATATAATCGGGTATCTCAGACTGTCTAAATCATCCACTGCACATTATGAAGCTAATATCTGCATAATTTATCTTGCCTAAACATAATGTTGGTTATGAAAATTTTTATTTTTATATCAATATTGATGGTGTATATAAAATAGAAGCAAAAAATGGAACTCTATTATTAAATTGAAGGCTACTAATTTCAAAGTCTTCTATGGATGATTGCAAGTGAGATATTTATCTGGCGAGCCTCGCTGTTGTGTGCCTTCCCATAATTCCCAGTGAAAGAAATGTAACTTCCCACACTTGTCCTATCTTTACTAAAGCCTTTCTAGAAAATGTCTTCCTGTATCAGTTTACTCAGTGTAAGTACTTTGTCTACTAAAGCACAAATTGTGGAACATGACATCATAAGAATTTGAAGTTGGCCTTCCCTGAAATGTTGCTTTTTAGTAGTCAGCTGGAATATATTCCTAAACTCATGGTCTTGGTGTGTGTCCTTTTTAACTCCTTCTCTTTATTTCTTTCTATTTCTGCTTTTACCAGATATATCATCAAATAATATTACATTTAAAAAGAGTCTTAATATTGTATTTTCTGAAACAAGTTTATATTTAATTCTATAATACGTGAGTGTTATGATACTGGCCATTCTACTCTTATCCAGGGGAAATATCTGCTTTTCACAGTCTGTCTGCCTTTCTCCCCGTTCCTATGTCTCCCCTTCCAACCCCATACACACACATAAAGAAGTTTCACTTTTCGTGGTTGAGATTTCATCCATATATTGCACAGTGTTGACAGGTGAACCATAATCCTTTCATTTTGCTGGAGTAGCTTAGATCCTTTCCATCACAATGAAGTTTGCTGCCCTAACTCCCATGTCACCTGACTCCCTTAATAAATCATTTGCCAACCTTTTGGAGAAAGCTTTTTACATGCGACATCTCCAGTAGGTTGGCAAAGGCTCCCTGGGCCACGCTTCTACAGATGATCGAGTAATAATCCTTCCCACTGTGAACATATGTTTGCTTTTGTTCTTTGTTTTGTGAGAGACCATTGTTGTATGAAGGAATGGAAAATTCACATTACACCTCTGCCTCATTTTGGCCCAAAAGAAAATACACATTTTTATGGATAACTGATTAAAAACAATATGAGTTGTACTTTATTTTAAAATGTAACACTATTTCTACTATCTAAATATCCAACTTAAAGGTATTTAAACGTATAAGCAGATTTACTCCTGAACTTTATAAATATATTTCTAACTTGAGGCTTGAGGGGTTGTAAAGAATGTTTGATGTCAGATACAGTTGATGCACCTAAATAAAACATTGTAACTGGTAGCAGTGTGGCACAATAGAATGCTTAACAATGACCACAGATATCAAGTTCTCATTTTCTCCCTAATTTAATGCCTCTCCGTACACAGTTCCAGTGATGTTGCATTTTCAGAAACATAGCCCAGTGCAATGATGAGCTTTACTGTAAAGCACTTAATGTTTTCATTTAATTACTCCAAATATATTGTAAATATTTTTGAAATAAAGGAATGTCTACTGTAATATTTCTATCTTTCACGGTGCTACTATGTGGTGTTAGGAATTTAATAGAAGGTTAATAAACAGATTTAAATTTTCTGCATTATATAAAAGCTCTGAGAATTATGAAATATTATAATAGTGACTTGTGAACACATCTTTAAAGAAAATATAGGAAAATTATCATTATGGGAGTTAAATAATCATAATTACAATGCACTTGTTATATTAAAAGAGTAAAAATTTTACCAATCACTTATATTAGGATCTTATTAAAACCATAAATTAAAATATCTGTGTTATTTTTTCCCCAAAAATGTAATACTCTCAATTGCTCATTTATTCGTTAATGTTGCCTCATCTCTCATAAATGTTATTAATTAAAAGGTAGCAAATAACATACTAGGAGAAATTGATTGTTTTAACCTCTATGGGTGACCTACAATTTCAGATAGTACCCAGATATACAGGTAATATTTTTGCCTCCTCTTGCGCATCACCACTCCCCTATGACCACAACCAACCAGAACTGACCAAGATTTCTGTGTTCCTAGTAGAAATCCTCCTAATGTTTTGTCAGACATCACCCTTAAGAGATGAAGTCTTTTCTACACCCTGGTCTTGGTTATACCTATGGTGGTGTTTAATCCAGGGTCATATAACCCAATTTCTTACAGAACAGTTCTATAGTCATTTTAAATACCCATTATATCAGCTCTTTTTGCTTCAATAAGTATGTAAGTTTTTTTTGTGTGTGTGCATTGTTGTCATTAATTTGAGGAACCCAAACAAGGCCAATGTGGCCCAAGTAAAGTGAGCAAGAGTGTGAATGGATTGGGATGAGTGTGAGTGGGTTCCTTCTCTCCTGGTGCTATTGACTCCAGCAGGTCCCATATGGTTTCTGTCAGCCAATAAGGGTGGCTCACGCCTGTAATCCCAGCACTTTGGGAACCTGAAGCAGGTGGATCACCTGAGGTCAGGAGTTCGATACCAGCCTGGCCAACGTGGTGAAACCCTGTTTCTACTAAAAATACAAAAAATAGCTGGGCGTGGTGGCAGCACCTGTAATCCCAGTTACTCGGGAGGCTGACGCAGAAGAATCGCTTGAACCCGGAAGGTGGAGGTTGCAGTGAGCCAAGATCACACCATTGCACTCCAGCCTGAGCGACGAGAGTGAAACTCCGTCTCAAAAAAAAAAAAAAAAAGTATATGTGAATAACCTCCTTAATTGAACACCTCTCATATAATCTACTGTCACAGATTACTCCTAATGTTTCCCTTTTCCAAGCTTGTTCTAGGTCTTCAGAACACCAATTCTTAAATTTTTTTTCTTCTACACATTGTGCCTTTGAATTTGTTTCTGTGAGTAGGATCATATCTTATCCTTGTGCCAGAAAAGCGTTCGCAACTCTTTCAGCATCTAATTCTCCAGTGAAAGATTTCTTCTTTCCTTAGACATTCTAGTTACTTAAAGGCCAGCTCCTTTTTCTTCTGAATATATTAAAACCACCAAACAAACAGAAGATGTTTGAAACAAGGTTGCAGGGATTTCTTGATAAAAGGCTTCTTTTTTTCTTTCCTTTTTTCAGAAAATTGAGATGAAAGGGAGAAAAGTGATATATGCTTGGAAAAATATTTCAGAAACAGAGAATCAGAAATGGAAATAGGAATTCAAGCTTGAGAGCGGTATTGCAAATTATGAGTATGAATGGTAATTTCTGCAAGAAAATGAATATAGGGAAAATTAGAGAATGAAATGAAGAACATTCGATGAAAACAAATACACTGCTATTCTATTTATATGCAAATAAATGTATTTTCTTATCAAATACTCTTTATCTATTTGGTTTTCCACTCTTTATAAATAGGAATGCTGTGCAGTTCATTTTTCTAATGAAACTATTCCTATCTTAATGATAATTTAAACTAAATAAACCTGTTTTTTAATGTAGTTTTTGGTACATTTACTAGCAAATTAAAAGAATAAGAATGCAATTTATCTACAAGTAGTGTTCCAAGATCAGAATTTTACTAATAGTAATCTACATGAGATTTAAATGATGAATGTTTCTCTTTTTGTGCTATTTCATTTTACTGTTTTCAGATAACTGAGACTTTTGTTTTATTTTCCTCTGTCTGCTCACTAAGTTTTTAATATCAGTGATTTATGTAATGGGTGAGGAAGGGCATCATATGACTGTACCATGCCCTCAATACTGTTCCTTCGTTATTACCCGCCATTGACCAAATTAAGTGCAGAGGAATTTTTGACCCTGGTTCTCTCAACCTTTAACCCATATCAGAGACCAGTTATGAGCCTGCTGTGCTGATCCGTGTCTTGTGATTCTCCTTTGGTTCCACCTACAGGAATTTGTGATTGGCATGTACAAACCAGATGTCAGAGAATTCAAAAGAATGTTCAGTGCCCTTTGTGTCTTCGGTCCTATCTGAAGTCTGATTCCCACCTCCCGTACTTACTTTCTGAATCAATATTCCATTTTGATAAACTCTAGTATTCCTGCTTTTGGAACCTCTCCTTGTCTTTTAGTTTCCTTGAAAGAGCATCCTATAAACATTTTTTGGCTGACCAATCTTTTCCCAATGCCAAAATGGCAAGATTGAGAAGCTCCTTTTCTTCTTCAATACTGCCTTTTGTATTCCAGAATGAAGACTTACTACCCAATTCCATTTAGTTAATCAAACATCCATTAAGCATCTAATAGGTGCCAGGAATTTTACTAGATATTTTAGGTACAGAAGTGGATAATACTCAGTTGAATCCCTGCCAATGGCATAGTGAGAACATGGACACAGAAGATGGTCATTAAAATATGGTGTTTTGTTTTAAGGAGGAAAATGTGGGCTGCTAGAGGAGAGACACTTAACTATTTAGTGGTTTGCGAAATGATTTCTTTTAAGATGATTCCTGAGCTGAGTCCTGAAACATACGTATGAGTTAGGTTTAAAAATATACACATATTGGCAGAGAAAACTGCACGAGCAAAGGCCCAGTGTTGTGAAAAGCATGGCAGAGTTTAGGAAAAGGCAGATATATATATATATCAAAGGCAATGAAGCAACAAGAGCCAGATCAGGGAGACTTCTATATGCTGAGCCAGAAAGTAGGATGTCCGTATTCTCTAGGTGAAGAGGCCTTATTGAAGGGTTTAATCAAGGCATTAGTGAGGTAAGAGTTGCATTTCAGATAGAGCTCTTTGCCTGCAAGAAAGGCTATCCCAAAGGTAGAGCAAGCATGGAAGAATTACACTAGTAGTTATTGTAATTATCCAATTAAGAGATGATGAACATTGGCATTAGGGTGACAGACAGTAAAAGAGTGGCAATGCTGAAAAATAGCTGCATTGGCAAGACTGATTAGATGTGAAAAATTGGGGAGAGTAGGATGTAGGGTAATTTCTTGGTAACCAACCCTCTTGCCTGGAAGAGTAGTGGTCTCAAGATAGCATGTGTGCTGGATAGTCTACTCTCGAGATCAACTCACCCCTCCACTGTGCCCAGTGCCAGGAAGCTTCCCTCTATGGACCATTTCTTCCTGTTCCCTTGCTCTTTGGCTCCTAGTGAGTTTGGCCGATAGAAGGCACTAGCCAAAGATTACTGCTAGAAGGAGGGAGAAATCAAGTCGTTTATTCTCCTGGCCTCCATGCTGGCCAGCCCCCATTAGGCAATGGCTTCATTCTCTCTTCCAATTCTATAGTCAGCCCCTCTTACAAGGCTGATATTCTGACCAAATTCCTGAAACAGTTCTCTGTCCTTATCTCCCTGCTTCAAGACCCTGAGTATGTTTTCTCCATGCTTAATACAGTATTTGTACTCCACACCTTGATCCCTTCGGCTAGTCCATCCCTTCATTTCATTCTCTGGGATTTTCTTCTTGAGTGTCCTGCTGAGACCCTGACTGACATAAGACATGGTGGTTTAGTGGTAGACTTTTGAGTTTGAAGCAGCTGAAAACAAAGAAACAAACAAAAACAGGTACTTGATTATGAGCCTGAAGGGTAGAGGAGATGGAAGGCCTGGAGATGTGAATGGGATCCCCTAGCAGAGAGAAAGGGAGAGAAGGGCAGTGGGCCAGAAGGGGGTCTTGAGAGGCACCAATTGTTAGTGTCAGGCAAATAAGGAATCTAAGAAGCTGAAGGCGCAGTCAGAGAGGTACAGAAGGAAAGCAAAATTAAGGAAACCCAAGATCTAGGAAATTTCAAGTGGAGGACTTGGCAAACAACATCTAATGCAACAGAGAGGTCCTATAAGCTAAGATCTGGAAAATATCTTTGTATTAGGAAATAGGTAGGCTATTGGACTCTATGGAGACTGGGAAGTACAAATGCTTCTGGGAATTGAAGAATCAAAAAGCAACCCCTTATCTGATAAGAGCATAGGTGCCAGGTGAGATCAGAGAGACCTGAGGTCAATATCAATTCTCCACTGTGCTATTTACTGGCAGTAGGATGTTGGGAAAGTTATTTCACCTCTCTGGATTCCCTTTTGGTCATCTCTTATACATATGTCTTAGAATTATTGTCAGGAATTAATGGGAAAATGACAATAAAGTACTGGGAACAGTGCCTAGAATACAGTAAGCACTCAATTAATGTTATGTACAACAATAAACTGAAGAGGAAAATAGTAAAAATAGGCAAAGCAAAGTCAAAGAGGTAGGGCAATAAAAATGTGTACAGAGCAGCATTTCCCAAAATATGCTCCACAGTACATTGGAGAGGCTGGCAATACTCTCGTATTGAATGTTATTAAAAATGAATACCTTTGTGGTGACATGAATTTGGGAAATTATTAGTTTAACTGTGTTTAAACTAGTATTAACTTGTTTTTGTGTGCTAGAATTTCTTAGAACTTTCAATATGTTAACACGTATTGTGTCATCCACAGGAGAAATACAGTGTATAACATCGTCAAACTTGTTTGATTGTAGTATCCTTTTCCTTTTTTTTTTGAGATGGGGTCTTGCTCTGCCACCAAGGCTGGAATGCAGTGACATGATCTAGGCTCACCGCAACCTCTGCCTTCCAGGTTCAAGCGATTCTCTGGACTCAGACTCCCAAGTGGCTGGGATTGCAGGCATGTACCAGCATGCTCAGCTAATTTTTGTATTTTTAGTAAAGTTGGAGTTTCAAGATGTTGACCAGGTTAGTCTTGAACTTCTGACCTCAGGAGAATAATGAATATGCTCTAAGAAACGATATTTATCCTCGTACACTAGATGCTTTGTTTATCTTTCCTTTGCTTAAAAAATGATAAATGTAACCTTAAGGATAAAGAAAATATAGCAGCAAGATCAACTGTAACTTAAATCTCAGGATCAGGAGAATTTGCTTGGAAAGCAATCATCCCAACTTTCTTTAAGACAATGATGTTCAGGAAAATGCTTTTGGAGGAAAATATGTAGATATCCTCTTATTTTATGGATTGTACTAACTCTGGCTTCAGTAATTGTACATGTAAAATGTTTCTCTGAGTTTTGAATCAAAATATGAAACATACATTTTAACATTATTTTCCAATGTGATTATCTTAATATATAGCTTCACAGACAAATCAATTTTGTTCAGTATATGTCATTGAATTATAAAGCCATATTGTTTCAAAGACCATCTAGTTCAAAATGTAAGCTGATGCTTAGATATTGTCTCTAATGTCACTGCCAATTAATCATAAACGGTGACATTACCAACAGCTGTAAAGTAGCTCTTCCACCTTTAGACAACAGTTTTGTTGTTTTGTTGTTTCTGTGTTTTGGTTTGATTTGGTTTGGTCTTGAGATCAACTATTTCTGGTTGTAGCATTCACATGTTACTTCCATCTCTGCTTGACTTTAGTAGAGTACTATATAGTGACTGCTCTCACTCTCATGGATGTTATGAATAAATGCTTTGCCAACAGACCTGATGGCTTTTAAAGATAAAATGTGAGAAGCTTGTCATCTCACCATTCTGTCCTCATCCTCCATCACACCACTTTAAGCTATTTACAACAGCCCAAATTTTCTGCCTATTGCCATTTTTTTCTTTGTTGTAGTCACAATAACAAATTGAGTGGAAGACAGTTTTTATTCTTCCTGAGGGAGTTCCATGATGAACCATGGTAAGGAGTTGGGGAGGCTAGTGTGAGAAAAATGCATGGCATGTAGTAAGCATTCTATATATGCAGATTTTATATTATTCCAATCTCTGCTCAAAAAACGTTTTTATTCAGCATGTCTTTCTGAACAGCCTATCTAAAATCATCCCTATCACTCTAACATTTTACCACTCTTACCTAGGCTTCTTTTTCTTCAGAGAATGTATCATTCAGTACATGACATTACATTGTATTTTTATGATAACTTAGCTCCTCTACTGGAATATTTATAGGTTTCATGAGAGCAAGGACTTTGTTCATTGTGTTCATTGTTGTATCCTCAGCACCTGGAAGAGTGCCTGGCCTATGGTAATGTCAAGGGAACATTTGTTGAATGAGTGAACGAATGAGTGTTGAATAAATAAATGGAGTGAGGGAGGTCAAACGAAAGGTATGGGACAGACTCGATCCAGAGGAAGAGCAGGATGCAGGCATGCAAGCACAGGGAGTAGAGAAGCTGCACAGTCAGATGAGCTAGGAAGGAGAGTCTATCAGACAGGCACCGCTGAGTCGGGCTGGCGAGCAGTGGCATCAGGGTGGAGGATGACCTGAAGATGCCATTTTGTTCTGGTGGAGGGAACAGAGGTTTTATTACCACAGGTGAAAATGAACTTGTTTAGACATCAAGATAATGTTCCTGACACTTTTTTCTTCTCTTTATTTTATCAGGTTAGAGTAAACCCCTGAAGACAAATGATGGGTGCCCAAGTCATAAATAGGTTCCCTTGTGTAATGAAGCAAAAACATAGCTTTTCTGATCATTCATTCTCCATCTTATTCATTGACTGTGCCTATAATTTACTTACTTATAAAAAGAAGTTTTCTGAGTTTTTAAAATGTAAAAATTTGTTTTTGTTTTGGCTCTACAGTTTGAAAATATCAAATTGAAAATTAATGTGTAAATCTTTTTTTCTCTCACCATGCATGTCAATATAACCAGATTGTCTCTAGACCTCAAAAGGCATTTCTGGAAACTCACACAACTAACAGAAGCTCAGATGATAAATTATTATTTTTCTTCAAAACTTAAAACTTTTATGATTTCCTTTACTTTTGAAAATTTTATTTTTATTTTTTTAAATGCCTATAGATACCTCATGGAAATTTTAAAAATGACTTTTTCAAAATGATTGTCTTTCCTTGGACAAAATTCCATCGGGTAACTTCTTATAGAAACAACTGGTAATTTTTATACTCAGTTGAAATACTAGGTGATAAATATTTTATAATGCAACACAGACAGTGAGTTAAACATGCTGATTCATGAGTGCTACATACATTAAAGTGTTAGTATATGTAGAACAAAAACCTGGATTGTCAAGATTTTCAAGTGACTAACATACAAAATATATGCTTAAGACAATTGCTTTCACTTAAATAATTCAGTATTTCTCTGGTAAGTTGAAAGGTATTACATAATCTTATAATGCACTGATCTATATCCATAGTCTATTAACTGTGCTGAAAAAGTACTGAAGTTTGGGTTAGCTGTATTTTTTATTCTACAACTTTAATTTTGTTTTCATTTGTTGGCAAATCAATATATTATCCAAAGCCAAAAATAGAAGGAAAATTGTGATCAAATTATTTACACTCTCACATACATGACTGAAAGGAGTTTTTGCTCTTCCCTTTATAAATTTATGATCAGGAGACTCACTTCTGGAGAGTATAAAAATAACATTAATAATTCTTTGATTAATGAATTGTTTTCCTTAAAATTAATAATCTTCTTTACTTAACATCAAATCAAAATTTCTGGAAACATTTGAGAACACATTTGCGCAAGTCTTTTTCTGTCTCTGCAGTGGCTACACTAGAATTAGGCTAATTGTCACACATTACCCTGTCTCTGAGAGAAGCCAGGAATTTCCAATTTAAGTCAAGTTGGTGATCCATAAAATAGATATCCTAGTAAAATTACTATGAGCTTTCTACTTAGTTTGATATTGTGCTGATAACTAAAGTGTAATTATAAAAATTGAAGTGTTGTTACTGCCAAATACCACAAAATATAAACATCACACTTATAATAGTAAATACTGACACCATCACCTTAAGAAGTATCTTCTCATTTGGATGTACTTAAAATTCTTAGATCTTTATCTAGGAAAAAAAAATTGGCTTCTAAAGTTCGTGAATGTTAGGTTGATTAACAAGATAAATAGTAAAAGATCAAGGGAATGGTGTATTGTCTGCATGTATTATTAAACATTGAGTCATATGGTCATCTTTTAAAGGATTATAGGAAAAAAAAGGTTATTATGAAATGCATTGGTGTAATAGCCTTATTTACATATAAACATAGTGATGAGATGTGGCCAAGTGTATTCTGCATTGTCATGGGGGAATTTCCTCTGCAATTTTCCCTAACTAAATTATACTTTTTAATTAGTCTTTCAGAACTGACGATAGGCCTTATTCAAAGTGATTAGATACTTGAGATTTTTAATATGGAAATTGTGGTATTGACAAAGCTTTGCTAAAATAATTGTAAGGACTTAAAGCTAAATACTTTGGAATTCATTCTAAAAACTTAGTTTATGAAGTTGTGTTAATTTTTTTAATTAACAAAATTTGCTAAAACTGAGCCACCCTTACAATGTGTCTCAGATTGCTTCCTTGGATTTACATTTTGTTTATTTGCAACAAATAAAATACAGTTGCATCTTTAAACCCTTTTTCCATCTCTGTGCTATTACCTTGGTTCATTTCCACTGCTAGATTGATGCAACATCTTTCTTTTCTGAAGGATAATTGAGAAACTAATGAGAATCTTTCCACTGAAATTCTTGTTGCTACACTGAGGACTTCAATTAGCCTCTTTACTACATAGCTGCTTATGGTTCTTAAGTAAGGCATTCTTAATTTGATATCTTTAAGCCTAAATCAGGTGTGCATCATCATGCATGACAATTCTGTAATAACATACAAAGAACTGGAAAACTGATAGATGTTCACAGTGGAAGATGTATAAAATACAACAGGCAGAAAAAGAATATCATCATTCCCAAACACTGCATTCCAAAATAGCTACCATCTGGAGACATATATTTCCAAATCTTTTCCTATGTCTGTGCATTTGAGGGTGTATGTTTAAAAAAAAGTATAAAACTTCCCTGCTATACATGCTTTCTTCTCTTAAAGGTGTTGTGATAATTTTTTCAAGACCTGAACATTTTCACTCTTCTGCAATTTAGGACATTAACCCATATGTCCTGGTCAAATTGCATGCAATTCCCAAGTGTATTTGCGTTGTTTAAAGACGTAGATGATCATAGATACAGACTGTAACCATGAAGTGGGGAAAAGGAATTTGTTGAGCAAAGAGATTGTTGTCTATAGGTGTGTGGCCACCATTAGTGTTTAAGAGTTACTTAAGAAAAACACACATACAAAACTTCAGATGCTATATTGATGGGCATTTATTTTCTTTTTTTCACAGCTAAATACTGTGCATAAGAAACTTAAGTATAAAGGCATGCCGGTAAACAAAAAAGATACAGGATTGAATTCTGGTTTTATTCTTTACTAGCTATGGCATTTGGCAGTGTACTGATCTCTTCATAGAAGACAAATCACAGTGGCTGCCCAGATCACTATTCCTCTAGCAGCCCAGTCTGCCATCCCACCAGGTCAGCCAATGCCCAGCCTTGCTAATATCTTGCTAATCTTGGAGGAAAATTTCTTCTCCTCTTTGATCCACATTGTCTGAAGTGGGGATACCATTCTCCTACTTGACCTCACTGCTCTGGGCAGAGCATATAGCCAGGAGGTGAACACCTGACCTAAGTCCGTGTGGGGAATGCACCTCGCTGACCGCTGTCTTTGGAACTGGCATGTGGTCTAAGCCAGAACTATCAGAACCTAGTCCTACAATTGTCTTCAAATCGGCAATGGCAGGGGAGGTGAAAGAATATTTTCCTTTCCAGTTGTGGAGCTAAGGCATGAACTTGGACAGTGTCCTCAACCGTAAAACTGACTTAGGAAGAATCATTTTGTAGGAAGAAATATTTTGTAGCAGAAAAGAAGCCGGCAGGAACAGTAGAGACTCCAGCGAGACTATCATTCATTGCAGGAAGATGATCTCATTCCTCAGACTCCAGTGAGTCACTCCACAGGTACTTAGAAAAATTACAAATCTACTAAAATTCAATTCCATCATAACCAAGCAGGCCTAATAGTGATACTTGGGATCCTTATGTAAACTGAATCAGAGTGATTATGTAATTTATCACACCATACCATAATTTCATTATAGAACATTATGATGAAGGAAAGTTTCATGGTTGCCAAAGACTAGAATACTTCCGGGAGTGAAGGGATCCTTATGCCAGGACAGAAGACACAAATCAGCTTGTTCTGGGCAAACCATGATGGATGGTTACCTCTTCCTGAAAACACAAACCAGCAATACATTTTGTGCAGTATGCAGTCACTAGTTCCTCGCCCGTCTCACTCATCCATGAAAATCTCTGCTCTAAGTAAGATGAACTAACCATAGAAGAGGAATTGCAATTATCTTAATCAAAAACTAAAACCTGTACACACATATTCCTAGAAACTTCGTACTGCTCCCAAACTGAGAATAACCAAAATGTCCTTCAATAAGTAAAAAGTTTAAAAACCGTGGTGCATCCATGCCATAGAATATTACTCAGCAATGAAAAGAAGTGAACCATTGATACACAGAGCCACTTAAGTGAACTTCAGGAAAATTATGCTGAGTGGAAAAAGTCCATCTCAAAAGGTCTCATTCTGTATGATTTCATTATAGAACATTATGATGAAGGAAAGTTTCATGGTTGCCAAAGACTAGGGATTAGGGGAATGGGGAATAGCTGCATGTAGCTAAAAGGAGGTAACATGAGGAAGCCTTGAAATAATGAAACAGTTACATACCTTGATTGTGGTGGTAATTACATAAAATTATACATGTGAAAATTGTAAGATCTAGACATACACTCACAAATGAGCACATATGTAACTGGTGAAATCTGTATATGCTCTATGAGATGTACTAATGTCAATTTCACAGTTTGGATTTTTCTTGTTTTAATACGTAAGATTTCAACATTGGGGGAGGCAGGGTCAAGGGTACCTGGAACTTTCCTGTATATTTCTTTGCAACTTCCTACAAATCTGTAGTTATCTCCAAGAAAATGTTTTTTAAAAGCTTCATTAGGTTTTTCAAAGCTTGCTGTTTTGTCTTTTTTTGTGCGGCACTCTGCTACGTATTTTAATAGTGAATAGATATAGTCTTTGTCCTATAGGGACTGTCTCAGAAAAACAATAACTACAATTGCAGGGAAAATAAGTTATCGAAACAAATGTGGAGCAATTTAGGAACATGCACAAAATACACAAGGACCTCAATAAAATACCATTTGCTTTAAACTCAAATTTATTATGAAGCAGGTTGTATATTGGACTGTATTATATTGGACTGTATTCATACAAGGTTTATCTAGAAAGTTCTTGAAGGGACCAAGCGTTAAGGCATTCCCCTTCATAATTCCCACAACATTGTTAAAGGCAACATTGTAATGACTCTTCAGAAAAACAGATAAAAATAGAAATTATCATTGTAGGAGATAAGGGCAAAATATTAATTGATGAAGTAATATTCTTCCATTCTTTTAGTAATTATTAAGTAGCATATCTGGAAATGGTATAAATAAGTTTGAACAAAATAAAAAGTATAAGATAAGCTTACAAGGTATGAGTAAAACAGGAGCAGAGTAGAGGAAAAGGATGGATGAAGTATTAATGTGAAGATGAATAGATGTTCAGATATTTCCACCAGTCAATCATCAAACATACGTTAAGGTACACATGTGAGGAAGGCACTGCGTTCCTCATTTTTATGAGTATAAAACAAAGCTACTTTCCTAAGAAATCTATGATATAAGTGTAATAACATAAACATGTAAGAAGCTAAAGGGCAATATATGAGTTAATACTATAATAGAAGCTTTGAAGTATTAACCTATTAATTTGTAAATGAATGAGAAAGAGAACTATATTCAAATAAGTGTCCTTGCATTCAGATAAAGGAAAAAGCTCTTGGGCTGGAGGGAGCACTGATTTCATGAAGGAAGACAAAATGTAATGTAAGTCCAATAGAGTTTAAATAGTTAGAGTACGTTAAGAAAAACATTTCACATTGGAGAAACAGAAGAACAGAAGTAGAAACACGAGAAAATGTAAGTTACGTTTAGGAGGCTTGAATAAAACAGTGGGGATAGATTCAGGTCCTGAGGAGGATGAGTAGTTGGAAATGAGGTTGAAAAGGTGGTTTTGCCCAGCCATGAACTTCTATCCATAATAATCTACTCAATAATGCTACAAAGGGAAACATTAAAATGAGCTTTAGTTCAGCAGTGGTGTGCAGGAAAAAAAATTATCATACCTCATTTTAGCTTTAATTGCTTTTGTAATTCCGAATTTGCCGTTAAATGCAAATGCTTAATTCTAAATACGTGTGCTCTGTCTTAATTAGATAAAATAATCCTCTGTTGCTTGGGTAGTTCAGCAAATTAGTCCCTAGACTTAAACTCCCCTGGATCATGTTGTTTATGCATTAATCGGTATGCACTCTTAGAGATAAATGAAAAATAAATGGATTTTTTCAGAGACAAGTTGTAACTGTCAGCATACTTTCAAATTTTTATCCTCTGTATGTGACTAAAAATTTGCCATTGTTTACTATAGTAATTACAATTCATATGTATATGCCCCCATACTTGTAGAATTTCTTCTACATGTTTATATTTTATTTAAAACTACATGTTGCTAGCCAAAGCTAAGTAGAGAATCTAAATCTCACTATTATGTACAAAACCATACCACCAACTCAACAATCGAGATTCTATCCGCGTTTGTATGTATGTCCCAAAGGAACTAATCAATATAGGTAACTCAAGCAGAAGTTAAATGATTTAGTTCTTCCAAGCCTCACTGCCTTATTGATAATGATGGAGATGATACTGATGATCACTACCATCAATTAAGTGACTGCTGTTTATCGGGGACACTCCTAGGAGCTTTACGTACATTGTCTCATCAAATCTTTACATACTCCTATATATTATAATCATTTCAGTAATGGGGAAACTGAGTTTCAGAGAGAAACTAAAGGAGTTAAGAGTGAAACCTTGGTCCATTTGACCACAGAACTCTACACACACTGTAACATACCATACTTCTTTGTGTGAAAACTCTGACATGGCTTGTATTGCCCCGTTTATTGGTTTACCCCTTCTTCCTCTTCCTCTTACTATAGAAATATCTCAAGACACAGGTGAACTGAATCAGTCCTTGGTTGAGACTGCCTTTTGGACAGAAATGGGGTCCCTACCCAGCTTACTCCTGGAGACAGCTGATTCCTGCCCATCCAAAATCATTCTTGCAGTTTCTTTTTTCTGTCCGTCAATCTGTCAGGCACATGTTCCCAGAAAAAAGCCTGCTATCAGGGGATTCCTATATATTCGTAAGTGTCAGACTTATTCTTTTGTTTTTTTATCTTCTTCAGTGTAATAGATTTGATACTTCTGTACTTTGTAAGATAATTACACAGAGCTGAATGTAATGCTATGTGCTGATGGGGAGAACAGGTGTTTTAAACTCTTTTAAATCCAGAGATTTTGTGGTCAGCTATAGAAGAACCATGGCAGACTCATGCCCTGGCTTTAGAAGCCTACATGAGATTTTGTGACTTGCTGGCTTTATGAGACTTTTACATCTCAGACTGGCCTTTCCCTCCAAGAAAGATACCACCAGACAACAACAATTTTAACACTAATGTCTTCCTTTTGATTACATTAGATTTGCAAATTAAACAGATTAATAGTAGTGTTCTGTGTTCCTCTCAGCTCTTCTGTTTAATACTCTTATCTGACAAAGTGTAAATAGAAGACATAATTAATTACTCATGACTTGCATGTCAAATTGCATAAAAAATTACAGCCCCAGGAGGCCCATTATTACATATCTGACTGTTCAGTGAAAGTAGTTTTGCAAAGAAAAAGCATACCTTAAAATAAGCGTTTTGTTTGTTTTTCTTTTCTTTTTATTTAATTTATTAGAGTATCTGCAAAATAAAGTGAAAGAACAACATTAACTCTTAATACAAAATTATGGAGCTTGATTCATTTGCCCAAGGATATGTTATTTTTGCTTTTTTTATTTTTTAGTTTGTCCATGAGATATTAAACTTTGCATATGAAAATTATAAGGTGGTGACACTTCTACAAAAGGAAGACCCCAGAATTTGCCTGTTTTCTCTTTAGTATATGTACCACAGAGAAAGTTATCAGTCAAGCAGGCTATGCCATACTCCCTCCTCTGTAAATTGTCTCAACCTTGAGCTGGGAAATGTACTGCCATGACTGAAAAAAAATGGAATAATTTTCTAGCCACTTCTTGTCTTATCTGTCTAGAGTTGATCTGAATGAAATGAGGTCTCTGCTTCAACCGGAGAGCTCAGCATTTCATATTTAGCTCTCAATCTGTTTCATGATAATTTTTGAAGGAACAGACCGCTTATGACAAAATGTGCTGTACTATTATTAAAGGCATACTGCCTTTACAGAGTTGCATCACTTGCAACAAAGTGTTGGCTGGGAAGAATGCTTGAATGTGCATATCTTCTGAGGTTTTTCTAACAGCTATTGAATAAAATATAGTATGTGCCTCAGGTAAGAGAAAACCAAGTACCTGATTGGAAAAAAAAAAAAGGTCATAACATTGTCAGTAGAGCAAAGCAGCATAAAGCAAAGATTACCTGCCTGCAATCATTAGTCACTTCACCTCTCTGTAAAAATGAGTATCATAATCACTTCTACCTCACGGGATTACTGTGAGGTCTAAATGAGCTAATCTGTGAAAGCACTTTGTAAACTGTAAAGCACAATTTAAATACATATTATCTTATCAAAAATGTCCGCATCACCTGTTTCATTGACTCTGGGATGGAGAGATTTTCTTCTCCACATTTTTGTGTATCTGTATAGTGTGTTTCATGGAAGCCTATAATTAACACGGTAGTACTTACTTTTTATAAACTAAAGTTTGTCATACCCAAGTGCATTTTCTGTCACCTGAAGTCACAGCTTAATTATGTGTCTGGAATGACTTAATATATAAAAGTCATAAAATATTTCTGTCTAATGGCAAATACTTTTATGTTAGCCCCGTCTTTTATATACTGACCAGATCATTCTCATTAAAAATTATTGTTTATCTAATTTCACACCTATACCATCCAGCATTGTTTGTACAGTGCTTCATGTCTATGATCACCAGTCATCTTTCATATGTTATACTGGAGCATAATTTAGTCTTTCTTTCCATGAACAATTATAGAGCATCAATTGTATGCCAAATACTGTGCTAATCATTCACTGTCTCCTTGGATTTCACTTATCTGTAGGTAAAAATGGTTACATATGTATAATAATAACTCCAATTACAGTGCAGTTGGCTCAACCTGTACACACCCAATATCAGCCTTTTTCCTATGAAGAGCCCTCACAGGTGTTGCTCAGTGCCCAGTGGGGCTTTGCTGTGGAACATTAGTTCTGTGTCCTTCTATCCTCAAAGGTTTCCTGTTAGACATCTGCCCTGCTCGACCAGGTGCTGCCAACCCCAGCACCTTCCTTGATGTACCCAAAATCTTCCCATCCCTTGAAAACTAAGCCTTTCTTAGTATGTCAAACTGTTGCTTTGGTTTTTTTGTTTGTCAGCTGTGGGCCAATAGGTTTCTGGAATTTCAGTGCCATTAATTATTCAGGTATGTGTCCCAGCATAATTGTGTGTGAAGGTGTGTGAAGTCCATTTAGGCACAAGCTGGGATCTCCGCTCCCGACCCCATCACATTAAGAATAGCAAAAATTACTTATCTCATTTTGCCTTCCTCTCATTTGCCTTGTCCATCTTCTAGCGGAGTTGAATAAACTAGTGGACCGTGAAATAATCAAATGCAGGATAGCATACAGGAAGATGAAAAACATAGATATAATCGAATTTTTAAAGCCTGTGTTACATTTATTATGTGTGTAAAAGTTTTGACATCTTGATTGAATGTGAAAATAGATACAAGGTAAAAGGTTTATTTTTGTTTGATACTGTGCTCCATGTATTTATTTCTAATTTCCACAATGGATGAGATATTACAAATTATTGAAAGTCCTAATTATCTCAAACATATTTGCATTTTATGTTAAATGTCCTCAATAAGCAACCATTTAATATGAATTTAAAATTAAAATGCAAAGGCTGGACACGGTGGTTCATGTCTATAATCTCAGCACTTTGGGAGGCCAAGGCGGGAAGATCACTTAAGTCCAGGAATTCCAGAATAATCTGGGCAATGTGGCGAGACCCCTATCTCTACAAAAAATTTCAGAATTACCTGGGCGAGGTGGCACGCACCTGTAGTTCCAGCTACTTGAGAGATTCAGCTGGGAGAATTGCTTGAGCAGAGGAAGTCGGGTTTGCAGTGAACGTGATTGTGCCAGTGCACTCCAGACAAGATGACAGAGCAAGACCCTGTCTCAAAAATAATAATTTTTTCTTTCTTTTTTCTTTTTTTCTTTTTTCTTTTTTCTTTTTTTTTTTTTTGAGACAGACTTTCGCTCTGTCGCCCAGGCTGGAGTGCAGTGGCGCGATCTCGGCTCACTGCAAGCTCCGCCTTCCAGGTTCACGCCATTCTCCTGCCTCAGACCACAGGCACCTGTCACCACGCCCGGCTAAGTTTTAGTATTTTTTAGTAGAAACGGGATTTCACCGTGTGAGCCAGGTTGGTCTCGATTTCCTGACCTCATGATCCGCCCACCTCGGCCTCCCAAAGTGCTGGGATTACAGGCGTGAGCCACCGCGCCCGGCCATAAATAAATAACCTTTTTAAGAAAAGTTTCATTCTTTATAGAAACATATCCTACGTTGAAGCAGAGTTTTAATGTGAGTCTACGTAATCATCGTCAGGTTCTAACTAAAAAGAAGGCAAATATAAAAACCGGGTTTTGTGACTTGAAGAACACAAGAAATAATAATGAGAACTATGCACCACTTCACAATTCTCACACTTGAACATTGTTAATGTTGAAGCCCCAGGATTATGGAAACATTGGAAATATGCCACACTGTGATCACATTGATTCATAGAATTAATAGTAGGTATCATCCAAATGGTTCTAAAATACATTTTTTAAGTGTGAAATGTCTCTCACAAAGATGGTCATGGCTTTTCAGAGCACTCTTTTGCAAATAAGTAATTCTGGATAGCCAAATTCTACTAAACGTCCCCATACAGAAATCTCATAAAACTCAGATAAATGCAAATAAGTCAATGAAAAGAATACCTCTCTATCTTCCTCTTAACTCAGCCACTTAAGACTAATATTACCTCCATTAAAGCGATGAAAGCAGATGTGGTATACATTATTGATATTGCTCCACACTGAAAGTTAAAACTTTTATATATGTTCTCTCAGATTATATAAAACTCATATAAAATTTACTTAATGAAGTTTTCAAAATAGTATATGGAAAAAAGGGTAAGTTTGTGATTTCATGGCTGTTTTTATATGCTGATCTCAATTCAATATCGTCTCTCTCTTTTCACAAACCATCTGGGAGATTGACAAGTTGCATCTCACCAGATGGCCTAGCATACCAACCTCACACTTCCGTGGCACCATCCCTCCATGATAAATCCTGAAATGCTTTAATACAATGTTCCTGCTCGGGAAAAACTCCACAGCTCATGTCTTAAGAACCAGCTCATCGTCGCCCACTTCATTTCCCAAGGTTGAAATGGGATATGATTTCCACTGGTTACTAAATTATTCTACAGCTCAGAGGAATTAAGTGATTCCAGCTGAATACACCACTGAGCTCCTATCATCTTATCTTTCTACAATCTCTTTTCCTATTATCTGTTTCCCTTACTACTCCCTGGCTTATTCTTTTACAACTTACACTTTACAGAGAGATTCCATTCTTTTTTCCTCTCCTTTTCCACATACATAAATCACTGGAATGTATACTTTAAAGCGTCAGAAAGCAACTACAGTTTTGAGCTGTGGTTCATGTCTTCCTGAACCTAGCATGCAGAGAGTTGATACTGTACAATACAAAGCTGAATTGTCTGTGTCAATTATTTTATAGTATAACTACATATTTAAAAGACACATGCACATGTGTGTTTATTGTGGCACTGCTCACAATAGCAAAGACTGGGAACCAACCAAATGCCCATCAATGATAGACTGGATAAAGAAAATGTGGCACATATACACCATGGCATACTATGCAGCCATAAAAAAGGATAAGTTCATGTCCTTTGCAGGGACATGGATGAAGCTGGAAAACATCATTCTCAGCAAACTAACACGAGAACAGAAAACCAAACACCATTTGTTCTCACTCATAAATAGGAGTTGAACAATGAGAACACACAGATACAAGGAGAGGAACATCACACACCAGGGCCTGTCGGGGGGTGAGGGGTTAGCATTAGGAGAAACACCTAATGTAGTTGATGGGTTAATGATGCAGCAAACCAACAAGGCACATTTATACCTATGTAACACACCTGCACGTTCTGCACATGTATCCAAAACTTAAAGTATAGTAATAATAAAAGACACTGCCTGGGAAGAGATTCTTAAGACCCTTCCTTCTTCCTTTTGCCTTTACAAATGTCAGGGAGGCACTAAAGAACAAACTGTGGAGGAAAAAGACCTGAAAAAATATCTTTGTTTCCCCTAGCCTACAGATCAAATCCGACCTCAATATCTTCCCCCATTCCCTCCCCTACTTTTCCCCTCTGAGCCTCTCTCATAAGTTTTATAAATTCTTCCAGTCATTTAGTGTTCAAGAAGAGAGTCCAAATCAGAAACTTTGATGAATGTGATAGGTCTTATTTCTCTGGTGCCTTGATCATCTTTCTCTAAATACAGTGAATTTTAGCTTCCAAGTTACTTTTTCTTCTCTCTTTCTTGACTTTTAGACTTCACTGTGTCTGTATTCTCTGACAAACATATAAACTGCTTATATCTTCACTCTCATGTTTTGCATATCAAATCCAACTCTCTGCTAAATTTTTCTTTTCATTTAGCAGTAACTGACTACCATAAATGTACTATCACTGTAAGAACAAACCATGTCATAGAGAAGTTTGCCTCTAGGAGCTTTATTTCAACTCTTTTTACTTAAGTTTTCAAAACGCTACTTTATATGTTATTTTATTTATCCCATTGCATCCCAGGTTGGGTCAGAAGACAGTATACCTGCATCATCTTTATACTTGGATATCAGCTTCCATTTCCTATTCTCCCAGATGCAGAGCTGCAGGAAGTTGTCTGCAGCTTGCCGGGCACATAAAGATCTTTATGGAACAGTCTCTGCACAGTCCAACATAATACTGACCTCAGAGAAGTTTGGTGCTTTCCTTGGGTATGACTTTGTCAACTAGAAGATTAGCCAGTGTTTCTCAAAAATACTGAATGGTCTATTTGGTGTAGATAAAAAGGGAAATTGTGATGATTAATGAAAGAGGAATTTCTTGATATGGAAAGAATAAGATTAGTTCTTTCATGAGGATAGGGAGACCAACAGCTAATTCAGTTAGTTAAAGGATAATGGAATAGAGCAAGATGAAAATCTGTCATCTGACTTCCCTGCTTAAAACATACAAATAGTTTTTCATGGTTCTTCAGATAATGTCCACACTTCTTCAAGGGTTTAAAGTCTTTCATGATCTGATTTATTATTACTTTGTTAGTATCATCTCTTATCAATTCCTCACTTTTTTATGCTGTAATCATTCTGAATTTTTCTCCATTCCTCAAACTTGATACTCATTCTCACCTTCCTCTAATCCTTTGCATATACCATTCTCTCTGCCTGGAAAATTCCTAACTCTACACTCTCCTCTTAACCCAACAAGTGGCTCCTCATCCTCCAGGTCTCAGCTAAGATGACACTATTCACACATGCATTCCTCACCTCCTCTCCTTTAAAACTGGGAGAAGTACTTCAGTTTTTTCCTCCTCCCTAGAAACCTTCCCCACTCCATCCTTAATTGGCTATCTGGAAAAGTCCTATTTATTTATCAAGACACAACTTAAAACAATTTTCTATTCTTTGAAACCATCCCAGCCTCATTCAAGTGTAGTTGACTCTTTTCCTTCTTAATATATCACTATAACTTGAATATGTCTATTATTGATTAAATTACACTGCTATGACAAGATTTCCCTGTATATTTGTATTCCCAACCAGGTAACAATATAATCTCCTTAAAGAGAGAGACTGTCATATATACACTATTATCATTTTACCCCCAAATATACTCTTTCCTCACCTGCTCATCTTACAGATGTAATTAATGTTTAGTTACCTGTCTGTTACTCTGTAAGCCTTCTAAGGGAGGGACCATGTTTAATTCACCACTCTTTACTTACCACGTTTCACAAAGCGTGGCACATACAGACACTCGGATACTTTTAGAATGAATGTATGAGCTTGCATTTGTATACAGAAGATAAATTTTTCTGCAAGTATTAACAAAAAAGGACTGAACCAGAGACTCCTGGTGGTTTTCTGCAGCCTTTACTAATATTGATAATATATGATAAATTGGAGGTCATAGAAAATGCATCTGGTCTATTTAGTTATAATGTATTTGCCTGGTCCATGCATGGCAGAGATCTAGAAAAAATAACACTTATGAAAAGTTATGGCAAATAAATCAGATAAGAATACCAAATTATACAATTTACCTATGACCCTAAAAATGGTCTAATATACTTAAAAGACATACTTAATATCCTCTACATACATTTATTTTTTTCAACAAGTATTGTTTAAAGATCATCTAAAATGTGCTAGGCTGTGTTGATAGAAAAAACAATGCACCCCAAAAGATGTCCATACCCTAACCCTAACTCTAACTGTGGAAGCTGTAAATGTGTTTTCTTACATGACAAAAGAGACTTTGCCAATTAGATTAAGATTAAGGACCCCAGAAATAATCCCACACATCTACAATCATCTGATCTTTGACAAACCTGACAAAAACAAGAAATGGGGAAAGGATTCCCTATTTAATAAATGGTGCTGGGAAAACTGGCTAGCCATATGTAGAAAGCTGAAACTGGATCCCTTCCTTACACCTTATACAAAAATTAATTCAAGATGGATTAAAGACTTAAATGTTAGACCTAAAACCATAAGATCCCTAGAAGAAAACCTAGGCAATACCATTCAGGCCATAGGCATGGGCAAGGACTTCATGACAGAAACACCAAAAGCAATGGCAACAAAAACCAAAATTGACAAATGGTATCTAATTAAACTAAAGAGCTTAGAGCTTCTGCACAGCAAAAGAAACTACCATCAAAGTAAACAGGCAACCTACAGAATGGGAGAAAATTTTTACAATATATCCATCTGACAAAGGGCTACTATTCAGAATCTACAACGAATTTAAACAAATTTACAAGAAAAAAATCAAACAAAATCCATCAAAAAGTGGGCAAAGGATATGAGCAGACACTTCGCAAAAGAAGACATTTATGCAGCCAACAGACACAGGAAAAAATGCTCATCATCACTGGCCATCAGATAAATGCAAATCAAAACCACAATGAGATATCATCTCACACCAGTTAGAATGGCGATCACTAAAAAGTCAGGAAACAACAGGTGCTGGAGAGGATGTGGAGAAATAGGAACGCTTTTACACTGTTGGTGGGACTGTAAACTAGTTCAACCACTGTGGAAGACAGTGTGGCAATTCCTCAAGGATCTAGAACTAGAAATACCATTTGACCCAGCCATCCCATTACTGGGTATATACCCAAAGGATTATAAATCATGCTGCTATAAAGACACATGCACACGTATGTTTATTGTGGCAATATTCACAATAGCAAAGACTTGGAACCAACCCAAATGTCCATCAATAATAGACTGGATTAAGAAAATGTGACACATATACATCATGGAATACTATGCAGCCATAAAAAGTGATTAGTTCATGTCCTTTATAGGGACATGGATGAAGCTGTAAACCATCATTCTGAGCAAACTATCACAAGGACAGAAAACCAAGCACCATATGTTCTCACTCATAGGTGGAAATTGAACAATGAGAACACTAGGAAACAGGGTGGGGAACATCACACACAGGGGCCTGTCATGGGGTGGGGGAGGAGGGAGGGATAGCATTAGGAGATATACCTAATATAAATGACAAGTTAACGGGTGCAGCACACCAACATGGCACATGTATACATATGTAACAAACCTGCATGTTGTGCACATGTACCCTAGAACTTAAAGTATAATAAAAAAAAAAAAAGATTAAGGACCTTACAACAACAAGATTATCTGAAATTTCTAGCCGGGCTCTCCAATCACATAAGTCCTTAAAACTAGAAGAGGAAGGTAGAAGACTAGGTCAGGGAAATGGCCATAGAGAGACTCCACCTGCCATTGCTGGCTTTGAAGATGCAGGAGGAAGGTTATAAGCCAAGGTAGGCAGGCAGTCTCTAGAATCTGGGAATAGTCTTCAAAGAAATGGTGACCTCAATCCTTATAACAGGAAGAAACTAAATTCTGCGAACAACAGTGAATGAGTTACAAAAAAAAAATTATAGAGCCCCTAGAAAGGAACACAATTCTTCTTCTGATACCTTGATTTTAGCCCAGTGAGACCCATGCCAGACTTCTGACCTGTAGAACTATAGGATAATACATCTGTTTTAAGTCATTATGTTTATATAAATTTGTTGGGCCGCAATAGAAAACTAATGCAGCACTGGGCTAAATGCTTGGGAGAGAACAATAGATATTCTTAATTATTGTCTCTTTTTTATGGCATTTTTAAAGACCATCAAATAATCTTGCCTGCAAAACACATTTATGGAACAAGTAATACTAATACAGTATAGTAAAACTTATAGTAGATGTATATAAGTTTTATACTTCAAGAAATAGTGATGGAATTAAGGAAGGTGTCAAATCTATTCAGAGTGGGATCAGGGAAAATTTCAGAGAACAAACCATTTTAAGATGGGTCTTCAAGTAATACATACGAGTTTTCCAATTGTATAGATGGGGAATATGATTTAGTACAATGTTAAGCTAAGACGGAGTGCAACTGGAGATGGATGAGTGATAGTTGAATGAGTGACATGAGGACTTGTTTGTCACACAAAATATATTTGGATGTATAATGTAGAATAATTTGCATCTAGAAAGTTTGCTCCAGCTGCAATATGTGGAGAATGGGAGAAGGGCAACACTGTATACAGAGGCTGCTACCATAGGCTAAGTAAGAAAAGCTGAGGTCTCTGTTTCATAATAGCCACCATTTATTGGAGCTTGGCTATGTGTCAGCAACTGTAACAACACTTACATATATAATTCCATTTAGTCTCTATTAGTTAACTCTGCAAAGTGGATGTCATTTCCATCTCACAGATTAAGAAACCAAAGTTTAGACAGATGTGCCCCTAAAAAAGAAATACCCCACAAAATGCTAACAAAAGTAGGATTCAAACCCAGTTGGTAATCACGTTAAAGCCTGTGCTTTAATTCACTCTACAATGGCAGGAATATGGAATCAATATAAGAAGATAGAAAGTGAGAGATTGACTTAATAGGCAAAATTAACTAAGCTTATTGTTGATTACACATAGGACCAGGAAAAGAGAAGGATTGCGGCCTACTGACAGTTTTTGGATTTGAGTTATAGGGGAAAGGAGTTGCAACTAAGATAGGAACCAAAGTAGAAGACATCTTCTGAGTCAGGAATAAAAGTTAAGCTCTGGGTGAATCTAAGGTGTGTATTGGATAGCCAGGTAGAGATGCCCAGAAGCCAGTCTGGAATTTGGAACTGGGACATGGACTGAACAGAAAGATTTGAAAATCATCTACCTGTAGGTAACTTTCATGGTCTGGAACGCTTCATGTAAAAATGTTGGAGAAATCTCCTGTTTCTAGTGAATAGTGAAAGAATCTATCCTTATCTGTGCTCTGAAAGAAACTTTCATCTGAGACGCCCTGAGAAGATGGCTCAGCCTAACACCAACGCTGACTACCAGACTGGGGGTGCTGGCGAAATGGCAAACTGAGAGTGCCAAGGGCTTTGCCTGTGTCCTGCTTGGTGAGGTCAGAACCTTGTTCCCGTGGAAGACCTACTATGCCATACGGCTCTGCTGCATCAACAGCCAGCCTGAACGTAAATACTTTGCTTTAGACACTATTTTTAATCTCTTAATGAGCATACTGACTTCTCACCCTACCCCCCAATTAGCTGCATATCAATCAGTCAGTTAGCAGATTGACAGCTCAGCCAAGGAACAGTGAAGGCTGGTGTTGCAACTGATTGTTAAATCTGTCTTGAATTTGCTACTGGAAAATGAGAGAAGTTTAGGGCAAATACTGCTCCCTGTATTCCCGACTGAAATCTTTTAGACAAAATAATTGCTATCAAATATTCTGATAGAGGAATTCTTGAAACTGCCTGGTTACTTTACTAGAGAGGGAAGCAGCCACTAACTGCAAAAGACTACCTCTGTTGTACCAGACGCACAAGAAGAGATTTTCACCATTGCAGAGCTATTTATACACAGCCAACTTCTGTCCTCAGTTCACATATACACACAACTCCCATTGATATCAATGGAAGCTGTGGACATGTGGCTGAGAACAGAATTTGGCCCACTGAGCTGCAAGGCTTGGCATTCTTTTGCTCACTATGACAACTTCAGAACAGGATCTCTTAGCACATGTGCATTTAGAAGAGGAGTTCTTGATTTATTTTCTTTTTTTTCCTCCCCTCTTTATCTTGGCCTTGAAAAACGAAACGGAAACTTGAGAAACTACTGGCAGCAATGGATTTCTTGCACAGAATGAACTGTGTGGGGGACTTGGAGAAACAGAGACCCTACAAGTATTTGGATTCAAAAACTTGACTAAATAGTTTTATGTAAGTGTGCTGCCACTCGCAGGATGCTGACTAACAGCTTGGTTTCACAGTCATCCTTGAAATAAAAGCAAAAGATGCCATGAAACAACTTTTACACACGTAAAATTATCAAGTCCAATATCTAATTTGCAGATGACATATTCCAGAGAATATTTGAAACCTGTCATTAATATGTACTTTTATTCTTCTTATAGGAATTGCCCTTTCTCTAGTCCAAGTGATTTTAGTAGGGCTATCAGGAAGACTCCTGCCTCCTTGTAAGTGTACATGTCAGGCTAGGCAATCAGTGTATCTAGTCCTCTTGGAAACAAAAAGCCTATTAACCAAGGAGAGACAACCAGCATATGATATTTCAAAGATTATATGGAACAGGGAAACAGGCTCTCCTCTGAGGTCAGGAGATTAAAGGATACAAAGTCTTTTAGCTTTGGGGGGCCAGTTTTGTACCACTTGGAGAAAAACGGCAGGTAATGAAGCCAACAGGGAGGAAAGTAAAGAAAGAAAAGGAGAAAACATTTTTATAATATTTAAATCCCCAGATCTAGCCATGCCTTACTGAATTTTTCCACTATGAGCAAAAAATTAATCCCTTTATTCTTAAACTGGTTGGAGCTGAAGCTCTAATAACTTGTAACCTATAGGGATTTAACAAAAAACATTGCTCCTTCATTCACTCTAGAGATTTTCTCTGCCAAAATATATTTTCTTATTGCGTTCAAACACTCAGATTTCACCATCTTTGTATATACCGAAACTTTCCTAAATAAATAACCTCAGGAAAAAACATGTGATTTGCAATGACTGTGGATGCTCTCCACACTAAGAAGATAAACAGGAAGATTATACTAGAGAATGCAAAGCACACAATGTCTCCATGTCTCTGCTCTGTTAGGAAAGAGGAAGCCAGTGGAGGGCCCTCTTTGTGGATGCACTTTGAGGAAGCACCTCATTATCTGGGCTCTTGGCTGTTGCCCAATGTGGTGCCCTGATGGAGTCTGAGTCCAGCATGTAGCTCTGGTAATGGATCCAGTGACAGGTAGACTGTGCTACAAGGTGCATTACACTTGACCAGCCATCATTACATCGGTTCTCCCCAAATTATTTGATTGACATTTTTAGAGAAAGTCAGGAACTGTTCATGATTGGTAGCCAAGAAGCCACTGTTTTCAAATAAGTGAACACCAAGAATGAAGGTGCAAAGGAAGAGACTTAAAGAAATGGGAAGGGTCTAGGGAAATGGGTCTTCTGCCATTGTGAAATTTGGATTTCACATTTTAGGATGTGTGGGCCATCCTAAAATTAGGAGAATGTGATTCAGCCTTGATACACATGAATTGGAAGAATAGCTTATATAAGCAGCCTTAGTTATGTCTATTTGGCATAGCAATGAATCTATGCAAAACCTTAATAGTTTATTGTTCAGTAGATTCCCATCAGTTACCCAGAAAATATATGTCTTATATGTCAATATATCATGCAGTAGATTCCCATTAATCATCCAGAAAATACGTCTTAGGAATAAGTTATCTACTGCCTGAGGAATTTAACTTAATTATTGAAGAAACGGTTTGCCTTCAGCATGGACTGATTTGTTGCATCATTATCAGTGAGTGTTGCCTCACATATAATAACTGATTTTCCAGACATTCACCTTATTACTCCTATTTATGTGCAGGCTACAATATCCATTAGACATAGAAGTCCCCCTTACCACACATGAAAACACATACACCTACCTACCCACTCATCTACCCCACCCTACCCACCACACACACATAAGAGGACTTCAAAAAGTTCAAGGACAAGTGGAATTAAAAGATAAAAACTAAAAAGATGAACTTGTTTTTCAACATGTCGTCAAGTTCAAGACACTTATTATAAGTTGTGATACCAGCCATTTAATCCGTCCCTAAAGAATTGAGGCTCCTAAGAATTTAACCATGTTGTCGCAGTCTTTTTTACATTATTAAGTGAGGAAAGATAGGTAGTCTTTACAGATTTTTTTTTTTTTTAACATTAAGAAACAAAAAGAAGTCCAAATGAGCCAAGTCAGGACTATAAGTTGGATGTCTAATGAATTCCCATCAATATTCTCACAATATTGCCCTTGTTTGATGAGAAGCATGAGCAGAAGCATTGTTGTGGTGGAGAAGCATTGTCATGATGAAGCTTTCCTGGGCATTTTTCCTCAAAGGCTTTGGTTAACTCTCAAAACACTCATAATAGGCAGATACTATTGTTCTTTGGCCATCCGGTATGTCAACAAGCAAAATGCTCTGAGCATTCCAAAAAACTGTTGCCATGACCATTGCCTTTGACTAGTCCACTTTTGCTTTGATTGTACCATTTCCACCTCTTGGAGCCATTACTTTGATTCTGCTTTGTTTTCAGGATCATACTAGTAAAGCCATGTTTCACCTCCAGTTACAGTTCTTCAAAGGAATGCTTCAGGGTCTTCATCCCACTGGTTTCCATAAAAGCTCTGCTCTTGTCTGCAGCTGATCTGGGCACATTGGTTTTGGAACCCATCAAGTGAAAAATTTGCTCATTTTTTTTTTTCAATCAGAGCTGTGTAAGCTGAACAAACTAAGATGTCTATGGTGTTGGTTATTTGTGCCGTTAACTGTTGGTCCTCCTCAAACAGGGCATTAAATTTAAAAAACAAAACAAAACAAACAAGTAGGGCACTAACAAGATTACGTTCCTGCACACGAATTGATGTAGATAGTCTGCCACTGTAGGCGGCATCTTCAACATTGTTTCATTGCTTCTTTTTTTTTTTTGTCTCCCAGGCTGAGTGCAGTGGCGCGATCTCGGCGCACTGCAAGCTCCGCCTCCCGGGTTCACGCCATTCTTCTGCCTCAGCCTCGGGAGTAGCTGCCACTACAGGCGCCCGCCACCACGCCTGGCTAATTTTTTTTTTTTCAGTAGAGACAGGAGTTCATCGTGTCAGCCAGGATGGTCTCCATGTCCTAAACTCGTGATCCGCCCGCCTCAGCCTCCCAAAGTGCTGGGAATACAGGCGTGAAACACCGCGCCCGGCCTGTTTCATTCCTTTTTAAAATTTTTGAGACATCCATTTGTAAACTGATTTCTTTGTGGCATTGTCCCCACAAACTTCTTATAAAACATCAATGACTTCACCATTCTTCCACTCCAGCTTCACCATAAATGTGATGTTTGTTCTTGCCTTAATTTTAACAGAATTAATGTTGTTTTCACAGGGGGTCTTTTCAAATGGATGCCTTATCTTTCTTCCGGCTTCAAACTAGAGTGTATTTATGCGCATTATAACAAGTTAGTAAGAGTTTATTTTGGTGCAAAAATTTTTTGAAATCCATCTATAGGTTTTTCGTAAACGCATTTTCCATGAACTTTTCAAAGACCTGTTTTCCATCATAGTTCTAAAAAATGTTAAGATTTAACTAGCTTCACTCGTCTAAGAGAATCACTAAGCATTTATTTGACTGCTTGTTTTTCTTCTACTTCACGCTGTGCATTTGTTTCTTACTGCATATAATAAAAGGAACCATATAAAAAAAGTTTTCTATATGGTGTAATAAGCACCTTATATACATTGTCTTTCTGGATACTCACAACAGCCTTGTGAGACAAAGACAATCCCATTTTACAAATGACAAAAACAAGGCGTAAGGATATGAAATAACCGAGCAAATGAGTTTGATTCCAAAGCTCATTCTGATAACCACTAAGTAAATGTCAGTGCATCGTTGTTTATTTTTACCGAATTTTATAAAAGGTCTCTAAAGACCCAAATCCTCTGTGCGTTTAGTTACAATCACCCTTCTACATTTCTCCCAATATATTTTCCCCTGGTTTATACCTATCTTCTTTGTTCTATTATTTTTGAAATTTTGAGTAGTAAAGAAATTTGGGAGAGGGAGGATGAAGAGAGAGAGAAAGGAAGACAGAATCACACCGATTAAAATGAATTTACAACGTAAGACAACTATGGCTCACACTGGTGGCATTTCGCTATGTGTCTGTGCAATGCTCTTACCTGAGATGGGCCTTTTAAAGGTTGGATTGAACATCTGTTCCTCAGTTATTGCTCCTTCACTCCCCAAAATCTTCCCCTACAAAGGACTGAATATAATCATCAGAAATGACCTTTCCTTCCTTAGTCCCAGGTTTGTTTGGGATTTCATGTAATAAACTAGAGTATGGGCGCCTTCTTCCACTGATTGCCATGTTCATTTCATGGCCTTAGTCAAGTGCCTTGGCTGTGAATTTTCCCTCTCAGCACTGAAAACCCAGTTTTGCTGGGCAATTTTAGTTCCCAATATGAAGAAAACCCTTCCAGCATGTAAATGTAATGCTTGGTGAGGCCTTTCCTGAAAAGCAGTGTTGCCTTCCCATACAAGATGAGACATGTGGAGATTAACTTTAATGTCTAATCTGTTGCAAAGGTGAAACTAAATTCTATTTCTATCTTTCTCCTCATCTGAAATGAAAAGGAAATGCTTGAAATTTTGCCCCCCAAAATAGAGCACTTTGATCAAACCATTTTAATGTGATATTCCTATGTCTTCATTAAGTTTCCAGACAGTTTTAATGTTTATTGAACTAAATTGATAGGGTTAAACCTCTTTGTAAGTATAAACTAAAGTTTTTATGCCTATTTCTAATATTGTATAAAAGAAAAATAACAAAGAAGTATCTATTCGTTTGAGGAGGTAGCTGGTATTTGCTAGCAAAGGAGAACAGCCATATAATTAACTGTGTCAAAATGTTTTCTTTGTTCACAGTTAATCTAACTGCAGCTGCTAGGAGGCAGAATGCATAAATACGACTGTGTACTTTTAATTACAGAAAATGACAGGCGTAAGTTGTGACTGGAGCCTTGCCTGAGATTGTTATAGGCAAAAATGTTGCTCAGAGACTCATTGAATTAATAAGTAGCCTTTTGTTTTTGGTGTTCAAATTGTATAGATGTTACTAGCAACTAAAATAAAACTAAAATTCAGAATTTTAATCAGCCAAAGAAAATGTAAATATAATCTTGTAACATATTTAGAGAAATCATGGCACATAATAACCATTTGATACTGAACATTCTATACAATGATACTTCATACATGTGATTTTGTCTTGGAGCAAGAAATGCTCTACGTAAGTGAATTTTCTAGAGGTACCTTTAAGAATTAAATTCTTTCTCCCAAGTTTCCTCTCCATTCTATGCAAATAAGTCACTCCCAATTCTAATTTTTTTCCCTAGGTGCTCTAATAATAATGAAGACAAAATATCTCATACTTGCTAATTTTTCTGTTTTGATAATACATAGTAATGCCTGTAAATGGAGGGGTGGGTAGCTCTGTGCCCTGGAGTTCATTCTCCTCTAAGTGTTGATACTTATGAGATAGTATGAAAGAGAAATGAAGCAGCACTTCATTATTTGGGACATTGTTCTCTTCCTCTTTCCCTTTGCTCTTCTACCTTTACTGGCTGAATAGTATAGCAGAATGTTCACTGGGCTTTACATCAAACGTATTTTATATTCATTGTAACTCTGAGCAAAGAACATCTCTGAAAATCAGTTCATTTCTTTATATGGATGAAACGGGATAATCAATGTTTAAATTTTAAATATAACGATTGCTCAGAAATGTTATTCCTTTTCTTTTTTATTTTTCTCCTCTATAATATTTTTTAATCACCTTTTTATTATACATCTTTTCTCCTTTCTGTGCTATGGTAGACAGGTGGGGGGTGTGGTGGTATTGGCTAGGGAAGCTTAAGGGGTCACGGTCAATGCTGTAGATAATTGCTGTTTTCAGCTGTCTTGTTGCCTTCATTCTATTGTTTATCCCTGCACGCAGCCACTGTGGGGGTGGCTGTCACCTTGGTGACAGCAGTTTTGTGCTGTGCATGTGGTGGGAACACTGGCTTAAAGCAGAGTATAAACAGGTCCTGCCGCCTCAAGTAATTCGGTGTAAGCAGAGAGACTCTTGCCTTTGTTCTCTTAGCAGCTCTGCTGCTGAAATACACTAATAATAGAACATGTTAGTTGAAATTATGCCTCTCCATCTCTAATTACTGCATGCCAAACTATTCTGACTGCTACTGTCATTTCCCAACAACTGATGGCTGCAGGTGATTGTTTCAGATTGTGCTCAAGGGACTTCTTCCACTCATTCTCCCTTTGCCCCACTACGTCATGTGTTCAATAACTTGACTGATTAATTTCAGTATGCTGAATGGTTTGAATGAAATAGAAATGAACATTAAGAAAATATTTTAAAATCAGCAGATGCTCATAGTGGCTTTTCTCTGTGTAAAGGGAAGTGGAACAGTCATAGAAATTGTTTAGTTAAGATGATCTATGCATTCCTCAACCCAATTTTCCTGATTTTGGCAAAGACAACTATTCAATTCCATCCCTACTCCTAACTAACTCCCCCATGTCTCCATGCATTTCAGACAGACCTTCAACCATGACCTGATATTCTTCCTGCTGCAGACAGCCAGCTCTGTTCAGTCAGGCTTTGGATCCTGGAGACTCTCTCATCTAGTTTCTAAGTTTTACAGATGAAGAAATTCTGTGCTACATGAACTGTCCAAGATCTCACAGTAGTTTAAGCAAAGATAGAAGACAAACCCAGCATTCCCAATGGTTGATATCATATGCTCTGTGCCTCATTTCATTGTATCATTTACCTGTTATTTAATCTAACAGATGTTGCTGAACAGAAGTTGTTAGTGGCAGGTACAAATCCCAGGCCAACATTGAAAGTTTATCACTGTCAGAACTTCTGTTCAGTTTTAGTTACATCTGCTAAGGATTCTAAGCACAGTGTGCATGAACCTTCCAAAAGATCCTTGGCATTTTTACATCACTTTTGTTTCCTCCTGCTTTTTACATTTTATTGAATGAGGTCAAAATGATCAAGGCATGTACAGTTTACATAATTGTGCACTCAAACTTGAATTTGACACGCATCCAGAATTGGGTCTAATTCTGTAAAATAAAACCTCAGTTGGAACTAGGCTATGCTGAGAAGCAAGTTTGATGTAAATGACACTCAAGATCACCATGTATTTTCCAGATGATCAGACCTGCTGTTTCTAAAAGAGTACATCACTTTGTAGACCACTAAATGCAAATTGTATTTTAAACTATAGATTTAGGGGAGGAGGGGTAATTAAGAGTTACAATAATATTGATTCTTACCCATGTATGAGTACAGATGATATTTTCATTTATTCAGGCATTCTTTTATATCTTTCATTATTGTTTAACTCATTTCTAATGCCCTTATTAGATTCATTCTCAGATATTATAAAGGTTTGCTCACTGTTGTGAATTGATCTACTTTTCTTTTTCTTTTTCTTTCTTTTTTTTTTTTTTTTTGAGATGGAGTCTCACTCTGTCGGCCAGGCTGGAGTGCAGTGGCATGATCTCCTGGGATCGAGTGATTCTCCTGCCTTGGCCTCCTGAGTGGCTGGCACTACAGACACCCACCACCATGCCCAGCTAACTTTAGTATTTTTAATGGAGACGGAGTTTCACCATATTGGCCAGGCTGGTCTGGTCTCGAACCAACTCTTGTGTGCGGATCAAGTGATCCGCCTGCCTGGGCCTCTCAAAGTGCTGGAATTAGAGGCATGAGCTACTGCACCGGGCGATTGGATCTACTTTTCTGTCGTGGTTTTCAAGTTTGTGTTGGCTGACTTACTAAAGAAAATTTTATGTTTTGATACTGATTCTTTGTTCAGCATCTTTCTAGGACTTTCTTCTCAGTTCATGTAGTTTGTCTTTCTATCTTTCTAATCTTATCTTGAACAGTCCCCTTAGCTTTGTTCCAACGACAGGGACCTTCAAATACTTCCTAAAATTCCCCAAGCATTTTCCTTACCCAGAGCCTTTGCTTTTCCTATGTCTCAAATGTTCTTCATTTGAGAAGAACCCAAGTGGTTAGCTCTATTTTCTTTATCTTTCAAGCCTCCACTTAAAAATCAACTTATTGCAGAGATTATTCCTAATTATACCATCAAATGTGGGCCCTTCCCTCTATTGTGCTTTTTCAAAATCCCCAGCATCACGTTTTCACCCTTCTTAAAATGTATCAAAAGCTGGAATTGTTTTATTTACTTGCATTTTTTACATTAAAATATGCGTTTCATCAGGAAAGGAGCTTATCATTGTGGCTTACTATTAAGCCTGGTAATAGCCAGGTACTATTACTAGCACCTGAAGCTGTGTCTGACAAATTGTAGGTGATCAGAAAATATAAGAATACAAGAAGAGTGACCTGAGACTAATGATTTAACATCTCTAATTATAAGTAGAAAATACATTTCAGAGCATATAGTGATACACTGTGTCTCCATTGTAAAAGAATAAAAATAAGATATAATCATAATGAATATCCGTGACAATGAAACATTGTGAAATTTTCTGGTACAAGTCCTGTCCCCAAGTGCCACGCAGGAACAACAACAAAAAGTCAAGAATAATGCATAGGAACTCAGAATCCTAGTACTGTATGAGCCACCTGAATTTAAACAGTTTGTGATTGATTTAGTATCTCTCTTTCTCTCTCTGTCTCTCTATATATATAGAGAGAGATATAGTGTATATATATACACACACACTTGTATGTATATATACAAATACACACATTGTGTGTGTGTGTGTTTTAACATATAAACATATAGGCATATGTTTAAACATACAAATATAAGAGAAAATTTGTATGTGTTGAAACATAAACCAATATAAGAGAAATTATGGTAAATATTTAATAAATAGTTCAAGAATCATTTGCTGCAGAAATTCAGAACATGGGCTGGGTGTGGTGGCCCACGCCTGTAATCCCAGCCCTTTGGGAGGCCAAGACGGGCAGATTAAGAGGTCAGGAGATCAAGACCAGCTTGGCCAACATGGTGAAAACCCATCTCTACTAAAAATACAACAAAAATTAACCTGGCGTAGTGGTGCGTGCCTGTAATCCCGACTACTCAGGAGGCTGAGGGAGGAGAATTGCTTGAACCTGGGAAGCGAAGGTTGCAGTGAGCCGAGATTGCACTACTGCACTCCAGCCTGGGCGACAGAGCAAGACTTAGTGTCAAAAAAAAGCAATTCAGAACATGTATCCAGCACCCAGTGTATCAATAGAAGAATAGGGCTTATTTGACTAAGGGTCATTAACAGTGTTCAGTTAATGAACCTTGAATTGGCCACAGAAAACAATATTCTGATCTGTCAAAGAAATGTTGCCAAGTGCTTACTGCATTCAGCATTGTATTTAGTTTGCTGAAGAGCAGAATGACTAAATGAATGAATGAATTTTAAAATTGAGTTAGTTATGTGGATGTTTGGCAAATGTACAAAAAGAATCAACAAAGTTTTATTACTATGCAAATGTTATGCTGCATTTTAATTTCTATTTAGCCTCTAATATGCAATATTAAATCAAACTATTGTGTACAAGAACCTTAAAGTTCATTTAATGTGATTTTAATTCATGTTATAAATTAAATGATTTACAATGTAAATGGAGAAATGTCTTATATCTTAGTTTAGACTCGTCAGCTTTCCAGGCTAATTTTGTGCACAGTAATACTAAATGTAGACAGGCAGAGTACATGAACTACAGTGTCCAATCATAGATCGAACCTGCAATAAACTTCTGTGTGGAGGAGAACACATTGTCCTCCTTCTCTCAATTCTCATATCAAGCTCCTCTGGTACTGCATTGCTGGTTAGCACAAACTCTCCCATAAACAGCATTTAAGGGTATGCTGCTATTGCTGAAGTACACACTGCTATTGCATCCCATTCTTCAAGCTTCTGATGCATCACTGAAAGTCATTCAGGACTCTGGATTCACCAGGAACTATAAAATCCACCAGCAACCACTGAGAAGGCAATGCAATTGAAGTGTAACCCTGGTTGGAAAGTAAATAGGGAATTGGGTGTTGAGTCCCTGTGTATTATTCTTGGCCAAATGCATCAGAGCTAACATGTCAGGTTTTGTCAGAAAGTGTTGTATTCGCTTTTATTTTCACAAGTTCAATATAATTCCATTATTACAAGTTCATCTATTTCTTAATGTTTTAAATACATTTTATCTAAGTATTGTCTTGTGTTAGATTTACTCTAAATATGTTGGGCCTTTATAGAGAAAACAGTAAATAGGAAATATGATACAATATTTACAGAAAATATTCTCCAGTTAATGTATCTTATTATTATATGCTCTTCCTTATGTGGTAGAGTTTATAAAGTTATTGAGTTCATTAGAAAGTGATTTAAGAACATGAAGTAGGTCCAGTAAAATATGAACCCATACATCAAAAAAAAATCCCATCTCCAAGTGGCTTGAAGTTTAGTATAAATCCAGTATCGCTCCAAAATAAAGAAAAGGATATTATAGTATGCATATTCAAATGTATTAATAAAATTGTGTGAAACCTTTTTTTTTAAAGAAATGTAAATCTGAGTTAAGTGTTCTGGCTGTTACAGACTAATAGATACACAACTCTCTAATTTCAAATTTGAAAGGCTAAACTTGTGCACCAAAATATTTTCAGCTAAAATATTTTTAAACATTACGTTTTTTCTATTATTACTTGAGCTTTTTAAGCTTAGTAATTTAAACTAATCTTGGAACACTTGCAAAGTGTGGTGGAAATGAAGAAGAAATAAGCTGTAAATTCAATATGGCTGAAGTTTAATTTCTGTGCCGTCCTTGAGTATGTCTAGGGGGTAAAATTGGCACTCTCTTAACAAAACAAACCAGAGCTTAGTTTCTACATAGAACAAGGTTTGAAATGAATATGGAATGAAAGTAAATATTTAGAAGATTAATTCCTTGAGCTTCCTCAATACCTTAGTTTTGCAAGACTTTGAAACCATCTTCTCCAGGGACAAAAGAAAGTAATTACCTCTCCTCCACATGATGTTTAATCATGCTCTATTTTTCGAAGAACAGCTGTGCAACACTGGCTGGGCTACAAATTAAACACACCTCCTTCAACTTGCTTAGATTTAAAAGATAATGAATATGTTTGATGACAGAATCTGAATTCAAAAAGACTTTAATAGACCAGAGCTATAAGCTGAAAACAAGATCAAAGTAATCAAGGATAAATGTAAGGTCCTATACTTGAGTCCAAGAAACCAAGCGAGCAAATACAGGGTGGGGAAGATATGACTTAATGGCAACAGAATGAATTAAGCACCACAGAATTTAGAAGCTATATTTTGTAAGAAGCTAAATATGAGTTCATGGTTTCATCTGATAAAAAAAAAATAGAATGCGGCACATGGTACATAAGTAAAAGCATTCATCATTGAAGACCTAACCTAGTTTGATATAACATAACATAAATTTGAGGGACTTACAGCTCTTTGCAAACAAATGCTATCACTGTTATTTTAATACTTGTTCGATCAGAGATCAAAGGATCTACGCTGACACAATCTTCCTTTTACTAGTTGTACTAAAACTCTGACAGTTTCTGTTATGATAGAATTTGTAAATGCTTAGAATGGCATCAGAATATTATGTATGTTAAAAATTAGCATATATACCACACATGAATGAATGAAACAAGGTGTAGCCTAATGAAATTATGTTGTAGAACTATTCATTTAACTTATGTCACATTTGTTAAATCTAGATTGCTTTCATAGTTCTGGCAAAGACTAACAAGTGACCATTGTGTAATAGAGAAAGAAAATAGAACCTATGTAAAAATCACAGGGTCTAGAAATATGATGTATAAAATATTTTGAGGCTTCAGTCTAGGAATATGATATATGAGACATTTTGAGGCTTCAGTTCAAAGCATAAAGAGTGAAACATGATACATTTCCCAGAAAATTAACTAAACTTCTAAACACAAGTAAAAGAGAGAAGTTATTATTATCTTTGTGAATATTCATTATTACAGAATTGGTAAATTTCCCAGGTAGAAAAAGTGTTTTCTTGGCTTCTCTCTCTACAAATAAATCACTGTAGTAAAAACTCTCACGGGACTGTCGGGTGGGTTTTCTAGAAATATTTACCACAATTGATTTTTGTGGGTTCCTAAATGCTGTAATCCAAAACCTCATTTATCAACTTTCTGTCAGATTTATTGTAATTGCAGAGTTTTCTATTACTATATCATGACAAGTCAGAGCAGTGCTGTGACAAGGAGCCTCTGTATTAGTACAGATACACATTCCACACACCAGCCCAGCAATCCAGATTATTGACTGCAATTAAACTCACAGGGGAGTTAAACTTGTTTGACAAGAAAGGGAGTGGGAAGATTTGCAGGATTTAATAAGTCATAGCAACAATGACACATGCCTGCCCCAAAATTTTCTCTGAATTTTTGCAGGGTCTGTACACATTTAGAAAAGATCAAATAATTTTGTTCTGCAAGAGAGTAGTATATATTTATAAAGCACTGAATCCTGGAATCACTGGTCCCATTAATTGAACAACATAAGCATGCTTCTTGAAGAAATTCATATACCAAATTTTGTTATTCTAATATCCGTTCATTACAGTCAGACTTCTGGCCTGGGTTCAGAAACAATGCCATTTTTAATGGATTGTTTGCTAAATCTCTTGCTTTCTGTAGTTTAACTCATTTTTTATCATTTCTTCTTCTGATTTTGACTTATTTTTCTTTCCACAATTAGTCTTTGTCCCCCTTCTGCATCACTTCTCCAGCTTTGACCATTTTCTTCTAATTTTTGCCAAGAATTCGGAATCTAATTTTGATGACATTGATTTTGCTATGCTGCACATATCCCCCGACCATTCAATGGAGGTCCATAGGAACCCTACATTCTGGGTGTCCTGATCTCTTCCCACTTCTTCCACCTATCTTCCTGCCTCTTTCTCCCATATTTGGCCAATCCACATGATCGTCCAATGTATGTGAGACTCAAACAAAAGCATAGAAAATTTTCTTTTCAAAAAGTAAAAACCATTCACTCTTTTGAATATTACTGTTTGAAATGTGTTTAGGTCCTTTGGGGGAATGGCTATATATGTATATATATGTATGTATGTATCTCCGCAGTGGTGGCAAACCAAATCAATAAAGTGTATTTTTTATGACTTCCTTTTATTACAGGATAAGACCAATAAACATTAGAATCATTTAAACCTACAGCACAGAGATTGAAATACTTGTTTTATGTAGGTCCAGTTTCTATTCTCTGAATTTTTCATTAGCTATAGAAACTTTACTGGATACTGGATACAGTTAAAAAAAAAAAAAAAGAAGGAAAAAGATTTCAGAACAATGTGAGCAAAATTTCAGATGCAGCAAAATGGAATCTAGAGAAGAAGAAATAAAGCAAATTAGCTAGTAGAGTCATGGACTTTAGCTACGGCTAAAGTGGGACCACCGTGAGGGTAATATCTATTTTTTCAGACTCCTAAATTAGTATCTTCAGCCTGAGCTTCCCATGGAACTCCAGATTCACATACACAACTGTATACTTATGTTCTCCGCTTAAATGTATAATAGATATCTCAAATGTAACAGACCTGAAACTGGGCTTCTCAAATTCTCTCGCCAAACCTGTTCTCCTGTAGTCTTCCCCATCTCAGTCAGTAACAACTCCACCCTCCCAGTTGATCAGGTCAAAAAGTGTGAATCATCTTTGACATCTCTCTTCACACCCCACAATGCCCACCCCAAATGAAATGAAGTGGACAGAATGCTCCATGGACCTGACAGGCTGTTGTTGGGGTAACCACCATGCTCATCACCTTAATCCTGCACCGAGCCTGAACTGAAGTGAAGTGTACTCTGCCCTGGGCAGTAGTGACTTCTCTTCATGCCTTTCTGGGTCTCAAGGTAACTAAAGAGGCCATAAAGACTGCTTACTTTACTCATTTAATCCATTCATAGATCAATCATCTAAACGTTTCTCAATAAAACCCTTTAGTAGCTTCACTTCCCATTCAGAGGAAAAGTCATTACAATAAGCTGCAAAACTCGCCAGGGTCTGGACTCCTCCGTGTTCTCCTACTTGATGCCTGGTTCACTCCATTCCTGACAAAACTTTAGCTGTTCCCCCAACGTGCCAGGCTTGCTCCGGCCCATGGCTTTGCCCTGGCTCTTCCCTCTGTCTGGTATTCCCACTCTCACCACCACCACACCATGCCCGGGATTATTTCCTTACCATATTCAGCGAATGACGCAAATTCAGTCTTCGGGAGCCTTGTCTAGCCACTTTATATAAAGGTGTAATTAAACCATCTCCATATCACCTGCAGCACCTTCTAGCACCATTCCTTTATTTATTTTCCTTGTTAGCACTTTTGCCACTGAATCACTGCATGATTGATTGATTGATTGATTTTTATTGATTGTGTTCCTTTCTACAATGTAGGCAAGGGTTTTTTCCTGTTCCCAGGATAGCTACATCCACAGCAGTTAGAACATGTACAGTCCTGAGTAAAACTCAAAAAGCAGAGTTGAATGAATGTGGCACTTGAAAGGAATGAATACATGTTAAGAATATAGATAAATATGAAGTTTATTCATGAGCCCTGGATTCATCCTCTAGATAATTTTCTCCAAAGTGTTTATTCTCTGCCCATCTTATTTGTTGGTTTTAAAATACATCTCCTGAATCGTTATATTAGATTGCACATTGAGAATGTTATATCACATAATTCCTGTTGACTGCTGAACTTTAATTGTTGGAAGTGCTTAAGTGGACCTGTTATATTTTTAAGATGACATAGAGGGTTGTCTCTTAGTTGAAAATAAAGTATGTTTGCTCCAGGGGCTGGAAAGCGTACAGAGGTAACAACCTCTCATTCTACGAGCAACTCCCGTGGGGGCTGTGAAATCTTAGGGCGGAGAATCACTGAGGTGGCAAATCCTCCTCTCACTAAGGAAGCCTGTTAGATGGATGGCGCTTAGTTTGCCGATGTGCTTCTTCATTAATTCTCTAATCACTGTGAGGGTGTGAGGGAGACTGCTGAATGTTTTGAAAGGAGTTTTAATTGGGCCTTCAGTCAATACAGTTTTCTAAAACTAAAATTAAAAAAAACCTTTCCCAGTGGATAGGGTCAGTGACACATAATCTGGAACAAGAAGGAATGATTTCTTTGAGTTAGTGTGTTTTAGGGGAACACACCTTATGATTAAAAGCAATTCTCAGCTTAAAAGATGAGGCAGAAAAGGAAAGCAGCCAGTTTTTTCTCTTGACTTTAGGGTCTTCAACCAGTTTTTCATTCACCTGCTCTTACAGATATATCAACAATCAGAGGTACAGAGCTCAGTCTGAACCTAGCAGGTAGGATGCAAAACCTTCTCAGTCAAATCCTCATAGTTTATTTAGGCTAAACAATCCATCCAATTTTACCTTCTTTGTAAGCCTACCTAAAGTCAAAATAAATGATGGACCATTAAATAAAATATGCAATTGGAATTACTAGATTCTCAATGTGATACCTAACATAAACTATAAGCTTTGTCATTGCATTAACTCATGTCTCTTTCCTCATATGCCTGAGCTTTTTATGAAACTGAAAATGATTTTCAGCCTCTAAAGTCTCCCTTCATATATATTGATTATATATCCTAGAATATGGAAAATTCTTTCAAATGAAAACTGAGGCATATCAATCAACAACAAAAAACATATTTCTGCCCGGGCATGGTGGCCCATGCCTATAATCCCAACACTTTGAGAGGCCGAGACGGTTGGATCACCTAAGGTCGGGAGTTCAAGACCAGCCTGACCAACAAGGTGAAACCACATCTCTACTGAAAATACAAAACTTAGCCGGGTGTGGTGGCGGGCACCTGTAGTCCCAGCTACTCAGGAGGCTGAGACAGGAGAATTGCTTGAACCCGGTAAGTGGAGCCGAGATCGCCCCACTCCACTCCACCCTGGGTGACAAAGCAAGACTCCATCTCAAAAAACATTTTTTTAAATGTATTTCCTCCTCAATGAAGTATATGTTATCTCAATTATATGACACATATTTTAACAGCAGGTTTTTGAGTAAATTTCTTGCAGACAGTCTTTGTATGAATTCTAGATATTCACAGAAACTAGTGTGAACCTTTAGAATATTTTAAAGAAAAAATTATAATGCTTTCCTCCCTGTTGCTCTACATTCTTAAAATCCCAGCCTCCTTTATGTCTAAATTCATCAGTGAAATATATGAAAAAAGGTAGTAAATACAGCTCTTAATACCAACTTAACATCTGTCTTAACTAATTCAGTGAAAACAAATCTGTAACCCCCAAATAAATTCCAAAGTGATTAAAGTCATAATTGCAAATTAGAACTGTAAAATAATTAAAAGGAACTATGTGTGAATATTAATTTAATTATAGCATATAGAAAACTTCTCAAAGCATGAGTCTAAAGGCATAGAATTTTAATCTTCTGTATATCAAATTTCATTATAAATATGTAGGAAGGCCAAAACAATTCAGGCAAGAGGACAATGGTAATATATGTATGAGAGGTGTCATATTTTTTGTATTGTTGATATTCTTAATCCTTAAAGCATTTTTGCAAATCAATATAGAAGAGGAATATTTCAATAAAAAAACACAAAAAATTGTTAAAAATCAAAAGCCATGAAAATATGCATATATTTAATCTAATAAATCCACTTAGGAATCTAACCGGAAGAAATAATGAAAGATAATACAAAGCTTTTGTTGGAAAAAATTCAATTTTACCTATGAAAAATGTTCATTGAAACACTACTTAGAATATCAAAGAACTAAAACAGCTTAAATTTCCAACAATCAGAGATTGTGAGTTATGGCGTATTCATACTCTGCAGACCAGAACAGTAATGCTGCATAAAATATCCAACAACATGGATAATGTACATAACGTATTGCTAAACAAAAAAAATGGATTACATAATACTATAATGCAAGTTATAATCTGGATCTTCAGCAAACTATTCACGTCAGCTTTTTCTGGTTGGTGAGATAATGATTTTCCAAATTTTCCACAATAAGTAAGTATTGTATTTGCAATTAGAAAAGATGATATATTGTAAAAGTTGTAGTACTTTATAACCAGCAAATATTCTTCTAATGTTAAATAAAGAACATAACCTCAAGCTCACTTTTTTTTTTTCTTTTTTTTTTGAGACCGAGTCTCACTCTGTTGCCCAGGCTAGAGTGCAGTGGCACAATCTCGGCTCATTGCAACCTCCACCTCCTGGGTTCAAGAAATTCTCTGCCTAGCCTTCTGAGGAGCTGAGATTACAGGCACCCACCACCATGCCTGCCTAATATTTTATATTTTTAGTAGCAACAGGGTTTCACCGCCTTGGCCAGGTTGGTCTTGAACTCCTGACCTCAGGTGATCCACCCACCTCCGTCTCCCAAAATGCTGGGGTTACAGGCATGAGCCACCGTGCCTGGCAAGCTCACCTTGTTATTTTAAGCACTGATTACAATAAAATGATCAGCCCTACGCATTCACTAAGGCTGACATAATATTGTATATGTGTGTGTGTGTTTGTGATGTTATTACCTATATGTACAGTCTTTTTTATTTCTTATTAATATAATTAGGCTTTGTTCCCCATTCAAATCTCATCTTAAACTGTATTTCCCATATCCCCATGTGTTACGAGAGAGACCAGGTGGAGGTAATTTAATCATGGGGATGGTTTCCCCCATGCTGTTCTCCTGATAGTGAGTGAGTTCTCACGAGATCTGATGGTTTTACAAGGGGCTCTTCCACCTTCAGTCGGCACTTCTCCTCCTGACCACCTTGTGAAGAAGGTGCCTTATTTCTGCTTCACTTTCTGCTGTGACTGTAAGTTTCCTGAGGCCTCTCCAGTCATGCTGAACTGTGAGTCACCTACACCTCTTTCTTTTATAAATTGCCCAGTCTCAGGCAGTTATTTCTAGCAGTATGCAACCAAACTAATACACTTATATTTTGCAAACTGAAATTGTCTTTGAAGGCAATTTTACTTTGCAAAATTCTTTAAATTGTGAACTCCTCTAAAAGAAAATTGTGTTCACTAAATGTGGGTCAAGAATTATTATATGTGCCAAGTGTCTGCAGCATTTTAGTGATTGTATATACCCCTAATGAATCATTTATATACCCTGAAAATATTTTCTGCCCTCTTAGCATTTAGGGGTACACTTCAAAACTTGAGATATTTGATTACCATGAATCTTGGTGCCTGAGGAGAATAAGCTAGAAAGAGTTTTCCTCTTTACTGTCTATAAGCACGAACCACTTATACAGTATATCTCTCTAATTCCATAATTCCTTTCATCAAAAAGACCCCTAAAGTCTATTAGGAAGCTAATTAGGAGACTCATTTATTTTTAAAACCCTGCCCCTCTTATTTACCCACAGCTACTATGCGGCAGCAAAAATGCAATTTGATAGTCTCTTGTTTCAGAAAGGAGTGAAAGAATAACTTCTCTAATTAAAACCACTATGATTTTGTGGGATTTTATTTTTCTGTAAGTGGGAGGACAGTGTAATTACACAGATTGGAATGCAGCCAAAACAGTAAAGTTAACTGCCTAAAAGTGAAATACCAGGCAAGACATTGCCTATATTACTAAGTTGTTGCGGATGGAGTGGAGGTACATGAGGATACACAGGACACTCTCTAGTGGCCTGTAAATTGAACCTACCACTAAAAATAAACCGAATAATTATTATTATGAAATGTGATAATCACACTCAGTTTTCCTCTATAGTAGACTGAGAATAAATAGACTGTCTTAGTCAGTGTCCATAATTTATATAGGCAGTGCTGCAGAGGATATTATTTTGTGCTGGATTTGGACTAAAACTAGTGTAGGCAAGTGGACCATCTATTTTTGTCAGTTGATTAATTGGAAATTGGTTCTGAGTCAGTTAATGGCATGACTGTCACAAGGGCAAATTGGAGTGTAAGTTTATAGGACAGGCAGCAATTAGTGTTTCCAGATGTTTTACATGGAATCAAGTGAAAATACATGGAAAAATTAAAGTAGAAGTAATTACAGTACCAATGAGATGCTGTTACCGTATTCAGATCCATAACTAAAATACTAGGTAAAGTGGTATATAGGGGCTTTATGGAAACAAACATAAATATGAGATCATGAAGTTGAATTTAGGCTTTGCTGCTCTGTACCATTAATGCTAGCATGATGACAGCAAATTGTCTTGTGAGCAGCATACTATAGGACAGGAAAACAAAGCAATTTGGGTGCTGAGATTGACATCACAACTGAAGGCCCTGAGAACAAATCTTCATCAGTTGTTTTATGTAGTTTCATACTGAAGGATTTTTTTTTAAGAAGCAGATCTTAGGTGTGGTGGAAATGGAGAGATTTCTTAAGTTTCCAAAAGTCTATATGAATCTATTATTAATGTCACCAGTACTTTTTCATCTTTCCTCCCCACCCACTCTGCTGTTTCTTGAATGTAAGATATTATCAAGCTATTCTAGTTTTTTTATGGAGGGAAATGTTTAACTGGCAAAAGCTGAGGAAACAGGAAAGCTGAAGGAATATATTTTGAGTGGTATTTATTCAAAATATAATTATTAAACACCTACTATGTGCAAATCATTTTACATAACATAGAAATTGACAATCAACACTCAATAAATATTGACTTCATCCTTCTTGTTTACTAGCAAGGATACATTTTCTCAGATACAAAGGCGGTAGAATATATAAGAACAAAGATTATCAAAAAATGTAATACAAAATTCTAAGACAGGAATTCATAATCTGTGTTCCAGAGGCTTGTTTGGGATTTGGGCCTATGACCCTATTTTAAAATGGGTCATTTTGTACTCACAAATGTATATTTTGGGGGGTATGGATCTCTATCTTGAAGGTAAGTTCATCGTATTTTTTCAAGACTCGGTCACCTCAAAAATTCAAGGACAATTGGTTGAAGAAAAGGAATAAGCATGCCTAATAAGTAGAGAACATGCTGATTAGTACAGACATTTGCTAATAACGGCTTTGAAAATGTTTAAACACAATATATTTATTACCTAGTTTTAGAATGGCACAGAAAAATTTTAAGGCAAGAGTAATATCCATAGGAAGCACGTAACTTCTCTGAAATGGAAACTGGGTCACTGAAATACTGGGAAGGAAGGAACGTAAAAATAACAGTTAAGATTCAGTCAAGGGGCTTGAAACTTCTGAGACTTCAGAGTGAGGATTTCCATAAATCCACTTCTGCATGAAAACACTGAAAAAATTTCCTTCAGAACTCCGAAAATTAGTCAAATACGTGTAACCATTTGAGGAATGTTTTATTTATTAAAAAACTGCTGAACTTGAGTAAGAACAAGAAAGTTTATGGCCTTTTAACTTGACCTAAACCCTTGCCCCTCTCCCCAGTTTTGAGTAGCCTTAAAAACCAACAGTCTTGGAGCACTGGAAGAGGCAGTGCAATTTTGGAACTCCTCAAATAGTAACATCCCCAGAGTATCACCACTATTTAATCTGTCTTGAAGCTCTCTGGAAAAGCTGTATTCACAGGGCATTGTCATTATTTGACCTGATTCAGAAACCAAAAGCCCTATCTGCAGGGCATTGTTGAAAACAATTACCACAGCAATTGTTTAACATCACAGATGACACAATACCAGCTGGGGTGAACAAGAGCCTGAACAAAAACATGAAAGGAAGACCTGCCAGTGAGATATCCATAGGGGTCTTTGTAAAACCCTGACATATTGTGAGGGATTTAGAAGCCACATGTGTAAGTAGGGCTGTGTGCATGCTGAGGAAAGACCAAAGAGTGCCCCAGTCTCTCAACTCTGACTGATGTGGAAGTGAAGGCAAAGGTAGAATTTAAAACTGTCTGAGCATTGCTGAAGTGCCCTAGCACACACAAAGCGCCTTGGCAAAGGGTTGACTTACTGGTTCACGGTACTCTAAAAAATATCTAAGCAATCACTAGCTGACCACTTAGCTAATCAGAGAGTAGAGTAAATACAGACTTTACAGAATTAGCCCTAGAAAATCTCTAAATAACAAACAGCAAAAAGAACAAAAATCAACAACAAATCCTGGGGAAAACATCGGACTTTCAGATTTGCCACATTTTATGATTTGCAATGTCCAATTTTTAAGAGGAAAATTGTGGTGCATACACAGGGGAAAAAAAATTGTCAGTAGAAAATCTGTTCCCTGAGGGGACCCAGATTTTAGACTTACTAGACAAACTTTAATTAAGCTCTTATAAATGTGTTTAAAGAACTAACAGGAATCCTTTTCAAAGAATTAAAAGACAGTATGATAATAATTCACCCGATAAAGATTATCAGTAAAGAAACAGAAATTAGGCCAGGTGCTATGACTCATGCCTGTAATCCCAGCACTTTGGGAGGCCAAGGTGGGTGGATCACAAGGTCAGGAGTTCGCAACCAGCCTGGCCAAGATGGTGAAACCCCATCTTTACTAAAACTACAAAAATTAGCCAGGTGCAGTGGCGGGTGCCTGTAATCACAGCTACTCGGGAGGCTGAGGTAGGAGAATCACCTGAACCTAGGAGGCAGAGGTTGCAGTGAGCTGAGACCATGTCACTGCACTACAGCCTGGGCAACAGAGCAAGACTCTGTCCCCCACCAAAAAAAAAAAAAAAAAAGAGGAAAAAGAAATTATTTTAAAAACACAAACAGATATTCTGGAGCTTTAAAGCATAATAACTAAAACAGCATATTTGAGTTGACTCAACAGCATATTTGAGTTGGCAAAAGAAAGATCAAAAGACAGAAAGATTAGTGAACTTTAAGACAGGTCAATTGAGATTACCCAGTCAGAAGAACAGAAAGAAAAATGTTTGAAGACAAATGAATACAGGTTCAGGGACCTGTGGGACACCATCAAGCATATCAACATACACATTATGTGAGCTCCAGAAATAGAAAAGGGAGTGAATGGGACAGAAAAAATATTTGAAGAAAATCATAGCCATAAACTCCCCAGATTTGATGAAAAGCATAAGATAAAGTCAAGGAGACCCACACCTAGTCAGACTGTCAAAAGACAAAGGAAAAATGTTGTAATCAACAAGAGAAAAAAAAGACTCATCCTGTAAAAAATATTTAATGAGATTAATGGCTGATTTCTCATCAGAAATCAGGGAGACCAAAAGACAGTGGAACTAACATTCAATATGTTGAAAGAACAATGCTGTCAACCAATAATTCTATATTCAGCAAAACTATCTTTCAAAAATGAAGGAGAGATTGAGATATTTTCAGGTAAATAGAAACTGAGAGAATTTGTTACTAGCGAATTTTCCCTACAAGACTTACTAAAGGGAGAATTTCAAACTGAAATGAAAATACACTATCCAGTAACTCAAATTCACGTGATGAAATACAGAGCCTCCATAAAGATAACTATACAGAAGTCTTAATTCATTCAGGATGCTATAGTAAAAATACCACAAACTTGGTGGCTTAAACAACAAATACTTATTTCTCACAGTTCTGGAGTCTGGGAAATCCAAGATCAAGGTGCCAACAGGTTCAGCATCTGGCAGGGTCCCACTTACTAGTTTACAGACAGCTATATTCTTGCTGTGTCCTTACATGACAGAATGGGGTCAGAGAGTTATCTAGGGTTCTTTTTAAATAAAGGCATTAATACCATTAATGTGGGTTCCACTCTCATAACCTAATTACCTCCCAAAAGTCCCACACCCTAATTCTATCACATTGGGGGTTAGTACTTCAATATATAAATGTTAAGAGGACACAAACATTTAGTCCAGTGTAATAGGTAAATAGAAAAAGTTTAAACGTAATTTTACGTGACTCTTTTCTTCTTTCTTATGATTTAAAAGACAGTTGCAGCAATTGTTAAACTGTGTTGATGGGTTTATAATGTACAAAGATGTAATTTCTATGAAAATAATAATTCAAAGAGATGGGGAGAGTAGAGCTTTATTGGAGTAAAGGCTCAGTATATTATTAACTTAGTGTTAATATGAACTAGGTTATTTTAAATTAAGTTGTTAAGTATAATTCCAGAGCAACCACTAAGAAAGTAACTAATTATAGTAAAAGAAACAATAAAATAATTAAAATAGTACACTAGAAAATATCTACTGAATACAAAAGAGAGTAGTTTTGGAAGCATATATAAACAAAGACACAAAAACTGTAGAGAAGAGCTACTATAATGACAAATGTAAATCCCACCTTAAACTCTCTAATAAAAAGGCAAATGGTTTCAGAAAAGATTTTAAAAGTGAGTCAACTATACACTGTCTACAAGAGACACATTTTAGATTCAAAGAAATACATGGGTTGAAAGTGAAAAAGTGAAAAATATGCTATACAAACATTAACCAAAATTAAAAACTGAGAGAATTAAAGGAAAATATAAACAATTTAAAAATTATAATTGGAAAATTCAATATCTCACTATCAAAAATAGAACACCTGAGCAAAAGGTCAACAAGGAACTAGAAGACTTGAACAACACTATACACCAACTAGCCTTAAACATCTATAGAATACTCCATTCAACGACAGCAGAATACACATTTTTCTCAAGTATACACAAACTATTTACAAGATAGACAATACACTAAGTCCTTAGACAAGCCTCAGTAAACTTAAAAGAATTTAAGTCATACAAAATACGTTCTCTGACCACAAGAAAATAAAATCGGAAACCAATAACAGAGGGAAATTTGGGGAATTCACAAATATATGAAAATTAAACAACACACTTCTAAATAACCAATGGGTCAAAGGATAAATAACAAGTGAAATTTTAAAATACTTTGAAATGAATGAAAATGAGAATGTAACATACTAAAACTTATGAGATATAGCTAAAATAGTGCTTAGAGAGAAATTTACATCTGTGAATGTCTGTATTACAAAACAAAAAAGATCTTAAATCAATAGCCTAATGTTCCACCTTAAGAACCTAGAAAAAGGAGAGCAAACTAAACCTAAAGCAAGCAAAAGGAAGTAAATAATTTCAAAAGTTAGAGTAAATGTAAATGAAATGGAGAATTTAAAACAAAAACAAAACAAAACAAAAAAAACAGAGAAAAATCAAAGAAACCAAAGTTGGTTTTTTGAAAAGATCAACAAAATGTGTAAACTGTAGCTAGACTGACCAAGAAATAGAGCATACTCAGATTACTGAAATCAGGAATGAAAAAGGAGACAGCCCTGTTGTCCTTATAAAAGCCAGGATAAGAAAATACACTATTATAGTGTATATTCTTATAAGAAAATACACAATTATATTCTAATAAGAAAATACACTATTAACAATCCCATACCAACAAAGTGGATAACTTAGGCGAAACCAATACATTTCTAGAAAAACACAAAATACCAAAGGTAACTAAACAATAATGGAAACCAACCAAAGATGAATGGAGAGAATCAGGTGTGCCAGCTCATGCCTGTAATCCCAGTACTTTGGAGGTGAAGATGGGTGGATCACCTTAGGTCAGGAGTTCAAGACCAGCCTTGCCAACATGGTGAAAACACCTGTCTCTACTAAAAATACAAAAAAAAAAAAAAAAAAAAGATTAGCCAGGCGTGCTGACACACACCTGTAATTCCAGCCACTAGGGAAGCTGAAGCAGGAGAATGGCTTGAACACGGGAGGTGGAGGTTGTAGTGAGCCCAGATCGTGCCATTGCACTCCAGCCTGGGTGACAGAGAACAACTAACTCCATCTCAAAAAAAAAAAAAGAAAAAGAAAAAAAAGTGAATGGAGAGACAAATATAATTTGGTATAAATAATAAAATATAATTTGGCAATAAAAAAGAGTGAATTACTGATACATGCTCAACATGTATCAACCTTGAAAATACAATGTGTCAAGGATGCTGATCACAAAGTAGACGTATTATATGATTCAATTTATATGAAATAGGCAAATTTATACAGACCAAAAATAAATTAATAGTTGCCTAGATCTGAGAGGCTGAAGGAAATGGGGGATGACTGATAATGTAGGTAAGGTTTCTTCTTGGGGTGATGAAAATATTCTAAAATTAGGTTGTAGTGATGGTTGCACGACCCAGGTAATATACTAAAACCACTTTAGTATATCATTTAAAGTGATTGTGCACTTTAAATGAATAAATTTAATGTAATGTGAATTATATCTCAAAACAACTGGTTTTATTTTTTTAAACCAATGAAGAAATGAAGTGCTAATTTTTATGTTTATTGCTTCCTTGAGAATATTTTCGTCTAGAATAACACACAATGTATTGAGTATCAAACTCCAGCATATCACCTAATAATCACTTGGCCTTAAACAAGTTACTTGAATGTTCTCAGATCCTGGTATTTCCACTTAAAAATGGAGGAAATAATACATCACAGGGATTTTGAGAGACTATATTAAATAATGGCACACCTTAGATCCCTAATGAATATTAGTTGCCTGCCTTCCTTCCATCAGGGGCCATAAGCTCAAGAGAAAAATAATAGTCATGGACAGTTCTTAAATTACAAATAGGGAATTCAATAAATCCAAGAAACCAAAGGTTGTATGTAAATGTTATGTTTTTGTCAATGGAGGGGAAGGATAACTAAATGAGGCAAGGAGAGGAAGAAAAGGTGGATAGGGAAACCTGCATGAAAAGAGAGAGAGAAGTCGAATGAACAAGCACAATGAAATAGACTCAAAGAATAGCAACTTATATATATTTTTAAAGACATATTGGGCCAAATTAAATGAGACTTGGATCATTCTAATTAAAATTAAAACCATGCTGCATTTGCTTGTTCAGAAAAATTCATCTAAAGGTAAAATTTTGCTAGTGGCCCACAGGGCTTTATATCTCAATTTGGTTTGGAATCTGATGAGGTGGTGAAGTAGAAAAATCATAGAAACATAAATTTCACCAATAGAACTAAAAAAATAAGTAACCTCTGCTGCACTGTCAAATTTTTTCTTGCACTAAAAATTTAAAGGTTTTTTAAATTAACTTTTCAATTGTATTAATCGTATGCTAAAGAAACTTAGATCAAAATATACTTTCATTTGAGTGAGTTTCAATCACTGGTCTTAGAAAGAACATTCAATAATATTTGATAGGATTTTACTTCTGTGAATGGATTTTTTAAAGAAGGAGACATACTATATAGAATAGCCGTATAAAAGAGTATAATCACTGAAAGACTAATTTGTAGTTTTCAAGACATAGCATAATAAAGTTCTTACAATATAATAGCCTAGTACATCATAGGCTGATACCACGCTAGACAGTACATTATAGGCTGAATGCTGTTCTTTCATGAGGTTTATCTTTGAAAATAAAAATCATCTCGTTTCTACAGTTAATTAATGGTGTATCCTTACAGTTTATATTAACTAAATATTCTCAGAATATAATTTTTAAGATTCTTGTTTTATCTACATCACAAGGTTTATTCTTCAGTTTTTGCATTTTCAGTTGCATTAATACTATTTGAATGTAGGATAGATAGACTTTGTTTTAACTTCTCGCTGTAAAGCATTGCTATTTGGGCTTAATAATGGTTTCTCTCAATGTCCTACTCAGAGCAATTTAAGTCACATAATCCCGACCAGAAGCATAACTCCACGGCTGTTTTCTGTATCCCTAGTATAGCAGTGATAAAGCCATGAATGCTGAATGTACTGTGTTTTTTCAGCCAACAATGGGCAAATGACATTTCTAAGGCTATGTATCAGTTCCTACTTCTCATCATGAATCCCCTGTCCCTTCCAAACCTCAACTGTTGCTTTACAAATAATCAAGAAGACAATAACAACCTCTTAATGACACCCTGCAGCAGCTTTACGGCGGAAAGGGAAAGAGGTCGTGTTTATTGGCACATATTTTCTCTGGATGTTTTCTCCTTTTCTCAGCTCCCATGGAAAATTTGCTAACATACATACTTGCTTTTGTTAATGGCAATAGTAGACTTAATGTGTTTAATTCCCTGCTCCTTTTTTTCCCTCTAAGTGAAAAAGATCTTTCAAACAGTGTTTAGATTTCACCTTCAAAGTTTTAGTTGGAAAAATGATTTTCCATATTTAATGAAAGTTTGGTGACTTTCTAAATGTAAGCAATTTTTAAACTCTGAGTTTAAAATTCCCCCATCTCGAAAAGAGAGGTATACCTAACAATGATAGCCTTTTGTGGAAGATTAACTGAGCAAAATAAATTAGAAACGTCTAACAATATTTGTTGTTATTTTTATAATCTTCATTCTGAGCCCAAATTCTCTAGCAAACAGAGACCAAGATAAAAGCTCATTGGCTATTATTTTATTCAAGAATATAATTTCAGGGAAATAGGAAGAAGGAAAAAGAGAGATGGTATCGAAAAAGTGAGAAATATATATATATATATAAAATATATCTCCAAACCAAATTGAGAAATACATCTCCAAACCAAATTGAGAAATTTTTTCTCCAAATGGAGAAAAAAACCTCCAAAGTAAATTGAGAATATATATGGGATTGCAAAGCCTGCTGCATCTTGGTACCAAGCAAACTGCAGACATTTTTGACAATCTTTCTAAAGCCTAAATGAATGACTGCATCTCACGGCAATCCATTTGGGGAAATAAACAGAGAAGGATTATCTGCTAGTTCCCATTTCCTTAGGTTCAAAGATTCACCTCAAGGGACATTAACTTCCCCACACTTCCAGGTGGCAAGTGCCTGGATTCTGAGATCCTGGAATCTGACATCTCAATACCAACAGGTAGGCCCTGGGACAGGAGGGAAGAATTTCAAAGCACAGGCCGTGGAGACAGAATTTCTCTCAGAATGGTGCATCTTGACCTCTCAGAGCCCATGCACAGCGGGTCACACCACAGTAACAGGGCCCTCCAAGACAGATGAGGCTGAAAGAAATAGGGCAGGCACAGAAGCGTCTGATTCATTCTCCTTCAAAACAAAGTTTTGGAGGCAATATATTCATTTGTCAAGTGACAGGAAGTCTTTTGAATCAATATATTCTTGTTCTGCTTTGGGGTTACAGGCAGTATGAAAAAGCTTGATTATAATCACTCACAAAAACCTATAAAAACCAGATTTTTTAAGACACTGCAACTAAGTACAACATCTGGCTTTTATTATAGGTCTTTTTAGAATTGCATTTTTAGTTGACAAATAATTGTACATATTTATGGGGTACAGTGTTATGGTTTGATATACATATACATTGTGGAATAGTCAAATCAGGCTATTTAATGCATTCATCACTGCACACACTTATCATTTCTTTGTGGTGAGAACATTAAAATTCATTCTTTTAGCAATTTTAAAAAATACAATATAATATTATTAACAATAATCACCATGCTGTGCAATAGATCAGGAGGTCTGATTCCTAATACCTAACTGAAGCTCGATATTCTTTGACCAACATCTCCCCTTTCCTTGTCTACCCCAACCATATCCTGCAGGACCTGGTAACCACTATTCTACTCTACTTCTGAGTTTAACTTCTTTTTGATTCCACATGTAAGTGAGATCACATAGTAATTGTTTTTCTGTACCTGGCTTACTTCACTAAAAATAATGTCCTCCATATCATCCATGTTGTCACAAATGGCAGAATTTTCTTCTTTTTTAAGACCAAATAGTATTCCATTGTGTATATATACCACATTTCTAAAAACCTGTTTGTCTATTGATGGATGCACTCTGTTTCCCTTTCTTGGCTATCGTGACTAATGCTGCAGTGAACATGGGAATTTTACAGCGTTGGCTTTTTTATCAACATAAATGACTTAATGTTGATGATAAAAACCAATGCTGCAAAATATTTGAAGAGGTTGATTCTGAGCGAAATATGAGAACCAGGGCTTATGATACAGCCTCGGGACATCCTGAGAACAAGTGCCCAAGGTGATTGGGTTACAGCTTAATTTTAAACATGTGAGGGGCACAGAAGCTACAGGTAAAGACATAAATCAATACATGCAAAACATACGTTGTTTTGGCCCAGAAAGGCGGGACATCTCAAAGCAAGAGCTTCCAGGTCATAGGTGGATTCAAAGATTTTCTGAGTGACAATTAGTTCAAAGAGTTAAGGTTTGCTGGTTAATATTCTTATTAGATCTTAAAAGGTGTCAGACTCTCTGGAAAAGACCTAGTAAGGGAAAGAGATACTCTATGGAATGCAAATTTCCCCTGCAAGAGATGGCTTTGCAAAACCACTTCAAAATATGTCAAAGAAGTCTATTTTGCGGTAAAATACTTTGATTTCCTTCAGGGTCTGCTGTCTGTCATGTGATGCTATACCAAAGTCAGGGTAGAGTTGGGTATCTTATTTCTACAAAGAGTCTGTTTTTCAGTCTTATGATCTCTATTTTAATATTAATGCTAGTCAGTTGTGCCTAAACGCCAAAGATAGGAGAGTATAATAAGGCATGAAAGACCTCCCTTCCAGTCATGGCCTGAACTAGATTTTAAGTTTTCTTTGGGATCCCCTTGGCCAAGAGGGAGGTCCATTCAGTTGGTTGGGGGTCAGGGGGCTTAGAATTTTATTTTTGATTTACAATACTGATTTCAATTTCTTTGAATATGTACCTAGTAGAGAGATTGCTGGGTCATTATAAATCTGTATATGTATTACAATTTTGTTCATTAGGTCACTGTCTTAGTTAGTTTGAACTGCCATAACAAAATACCATAGACTTGGTGGCTGAAACAACAGAAATTTGTTTTCTCATAGTTCTGGAGGGATGGAAAAGCTAAGATCGAGGTTCTGGCTGATTTGATGGCTGGCCCGAGCTCCCTTCCTAGGTGGTAGTCAGCCACATTCTCTCCAATTCTCACATGGCAGAGATGGAGACCTCTCTCTCTTCCTCTTCTTATAAGGCCACCAATTTTATCAAATTAGGAACCCCCCACTTTATAACCCTTTTGACCTTAATTATCTCATTAAAGTCCTATCTCCAAATGCAATTACATGACGGGTTAGGGCATCGACATATGAATCTGAAAGGAACACAATTTAGTCCACAGCATTTGCATATCACAGAAAACAAATCCATAAAAATGTTAATACAATAAAGAATTTGACTGGTTCAAAACCTTTTTAGTTTTGTGAATTAAATATTTTTGTGAATTAAAATATTTCTGCATGCAAAAAATTGTGAGGTTTTCTTGTATAGAGTAAAATTTTCTAATCCTAAAAGCAAGACCTATGACAAATAGAAAATATTACTTAATGCTGAAAGCATTATATCCTTGTCATTTTCAGGTAAGAAAACTGTGGTTAGTGATTATCTGAGCCTAAACATAATGTCATAACCTTAAATTGAATAAGTTTGATTAAATTATTTTTACCAGAAAATTTATGACTGATTTGCATAAAATAATCCATTTAGTCAATTCAATAATTTACAGGGCTGAAAATATTTATTGTAACTTGAAATTCATTTTATTTCAAACAATATGGCAGATTAAATCACCCAGAATCCTCCAGAACAAAGTGTGTTAAATGTAACCTTTAAAATGAATGAATGAGCTGAAGACAATAAGGGAAATCCAGGGAGTGGAGGAAAAGGCAAGAGCAAGGTACCAAGGAGAAGTATAACGTTGATGCTTCCTCACAACTTGAGGGCAACTACGGGTTCAGACACCTAGAGTTTGATGTCAGTACAAAGCAGGAAATCAGACTGGAGGTCAAGTCATACACAGCTGGAACCCAGAAAGGTATACACTTGGCCTTGGAGAGGAAGGAGGTTAGGAGAGAGTGACTTACAAGAAAACTTGACCAGCAGTGGTAAAGAGTATAGAAGGATAGATGCGGCCGGGCGCATTGGATCACGCCTGTAATCCCAGCAATTTGGGAGGCCGAGGCGGGTGGATCATGAGGTCAGGAGATGGAGACCATCCTGGCTAACACGGTGAAACTCATCTCTACTAAAAATACAAAATGTAGCCGGGCATGATGGTGTGTGCCTGTAGTCCCAGCTACTCAGGAGGCTGAAGCAGGTGAATCTGTTGAATTCGGGAGGTGGAGGTTGCAGCAAGCAGAGATCACGCCACTGCACTCCAGCCTGGGCGACAGAGCAAGACTCCATCTCAAAAAAAAAAAAAGAAGAAGGACAGATGATAGATAGATAGATAGATAGATACATACATACATACATACATACATACATACATAGATTTTTAAAAAGGGATATAGAGATAAAGGTATATTTCTCTTAGCCTTGACTCTGGGTGGAGGTTTAAAAATAATATTTCCTTGAGATTTTATAAATGCAAACTAAGTCATATTTAGGGTTATGGAGCCAGATATCACACTAACTGTAGAGTTCACAAAGCTGCAGAGAATATTTTGTTTGTGATGAATCTAGATCTTTCAAGCACCTGAAGAGATATATCCCTCACTCAAGCCATCCAGAACTCACAAATATAAACTCAAGTTCAAAGACACACACAAAAATAAGGAAACAAACCTCTAAGTGCTAGAGTCTACAGAAACAACAAGAAACATAACCAGTTGCATGAGATTTCAGATATTTGCCTTATCAGATGCAGAATTAAAATAAGAATAAATGAACAGATGTTATATTGAAATAAAGAAGAAATAAAGAGACTACCAAAACTGGTCACTCATATTTGAAAAAGAACAAAAAATAACTTCTACTTCTGAGAAATTTTAATGAATAATATTAAATGGACCAGTTAACTAGTAGAATACAACTGACAAAAAGATTATGAAATAAATATAAACAAATATACATATACATATATGTATCTCTGATAATCTGAAATGTATTTATTGATATATGTATTACCTTATATGAATGCATGTATGTATCAGGTTGAATTATGTGAAATTGCCATGTTGTATGGCAAAAACAGTCATATATAGGCAATTTCATATGGTTAAGCCTATATATATGAATATTGGATTGAAGATGCACTATATAATATAGGTTTTCCACATAAAGGTGAAAAAGAATTCTTTTGCTTTAAGAATTCTCAGAGTTCTGTCTCACAGCACATAGTCTACATGACAGTAACTTTTTTATCAGAATTGTGGAATTCACACACAGGTCATATACTGCTCATGATAATGATGCTCAATAGTTAATTGGCTTTGTCAGGCACTCGCCTATATCTTCCCACCTTCCTCTCTAACAGTCAAGTTTCTAGACCCAAGGCTCTTGTTTCTCCAAAACTGCTTGCAGAGATAGCTATGCCTTCTTTGCCATTTATTTTAGGCCACTACTTATTAGTGACATCTGATATTACATTCTTGTAAGATGAAGACTGGAGACTGACTTGAAGTATCTGTTAGGAAGCTTTTCTATTTTCAGATTATATTGCATACAAAAACTCTTGCAAGTCAAATCTGTCTCATAATTAAAATAACATGAACAACCTTAAAAAAATTATTCCATGTATGCACACGTATCAAGAAAAACACTGCTTCCATCATGCCACCCACTTCATTGTTTGCAGGGTATCATTGAAATTCATATACTCAGTGATCAGAATCTCCTGAACTCCAGACCTCATTTCCAAACATACACCCTAACCTCCAAAACAAATTTGGTCTTTAGCCTCCTCCAATAACAATAGTTATTGTTAAAAGTCCATACTCTTTAACATGTTATTATATTTTAAAAGCCCAGGGAGGAGGGGGTAAGGGATCTCCTTACTCTGCAGAACTTCTAAGTTCCCAGACAATCAGTTGTTCAAGAACACAATGCCATTCCTCACGCTTTCTTTGCCTGTAAGCTGTTCTCACCCACCTGGTGAAATCTACTTCCCTCCTCATATGTCACCCCCTCAGTGAAATCCTCCTTGATGTCTTCAGGAGCATTTAATGGTTTTTCCTCTATGTCCCCTGAGTACTTTCTTCCTATCTCTACTTGTCTCTCCCACTAGACCATAAATTCACTTTTGTCAGCACCATGCCATCTGAATACACCAGTGTCTAAAACGTAACCTGGTACTATATATGTCTGCTGAATGAATGAATCAAAAAACAAATGAATGCAGGTTATTTACATCAGAGCAATCATGACAGAAACACTAATATTTTACTGTGCAACAAGCCAGAACAATGTTGAAAGAGTGGTCTTCAAACTCAAAACTATCTTCCCGATGACACCAGCCTTAGAAGAGCAGTTTCTGTGTTACCATGGTTGTGCTGGGATTCAAAGGGTTTTTCTTGGTTCTTATAGAGACTACAGCTGTACATCCCCAAGGCTAATTATTCTTCTGATCTCATGGTTTGATTCATGTGAATTGTGGCACCCTATAAGGAAAGTAAAAAGAGATCCACTTAGTTATAAACAATGCTCATTATAGAACAACCTCCAGCCGAGCCAATGCAGAAGGCCTCAGGGAATACTAAACAAAAGATAGTGGATTTTTTTTCCTTGCAAGCACAAAATATTTTTTAACCGTAAAAAGCAATGTGAAGGTTTGTCATCCTGGTGAAAGGATGATTAATTTCCATTGTGTTAGAATGTAACATATGGATTACCTGAAAAAGTTTTAAATTTTACCGAGGAAAAAAAGTAAATTTAAGAATTACTGCATATAAATTTTATACACTTCTTTTAGATAATATAGAAGAGCTAGCCACTCACCCACCCTGAGTTTTATTGTACAATTCTGGCTTTTTTTATTGAAACTGCATTGAAGCTTTTTTCTTCCCATGTTTTAAACTGTGCTGAAATTATAAGATTTGAAAAGCCTTTGTTAATAGCTAGAGAGTCCTGCCATTACCGAATGCCAAGAGAGTAATGAAACACCTAAAATGATAAGGTGCTAGTGTCTGAGCAGAATAGACCTTTGATTGGAAAAAGTTCATGCATTAATATTCAACATTAAGCAGTGATTAATAGATACACCATGTGGATTTTTTTTAGGAGGATAGATAACAGTGTGTCCAATTTTAATGTAAATCTAGTGACAATTTCAGCGTGTTACTCTAAAATGCTCTATCTGATTAGTTTCAGAGGCATAAAAAGAAAATCTTTTCTAGTGAGCACATCCTCTGTGTTAACAGCAAAGC
>NW_012112030.1:11254414-11268378 GCF_000951035.1 Colobus angolensis palliatus
TAAGAATTCTCAGAGTGGATAGTAGTACACTAATGTGAAAGTGAAGAATGACATCCAGGATAACTATTCTCTCTTTGTATTCAGGGGGCTCAGTCTATTAATAAAGAGATTTTGTCTAACCATATTTCTCAAATATTGCTGTCAATAGAGTAAATTGCTGTTATCCATTTAATGTGAGAAACTCATATTTCTCACAGCTTCATCTATCACCCGATCCCATCCTTTCACCTTAAATCTAGACTTCTAATACCAAACACCTTCTGGATAAAATTTGTGTTTAACTCTACATCTGAGGTTAAATTTTAATCTACCCAACCAATGTAGCTCTCCTTCCAACATTGCCTGTTTCTCATTAACACAATCAGTTAGTTACCCTGGCTCAAGAAATTGAGAGGAAAATTGGACTTACTTGCTCCTTCACTTCATGTTTCTAGAGTCTCCAAATAAAAGTTTCCTTAAAAAACTTTTTCAAGCCCTGTTTTAATCTGGATCCCACACAAAAGCAAAATAAGAGACCAAATCTTATATAAAGTTAGTTTATTTGAGAACATAGTTATAGAGAACATTCATGAGAGGCAGCAGTTTTGACCAGAGAAGGAGAAAAAAAATTCAAAAACATGCTATTGATGAGCTTCCCCAAGAGCAAGCATTGCTCAATCTCACAGGATTTTTCTGGGGAGCCTTATGAAATAAGTTTGAGAACTAATAGCTTAGGGGCAACAGGGGAAAGCATATCCATTGGTCCCCATCCCCACTACTTAAGGTTAGAATTTAAGTAATGCATTTCTGCTTGTGCATGAATGAAGGCCAAATGTGGTCCCATGGTGTATTAGTCCGTTTTCATACTGCTGATAAAGACATACCCGAGACTGAGTAGTTTATAAGGAAAAAGAGATTTAATAAACTCACGGTTCTGTGTGGCTGGGGAGGCCTCATGATCACGGCGGAATGTGAAAGGCACATCTCAAATGGCGGCAGACAAGAGAAGACAGCTTGTGCAGGGAAAGTCCCCTTTATAAAACCATCAGATCTCATAAGACTTATTCACTATCAAAGAATAGCATGGGAAAAAGCTGCCATCTCCCAGTGGGTCCCTCCCACAACACGAGAGAATGCTGGGAGCTACAATTCAAGATGAGATTTGGGTGGGGACACAGCCAAACCGTATCACATGGGTATCGCATACCATGAGGCCAGAGAAGGCTCGTGGCAGAAAATAAGAATTATGTGGTCTAGGCCCAAAGTGAGATACTGTAAGGCTGGACTGGGGCAAAGCTAATTGAAACATTTAATAGAAGTGACTAGCAGAGCAGTGGCTGGGTGAGAGATGGTCTGAGAGGATATGAAATGGCCAATATACCCTTAGTCTGCTCAGGCTACTATAACAAAATACCATAGACTGAGTGACTTAAACAACTGGCAATTTATTTCTCACAGGCATGAAGTCCGGGAAGTCCAAGGTCAAGGTGTCAGACCATTCAGTTCCTGGTGTAAGGGTCCTTTTGCTCATTTTCAGACAGTTGTCTTCTTGCTGTATCCTCACACGGTGGGAGAAAATGAGAGCAAGCTCTCTAGTCTCTTCTTATGTGGACACTAATCCCATCAACGAAAACCCTACCCTCATGACCTTACCTAAAGTACCTTCTGAAGGCCCCACTTCCAATACCATTACATTACGGGCTAGAGTTCAACATGGCATTTTGGGAGGATGTAAACATTCAGTCTATAATGCAGCTCATCCCTTGCACCATTCAGATCCAAAATGTCTTCTGTAAAGTGCAAGCAATCATAGAGTTCCCCTTCAAGGTAATTTAAGTCACAATCTCTGAAAAGGCTTAGTATCAGTTATTATTGGAACAAATTCCAGTCTTCACTATTGCAGCCAATTTCAAGGTCATAATTCATATTTATAACCTCCCTTCTTTACTATTTATTCTATTCATTCCCCTCACCATTTGTAACACTTTGGCTGGCCTGAGGTTCTTTGCTAGTTGGATCCAGACTTTTATACTTGAGAGATCTGAGCCCTTAGTTGAGTTACATTTGTTATATTTGTCCACTCACATTTTCCCTAGATCTGGAAATACAGATATTCACCCCTCATGAACACTGTGATTCCACACACACTCCCTCATGTCCCCATTCCATATCACCAATCCTAGACTTCACAGAAATTAGGGTCAGTCCCTCCCTTAGAATAGTCATTACCCACTCACCTTGGCTACCGCAATGGCATGGGCAGCCCAAAGTGATGAAGTGGTAGCTGTAGTTTCAACTTAAAATGAGACAGAGTAAAGGTTCCACTTTGTCTCCTGGTCAAAACAATCTCTTTCTAGAAATTAACGCCATGAATCCTGAAAAACCTGTTTGTGGGGATGGGGAGCACAGATTTCACAAGTGGATCACTGGGAATGATAGTGAGATGAGCCAATTCTACTTTTGCCCCTTGGTTCTGGGACCCATGTATTTTAGCTACTGCAGACAGCACCATATAACAGCCATCGATTTAGTGCATGTACCACATCCAAGAGAACAGCAACCCAACCCATAGGATATTATACTCAAGTTTTTGTCTTCACTGGGCCTCTAGTAACCATTCAATTATTCTGGTTCCAAGTGATGAGATATAGACAGACAAGTGAGCTGTGTGTTTATATGCCCATTCTTCAATCTTCTGTATCATAAAACTAGTCCCCGAGACTGAGAAAATTTAGTGTAAGAAACTATACAACTATATATATCAGATGTTGTATGAGCCCTAGGACAATAATGGTATTAGCAGTGACCCCAGAGGAAGAAAAAGCAAATCTCTATGAGAAGGTGTCAATTCATGAGAGGATTAACTTCTGCTCTTCCAGGGAAACTGAGTCTAATACAATCAACCTACCACCAACTGGCTATAGCCATATTCTTGAAGAATTGGTATTACAATGAGGGCTTAGTGTCATTTTGTGTGCCAGCTAGTTGGCAGTAGTTAGATAAGCTTTAAAGAAAGGGAACCAAGGCCAGGCATGGTGGCTCACGCCTATAATCCCAGCACTTTGGAAGGCCAAGGTGGGTGGATTATTTGAGGTGAGGAGTTCAAGACCAGCCTGACCGACATGGTGAAACTCCATCTCTACTAAAAATATAAACATTAGCCAGGCATAGTGGGCGCATGCTTATAATCCCAGCTACTTGGGAGACTGAGGTGGGAGAATTGCTTGAACCTTCGAGGCGGAGGTTGCAGTGTGCTGAGATGGAGCCACTGCACTCCAGCTTGGGTGACAGAATAAGACCCTGTCTCAAAAAATAAATAAATAAATAAATAATAAATAAATAGAAGAAGAAGGAAAAAGAAGGGGAGCCCTGCTGTGGAACCTGCATAGATATCTCCCTATTATTGTAGTAACTCTGTTCGTGACCCCATCCTGCTAGCACTGGGGTTGTTAAAGGAAGAAGCTTGCTGACATCCACAGGACAAATCCTATGTACCTGGTTACTGAGTGCCTCTTCTGAGGTAGATGCTCGCTGATGGGCATTAAAATGAGACACATATACACACTTTGTGGTCATTTCGTGGATCCAATTGCATGTATCTTTCTATGGTTTTTTTGTCTATTTCTAATTGTCTTTCTTTGGAGTCTTAACCAACTAGCCAAACCATTAACCTCCCAGAAGCCCAAAACTCAGATCACTTTTGCTTGCATGCAAAGTGAACTCCCTATTGTTATCTTTGAAGATCTGCCTTCACCATGTTTTCTTAGAGCCATCCCTGGATGAACCTATAGTGTAATGATTATCCAGTAAAACTAACATTAAAAAAATCACACCAACATATCTATGAATCAAGCTCAAATTTCTGATTCCTTTGTCATTTAGTCACAGGGAAGCCAATGATGCCATAGCTGTGAGTGGTGGGTAAGGGACTGGTACCTCACAGATACTTTAGAAGTTTTCCCACCTATTTGTATAATTTACTATGTCTTCTGGAACTTCTCAGGCCCAATATTGAATAGTACATTCATAATGGATCATTGTTCTTCCTGCTCACCTTTATGACATAGTAGGTTTGATAATATCCAGCTCAGTCCCATAGTCAATTTGTGTTCCAAGACTGTGCATGCAGCCTCTACCAGAATTCAGTATCATGTCAGGTCAGGAATTATCTTTCAAATGTTCCATAATTCTCTGTTATAGGAGGAATGGCCTTGCTCTAGTACACTAGGACTTTTTTTGCTGAGAGTCTTCTGTTTAAGTTTGTCTTCTGCAACATATAGGTAACTTGCCAGGATGGCTAAAACCTAGCCAGTTCTTCCTAATCATGTCAAGTACCATTTATGTCACTGTCTTAGTCAGTTTTCTGTTGCTATGACTGAATACCTGGGACTGGGTAATATATGAAGAAAAGAAATCTATTTCTTACAATTTGGGAAGCTAGGAAGTCCAATATCAAGAGAGCCCATCTTGTGAAGGCCTTCTTGCTGGTGAAGGGGGACTCTGCAGAGCCCAGAGGCTATGCAGGGCATCACATGGCAAGGAGGCTCAAGAAAGAGGGCCAATCTGGCTTTTTATAATGGAACCACTCTTGTGACAACCAACCAACTCTTGTGATAACCCAAAGATCTATTAATTCATTAATATATTAAGCCATGAATGGACGAATCCATTCATAAGGCCAGAGCCCTTATGGCCCAATCATCTCTTAAAAGTTCCACCTCCCAACACTATTACTTTGGAGATTATGTTTCAACATGAGTTTCAGAGGGCACAAACATTCAAACCATAGCCAACATAGTGAGCCAATAGGATGTGTTTCAGAATATTAAAATGATGAAAGTCCTGATGACTATATAGTGACAGAGAGCAGGAGACTTAACATAGCTCTGAGATAAAGCAACAAATGTATATCATTCTTCATCTGTGTAAGTCATCTGTTTTTTAATTTCTCTTACTGAGAGGGACTGAGGGATCACATCCACCAAACCAGTAGTACGAAGCAGCAGTATACCAAGTGTCAGAGGCTGAGTTGATCCTTTCTTGAAAAGATACTACCTTCAACTTGTAAATTGGATGATCGTTTAGTTACTTTTTAGAGTTCATTGTCATATGCCCTGATCTATTGGGTTTATTCATAAGCTGAACAAGAATTAATTAGTGTTATAAGGGGACTAATAACTTATGCAACTCTTAAGTATTTTCATAGTTGTGTTAACCTCTGAAATTCCTTTCGCCATGAAGTACAATTTCTGATTACCATCTTTGCTGGAATGGAACAAGGTGGGGATGTAGATTAAGGAGATTTTACCTGGCCTCTCCAAATATAATGGCTGCTATTTCATAATCAGGTAGTCAATGTAAGGTTCTTCCATCTATAGAGTATATCTATCCAAACTATATATTTAGGTGCCTAGGGAAGTAACTACAGGGCTTGTCTATGTTCCTATTAGATTTATTTGAGATAGACTCCAACCCAAACTCTGCTTATCAACTGAAGACACCACAGGAGTGGAAGAAATCACACCTAATAGAACAGATGAGAACTCTGGTAACACTACTATTTAAAAAGGCAGCAAAGAAAAACACTCAGCAAAAGGGACAGAGGAAGAGAGATCAGAACAGAGAATGAATGAGAGCAATATGCAACAAACCTAGGAAGGAAAATATTTTAAGGAGAAAGAATCGGTCGCCAATGTGAAATATCACTGAGTATCACAATGGGATAAACAATGAAATAAGGCAAATAGTTGTGGAAAACGGGAAGATATTATTTTCCTTTGCTAGAGCAGTTGAAGCAGAAGAGCAGGAACAGATGTGGGATCACAGCAGGGTGAGAAGTGTCTGGAAACTGAGGAAATGTAAGCAATCGAGTTTAAATATTTTAGTAAGTTGGCCCTTGGAAAGAGGAAGGATGAAGGGATGATGGCTTGAAGAGCAGGAAGAAACAGAGCAAGGATTTTGTGGTTCTTCCTGTTGCTGTTGTTTAGGACTGGGATGGTATTAATATGTCTTAATCAGATCACAGACAGAAATCAAAATATAAGAGATTCTTCTTTATCCCCAAAGCCTCCATTCTTCTAATTCTAATATTAATGATAAAATAAAAATCTCTATAGCCTCCTTCTTGTATTAGAATCATTGATCTCTTATATTGGCTGTTTTTATGTCCTATATCTTAATTTTATTTTCTTATTGCTGATGACTTAATGTAGTAAAATTTGTAGTAAAATTTGCAAAACTACTAGACTACAGCATAAGAGAAGAAAGGAATAGTCACCATTACCTGGCCTAAATTGAAGCTGCTCAAATTTGAATTATTATTGCTTTTGAGGAGACAGCAACCTATTTCAGTTTATTGTTCCTTAATATATGACAGCACTGGACAATTAAAGATCACACACACACACACTGATGACGGAAACTCTTGTATTGCAAAATGGGATATTCTGGTGTGCCAGAAAAGATTGATTAAGCAGTGAACCTCAGACAAAGTGTATGGTTGTTTCCAAATAATCGGGCCTTTGGAATTATTGAGGTTATAAATGAAAGCAGGTGTCTAATTTCTGATGAATGCATTTACCACTGTGAACACAGATCACCAGTGTGCACATGCATACATCTGTGTGTGTAGTACACCATTTTTAGAAGATCCCATATTCCATAGAATTTAATTTCCTTTATTGCTTTTTATTCACAGAGTGACTCTGAATGTGTTCTCATAGAAATAAATCTGAATATATGTGATGTGTGTTGTGAAGATGTGTGTGAATTTGTACAGAAATACATAGGTTCAGATATGTAAATGAACATATTTGGGCACATATATTTGTGTTTGCATGTGAAAATTAAGGTATAGTGGCAGGTGCTAAACTCAATTGAATTGTACTTGTGTCTTTAAATATAATAAAACATTTTCCTTTAAATGTTGGAAAATAATTATTAAGTATGCATAATTAACTGATAATAACATAAATTTCTTAAGAAATACTATAGCCTTAAATGTTACTAAATTACAAAAAAAAACTGGAGTTATTGGAAAAAAATTGCTCTAACTCAGCCCTCTTTTTATAGTAAAGAATTAACTATAAAATATGTGAATCCAAAATATTATTCTTACCTTGATGTGATATTAATGTATGTTTAGGAAAAATCAAAAGGGAATTCTTTATTGAACAAGGAATCCAGCAACAGCAATTCATGGAGCCTGATCAGGTACCTACAGGCTCATTCTCTATTAAGTTTTTCATCTAACATAGGCTCGCTCTTCAACACTGTATGGACTTTTATGATTCTATAGAGGAAGAAAATAAAATGGAAGTCAAGGAAGCATTTTTATTAGGCCATTTACTCCTCTTAATATAGTCTTTCCCTTTGAGCATTTACAATAAAAATGGACTTAATCTTTTGCCTTCCCATGGGAAGTCTAACAAAAGAAAATGGAATTGTAGAAAGACCACACATATCACAGACAAAGTATTTTTAGAAACTGCTCTCTCAGGAAGTGGCTAAGTTTTATGGCTGATATAATTAAGTCAATCTTAGGGAACTTCACCATTTTTTGACACCCAGAAGCTTAGCTTTAGCATGAGTTGGATTTTTTTTCTTTTCTTATAATGCATCACTAAATTGTAAGAATATTCGATAATTGTCCTCAATAGAAAGTTCCTGTAATACATTGAAATCATATAATATTTTAGCCACTGGCATATCATAACAATTTATAACCCAAAGACTACATTTATTTCTAATTATATTTATTTCCTTAGCCACCAAGATCTAAGTAACAGATAATATTTATATTTCTAACAACTGTGCTTTATTTATGCAAATGAAGAACAGAAATAAGCTTTCATTATTAAGAAACAACTATGTGCCTGTCACTGCAAAATATGTTTTCACATATATTGCTGACTTCTTGCAATAACCCTAAAAGATTAATATCATTAACCCGTTTTATAGACAGTACAACCAAAAAGTTAGATTCAGATCCAGATCTTTCTGATTGAAAAGCCCCTACTTTGGACTGACAGAGAGAATGAAGACTTACTTCAGTTTGATTGCCTTGAATGGGCTTCAGTTATTCACTGTTCTCCAAGCCAGCCACACTTGTCTGCAACTAGATTTCACAGGTTCCTTTTACTTCAAACTAAGTGAGAATATGGACATGCACAACCCTCAGTGCTGGCCCTTGGAAATCTCAATGTCCCACAAGGCGTAGGGTTTGTGGCTTTGGTCCTGGTTCATGTATCCATCAACCAACTGTTACTGAGCACCTAGTATTTTAGGGACTAGGAAGAAAACAGAAAAAGTTTCAGGCTTTGTGGATCTTACATTCTATCCGTTCTATGTGGTTGGGTGTAGGGAGATATAGCTAAATGCATAAATAAGTCTCTGAATACTCTTTGACTAATACCACCAAAACCATACCTGCTTAAGGACTTAAATCTTTTTAAGGTAGGCCTTATGGAAGTTGGGGATATGCATTATTATAGCAATGGACTACCATCTGCCTTGACCCCACCCCAGTTCATAGTTACCCTGAATAATTTAAGAGTCAAAGGAATAAACCCCAAGTCAAAACCAGTATCCACAAAACAGGAGCATGAGGCGAGGCAAGGGTTAATTGTTGCTCCCAACGCAGTGCTGCTCCTATCTTTAATGTGAAGATAAATATGAGAACGAAAAGGAGAAATCTAAAGTGGTCCTGATGGGTCTGATTTAGGTGAATGGGAGCCACTTCAAATGCTAACAACATCATTAGGAGCACATAAATAGGCTGCTCATTGTGTTGGCGAAAGTGGTTGTTCGCAGCAGCACAATGTTGTTTAAATGTTCGGAAACAATCTCTTAATATAACTCCCCACCAATTTTTGTTTTGGTTTAGTGTTTTAAAATCATAGTTTTTTGGCACCCTGAAGTCAAGTCTTGTTCCCATGTGCATTTTTACCTTCTCTCGTTATGTTTCGTCTTTGACCCTCAGTGGAGAAAACGGACGTGTTCCAATTCCAGGGCTACTATTTATATGCTAGCTAAAGCTATATTTTTTCCAAAAAATAAAAAAAACCTCTCTGAATCTTGGCTTGTAGGAAGTTCATTTTTACTATAGGAACAATAATGCCTACCATGGAGTGTTTTGAGAATCCAATGAAACTTAACTTGCCTAAATGTGTAAGTAGGCATTTGGTAAATTTAGCTAAATCCCTGGAATATCTGTTCAGTTTTAATACTGTATGAATGTAATATTTTACAGAAACTCTTTTTTTTTTTTAATTTTGTGCCTGATTCAAGTAGATCTTCAATGAATACTTGTGAATTAAATATTTTCAACATAATGCACATAATGAAAGTAACTATGTACAACTTGATGGTTGTCATATTTGTGGCATATCAAATCATTGTACCACGAGTGTTTTAGTTCAGAATAAAAACCCAGTTTTCTTAGTGGTTTTTCTCTTTAGAGTGTGGCTCAACACTAGAAGAGCTCTTTAAACATCAGAGCTGCTCCACAATGGAATGAATTGAATTGTTCAGGGGTAAACTCCACATTTCTGCAAATATTCACAAAAAGGCTGAATGAACACCTATCAAGAAGGTGGTCAGAGAGGATTTCCAAATTGGCCCCAAATGACTTCCAAGTTATCCCCTCTCGATGATCTCATAATACTAAATATCAAGCGGTTCGTTTAAATGCAAGTAAGAAAAAAGAAGCTTTGATTTCCTATTGCATATTTCACCGGGGTACTTTGAGCATTACTCCATTCCAAATTCCCTTTGTAGAAAATAATACTTACTCACAATAAAATTGCCCTGCCAAGGCACTAGTCTGAGTTTTTACATGTATTAACATACGTAGTTCTCACAAAAACGCTAAGAGGTATGTACTAGTGGTATTGCTCTGTCACACATAAGGAAAACGAGGCACAGCAAAGCTAAATAACTTGCCCCAGGTAAAGTAAGAAAGAAAATGTTGGAGCTAGGAGTTAAATCCAGGCAGTCCAGCTCTGAAGCCCACTACTAGCATGCAGTACCAAGGGCCTCACATAATACAATCTTGTTTCTCATAAATCCAGACTTTGTCCCACTAATCTAGAAGCACTTTGAAGGCAGGGGCCATTTCTGTTTTCATTCACCACTGCACCTATAGTACTTGACATATAATAGTTAAATAATGAATAATTTTGTTTCATGTATAAAGATTATCACTTATTTTTCGTATCTTGTATCATAGAAAAACATATTGCTTAGCTTTCATACCAAGGTATTATTTACTATTTAGAGGTAAGAAGTGGTTCAGAAATATTTGTTTATACTATATTCAGAATCAAAAGACCTTTGGCTGGGCATGGTGGCTCTCACCTGTAATCCCAGCACTTTGGGAGGCCGAGACAGGAGGATCACTTGTGGTCAGGGGTTCGAGACCAACCTGGCCAACATGGCCTCATCTCTATTAAACCTCATCTCTACTAAAAATACAAAAATTAGATGGGTGTGGTGGCGTGCACCTGTAATCCCAGTTACTCAGGAGGCTGAGGCAGGAGAATCACTTGAACCCAGGAGGCAGAGGTTGCAGTGAGCCCAGATTGCACCACTGCACTCCAGCCTGAGTGGCAGAGTGAGACTCTGTCTCAAAAAAAAAAAAAAAAAGAATTGACCAGGTTCAAGCAATTCTTCTGCCTCAGACTCCCAAGTAGCTGGGATTACAGACATGCACCACCATGCCCAGCTAATTTTGTATTTTTAGTAAACACAGGGTTTCACCATGTTGGCTATGGCTGGTCTCGAACTCCTGACCTCAGGTGATCTAACCACCTCGGCCTCCCAAAGCGCTGAGATTACAGGCGTGAACCACTGCACCAATGTGCCCCATTTTCTTAGGCTAAAGCCTGAAGTCCTATACAAGACCTACAAAACCCTTTATGATGAAATCCCAGCAGCCTCACCTGCTGCACCTTGTACCACTGTGCCTGTTGTTCCCTGCCTTTAGTCTATCTCACCATCATTTCTTCTTCATGCCTGTGTCATTCCCACATCAGTGGCTCTGCATGCCATTCCATTGGCCTAGAACATGCTCTCCTTTCCTCCACTGCCATCCTTACCTAGTTCATTCCTACTCCCCAAAAGCTACTCTCTGACAAAGACATAGTCTCCAACTCCTCCAACTGGGGCACCTTGCATCGTGACAGGCTTTCATCATACTCTATACATTTCCATTGTGCAAACTACCAATATTTTAATTAGCTTATTCTGTTTCTTATTCATTTGTTCAAGAGATACTTGTAGATGAGCACCTATTTTAGACTGGGTACTTTTCTAATCCCAAAATATAGCCATGAACAAAATACACCAAAACTCCTACCTTCAGGTATCTTCCATTCTAGTGAGAAATACTAAGTATCCCCACTAAAATATAAGTTACATATAGTCTGTGACTATTTCTGTCTTGTTCACTGATGCATCCCCTAGCACCTAGCACAAATTGTTGTTTATGGTATATTTCAGCAAAAATAACTTGGGTAATGATATGGAAAGAAAGAACCTTAATATCTTAGTGGCTTGAAGCAGTGCAGAGTTTTTGGTGGCTTTTTTTTTTTTTTAAGTCATTCTACATGCCCATCAGGTTGACTGGGAATGCCTCCTATCTTGCCACAGTCATTCAGAAACATGGGCCAGTGGTACAGACATTATCTCAAATGTTGCCAATCACTATGACAGAAGAGAGAAAACTATTCAGAGATTTAACCAGTAGTTAAATGACTCCCCAAGAGTTTTAGCAGAAGTTAAATACTCCAGCTTAGACATGCGCAAGACACTTCCGCTTACGAATCACTGCTCAAAATTAGTCATCTCCCCATAGCCAACTATAAGTGACCAAAAGGAAAAGCCGTATTTTAATTGTCAGCAGTACTACTGGCTAACTCAGATGGAAAACAATAAATATTTGGGGAAAAAATGACTGAATCACAATGAACAGTAGTTGTGATATAGATAAAAGCCCTACCTCTTTCTGTATGAAATATACCTGTTCATAGGATGTGCATAGCATGGATAGAATAGGCTAATGATAAAATGAGTTTGCATTCTTTCAGCTTACAAAATCTACTGATAGTTTGCTTAAACACAACCAAGAATGACAAATTTGCTATCCACAACATATGGAGTAGACATCCTATAGGCAAATAACTGAGAATTCACCGTATATTAAAAAATGTTTCTTCATATGAACTATACCATATTTCATAGGTCAATTTCATTAGACTGGCTCACATGGCTGGTCTGGCTGAGACACAGTCTACAGAGTTGATTAAAAAGTAAGATTGATTGCACATCTTGTTCTTCTTGCTGACCATAATTTTGTATTTTGCCTGAACATTCAATTTTCTATGTTTAATTAAAAATTAATTAAAATTTGTTAGAGTATAAATTGCATCTCATCATTTCATTGAATCCTAACTATAGGTCATGCCTCTTAAACACAGAAATGGTCTAGCATTTTATTTCAGTAAGAAGCAGAAGAATTGTCAGGATTATTTTGGTGCCCAGATGGGGATTTGGTATTTGTTTAACTAAATTCTGCTTTAATTTAGGGCATGAAAGGAGGCTTTTGGACTTAATTTAGAAGGTTTAGCCAGAGTGACAAGAAAATCCAATAGGAGGCCAGGCACAGTGGCTCACGCCTGTAATCCCAGCACTTTGGGAGGCTGAGGCAGGCAGATCACAAGGTCAGGAGATTGAGACCATCTTGGCCAACATGGTGAAACCCCATCTCTATTAAAAATACAAAAATTACCTGGGTGTGGTGGTGTGCACCTGTAGTCCCAGCTACTTGGGAGATTGAGGCAGGAGAATCCCTTGAACCCAGGAGGCAGAGTTGCAGTGAGCAGAGATTATGCCAGCCTGGAGACAGAGCGAGACTCCATTTCAAAAAAAAAAGAAAGAAAGAAAAAGAAAACCCAATAGGAATTCCTCCTCAAGGTTTACGATTTTTGTAAAAATCTGTTTGTGTCTGCTTAGTGGAATTCTCAGCTACAAAATTCTGATGATTATAAGCCCTTCTGAAGGAACAATCCACAATACTATGTCTTAGATCAGTGCTTCCCATCTGTGGTCCATGGACATATACTCAGGAGCCTAAGCATTCTCTATATAAATTGTTAAATGTTATGTTTCTATTTGATACAATGTATATTGTTCAAATTGTATATATTCTACATAATCAGGGTGACAAATGTTGACATTTGCTTTTATGCTTGTTATTTCACTGACATCAAGCAGTACTATACTACTTTAGTTATTCTAACCATTTAATATATAGAGAATAATAAGAGAATAGTGGATTCAAGCCAAGTATCATGTATGACAAGCTAAGTAAAGGATAGTTTTAAAGGAAGAAGATTAATGTCAACATAACTACATAAAGCTAAAAAGAACCTGTACTGTCACAGTCAGTACTAAATACACCCACCAAATGCAGTGTAGTCAGCAAAGATCATCTGCCATGTTAAAACAATGTTAACAATTTGTATCTTAAGTGTTTTAGTTTTATTTGATTGGTAAATTGTGTTATATTCTATATGCACCATAAACATTTGATTTCTTATTCATCTGAGAGTTTATATCTGATTTGACTTCACTAAGAATAAAATTCAAATCCCTTACTATGATATGTAAGTCCCTGAATGATGTGGCCTCTTCCTAACTGGCTTGTTGCCACCTTGTTACACTATCCTTTGACCATCAAGCTCCTGCTTCATCTGCATTTCTGGCAGTTCTTTTTGTACTGGTGTGTCTTCTGCCTGGACAACTCTTTTGACTCTTACTAAAAATACTTCCTGGCCTGCCGTAATGGCTCACGCCTGTAATTCCAGCACTTTGGGAGGCCGCGGCGGGTGGATCACCTGAGGTCACAAGTTCGAGACCAGCCTGGCCAACATGGCGAAACTCTGTCTCTAGTAAAAATACAAAAATTAGACTGGCGTGGTGGCAAG
>NW_012112030.1:11269153-11273393 GCF_000951035.1 Colobus angolensis palliatus
TAAATAACAAAATCCATCTCTCACTCATGTCCAGAACTATATTCCTTAAAGTCTTTGCTAATTTTATGAGAGGAAAATGGCATGTTATTATTTTAATTTGCCTCTGTGATTACCCATGGCATTGGACATCTAAATGTATTTATTGGCTATACATAATTTGTCACGGAATTTCATATACTGTACTTTCTGTTAGGAAATTATTTATTTATTTGTGTTATTTGTGTAATCAGAGGAATAATATTTTAATCAACTTGTGTATTTAAAAAACGTCTCCACTTTGCTCTTTGGCTTTCAATATGTTGTGATTTCTTTTGGCACCCAATGCTCTCCTTTTATGGCATGAAGGCTGTTCAGTGTTTTTCCAGTGGAAGTTGTTAATCATATTTCATCAGTGAATAATCTGAGACTAAGAGAAAAAAAACCTTACAAATGACTCATGTTTGGTAGGATCTGTCTAACTCTAAAATCCATATTCTTTTCACTCTACGTGTCAACTGACTTCCATACAGTTGGAGAGGCACCTTACCTCAATATTTGCGGCAGATAGTCGTCTTAGTTTGAGCTGCTATTCCAAAAGCACCATAGACTGGGTGGCAGAAATTGGTTTCTCACAGTTTTAGAGGCTGGAAAGTCTAAGATCAAGGTGCTGGCCAATTTGCTTCCTAGCGAGGGCTGTCTTCCCGATTTGAAGATGGATGCCTCCTTGCTGTGTCTCACATGTGGAGAGAGAGATCATCTCTCTTCTTATAAAGGTACTAATCCCATTCCTGAAGGTTTCACCTTCATTTCCTAGTTACCTTCCAAAAGCCCCGCCTCCAAATATCATCACATTGGGGATTAAGGCTTCAACATATGAATTTGGGGCAACATAGACATTTAGTCCATAGCAGATAGTTAAGTAAATCTATATTAAATCTGTATTTTTATGCATATGTTTAAGGGAGGAAATAAGTTTCATTGCTTTATTGTCATAGTCACATGAATATGTCATGAATATCATCTAACAAAAGGGATCCCGGGACCCTGAATTTTAGGAAGCCTATCTTGATGGTTTCTAATGGAAATTGCTTATTTGCCTGCATTAAGTTTGTGCCAGCCAACTGAAATTTTATGTTTCTGAGCTTTGGACCAACCTTTTATCATTTCAGTGTGGTGATAGTGTATCTCATATTAATCAGAAATTCTAATTGATCAGAAACTCCAATTGATATGAGTTCTAATCAGAACTCACAGTTCCATATGCCCTTGATTAATACAAATGGGAAAAGGCATTATTTCCTAGTTACCTATTAGGTAGACAAAAATGTTTTCTAACATAGAATCCATGAGGGGAGAAGATAACAATATTACTCTTTGCAAAAAACGTTTTAAGTCATTATCTAGGACCATCTTTATTCCCAACTGACTGTACAAAGTATTGGCTGTTAAGAGAATGCAGGACTTTAAAATGACTTTCTCATATTTAATTTGTTAGAAGTCAGTTAATTGTTACATCCTGAACCACAAGCTTATTTAATACTAGAAGATGAGTTAATAATAAACTGCTCCATTTCATCAAGAGTGATGGACCTATACGGTTACCAATGAAGCAGAACCAAGGTAGGAAGACATGAGGTACAGTGACAAAGAAGTGGGAGAGAATTGCAATATAACATGTTCAATTGTGAAATCAAGTGCACATTTAAATATTTTTGTGTTATTGCTAAAGGAAATGTTATTTTTGATTAAGTTATTAAAGCCATTAAATTTGATTTTTTTATTCTCTAACTAAATTATTTTATTTTAATCTGTGGTTTGGTCAAGTTGTCTTTGGCCTACCTTCCCACAAGACATCAGTGACAATGTTGGGACCAGAATTCAGGGGTCACCAGAGTCCATTGTAGTATTCTTGTAACCATACTTCACTACTTTTTTTTTTTGAGACGGAGTCTCGCTCTGTGGCCCAGGCTGGAGTGCAGTGGCGCGATCTCAGCTCACTGCAAGCTCCGCCTCCTGGGTTTACGCCATTCTCCTGCCTCAGCCTCCGGAGCAGCTGGGACTACAGGCGCCCGCCACCTCGCCCGGCTAGTTTTTTGTATTTTATTAGTAGAGACGAGGTTTCACAGTGTTAGCCAGGATGGTCTCGACCTTCTGACCTCGTGATCCACCCGTCTCGGCCTCCCAAAGTGCTGGGATACTTCACTACTTCTAACTCAGAGGATGATTTGATTTGTAATTACCACAATTACATGTGCAATCTATCTGCTGCTGGCACTTCTGTGCACGCGGCCATTGCACATGGATACTGTTAAAATAAATTGAATAACACATGTAGGAATACATACAGAGATAAACGATTTCTGTAAGCCCAGAAAAGATACAAAGAGCCATGAAACTTTAAATGAAATTCGTGTTTCTGGAGCAGCCAAATCAATCATGATCCCCGGCAAGAACATGCTTTGATCAGCATCAATTTTTCATACAGTCTTACATATAATGGTCACCTTGAAATACTGTCATTTAAAAAAATTAATTTCCATAGTGCTTTTTAACCTTGTTTTGGTGTTATAGCCCCTTTATTTGTTCAATTTCTGATTAGGCTGTATTATATGCATTTATTTCTCTAATGGACCCCCTTAGTTGAACAGGCAATAATGCCATAATATGAGATTAAATACAATTATGACTGCCTTCTCAATGGCTTGAAATATACTCACAGTAAAAAAATAAATGCTATAAATGCAAAGTGCCCTGGTAGAATTGTGCTTATAGAGGGAGACAGCACAAAATGTCAGATAAATGATGAGGCTCAGAAAGGATCTTTATAACATTTTGTTAACTTTCTGTCAGTTTTCATTTTACATAACAAGATAGACTAAAAAACAATAATATGAGAACAATTTTGCATCAATATGTAGAGAAATAGAAGAACATTTTGTTTTTCCAGAATGTTTTGTCTCGTCACTAAAGTAGCATAGACTTAGCAATTAAATAGTATGAAGCTGATGAAATTAAGAGCTAAAACAAAGACATGGAACTAGCCCATAGTTTGGTACATAAAGTGTGTCTCTGCCAGTTGTTCTTTGCACTATTTAATTCAGTCACAATCTCAGTGATGTCCCCGAGCTTTCGGATCACAGAAATGAGAATGCTACTATTCCTCCACTGCAGGCCTGTGGACCTCTCATTGTTTACCTGAAGATAAGCTTCATCTCTGGTTAATGGCAAAATTATATTCTGGCCTCCAATCTAGTGCTTTTGTTAACTCAGCATTATTTAGAAAAATCTAAGGACAAGAGTCAGTCTGGACCCTGGTGTGGCTTCTATGTGAAATTCAGTTTATTTGAAGGCTCATTGAAATTCATTTTGTACATAAACAAAAACCTACCAGGTTTTTTCCCCCAAATTCATTTGATCACCAGATCTGAAAGTATTGAATACATCCCTAAAACCTAGTGCAGTGTCTAATCCTGAAGACACTTCAAAATATTAGTCTTGGGGCAATTCTGGGTTCTGTGAGAGAAACAGAAAAATCAGACAATGCATTTCTTCCTTCAGGTACTTTAGCATCTGCTTGGAATGCCAAAGCAGAACAACTAGAGAATAAAAGCTATGTGTATATTGTATAACCAGCTTATATACTATGACCCACAACCAAAATCCAACCTGCAATTACAGCTAGGGTTTCTAACTTTTCTCTTAAAAACATGTCTACTCCTCTTCTTCTGATTATGAAAACTGAACAATATAACAATTTTAAAAAGAAAGGGAAAATGAAAACTAGAAAGGAAAAGCATACAGATGACTATTTCTTTAAATTTTTCTCTGATCTTTGTGTGAGAGACTTGAAACGAATTGTTTATTTATCAAGCTCATTCACTTTACCTTCCTAGCAATTTCAAAGTTGACTGCTCCTACAAGATGAGGAAATTAAATGATGAGAGAGAAGTAGGCACTGATGGGATGGGATGAAGGATTTGATGATAAGGACTGATTTGATCTCCTTAAAATCCTAGACTCTAGCCCAGGATTATTGTCTTAAGTATTCTCTTCTGTTATCATCCAATTCAGTCTCTAGGATTGAGATACTATTGTTCTAAGAAACAATGTATATTTTCTATCTATTACATGAATCTTTCCCTCCTTTAGATATGCCTGGATGCTTCTCTGTGTGGGTGGGTGATTTTTAAAGATGTTAGTTATTATCGGTCTCTACTAGAATCACCTGCTCTTTTTTTTTTATTATGCCACATTAGAAAAA
>NW_012112030.1:11274633-11276040 GCF_000951035.1 Colobus angolensis palliatus
TATTGTCAGTCTACATAGACAATCATATGTTGGTCACATCTGCTGAAAAACATGGGTTTATGTGGAAGTTTTCCCTGACATTTAGAAAACAGCATAAGCCAGGATAAAATTTGCTTGAATTTGTCAATGCAACATCAATACTTCTACGAGCAGTAGACTCGAGTTTTAAAGTAGTGATAACCCACAGGATGTATTCTTCCATTGTCTTATATATAACAAGCTGTTTCTCTCCCTATTAGGCTATTCTTATATTGCTATAAAGAAATGACACTGGATAATTCATAAAGAAAAGAAGTTTAATGGGCTCATGTTTCTGCAGATTGTACAGGAAGTAGGGCACTGTCATCTGCTTCTAGGGAGGCCCTGAGAAGCTTTTACAACCATGGCAGAAGGGGAAGCAGAAGCTTACATGTCACGTGGCGAGAGCAGGTGCAAATGAGTGCAAAGAAAGTGCTACACACTTTTAAATGACGAGATCTCATGAGAACTCACTGACTATCTCAAGGACAGTACCAAGGGGGATGGTGCTAAACTCTTCATGAGAAATCCACCCCCATGACCCAATCACCTCCCACCAGACCCTATTTCCAACATTGGGGATTACATTTCAATATGAGTGGGGACATGTGATTTGGGTGGAAACACAGATCCAAACTATGTCACCCTGTTACCCTCCGAGTGGGGACCTCCAGATTTAACAACCTTAGGGAAATGGAGTAGGAGAGCCTCATGGCAATGGTTCCTGTCTAAGGTATAACAAAGAGTTACTAAAGAAAAATGAAAAAAAAAGAGACAGAAAAACAGAAAGCAGGAATAAAAAGTATTGTAAATGCAAGAAAAAATATGTTTACATGAAAATGTCACAAGAAGTGTCAGATGAATAAACACAATTTGTGAAACATACATGTCATAGTTAATTTTATGTGTCAACTTGACTTGGCCATGGATGCTCAAATACCTGATTAAATATTATTTCTGGAAGTGCCTGTGAGGATGTTTCCAGGAGAGATAAGTATTGGAATGGATGAACTGAGTAAAGCAGATGGCACACTCCAACATGGATGGGCATCATTCAATCCACTGAGGGCTTGAATAGAGCAAAAAGACAGAAGAATGCTGCGTTCACCTGCTCTCTGCTGGACTACTTGGGCTGGGACATCTATCTTCTTCTGCCTTTGATGCTTCTGGTTCTCAGGCCTGGGGATTTAGCCTGGAATCTACACCATTGACCCTCTCGCTTTCAGGCCTTTGAACTTCACCTGGCCTTCCTGCATGTCCAGATTGCAGACAGCAGATTCTGTGATTTCTTAGCCTCCATAATCACGTGAGCCAATATGTCATAATAAATATCTTTAAAGATATAGAGTTAATAAAATTTGCATCCTGATATAAATGTAAGCATTGTGA
>NW_012112030.1:11277340-11278933 GCF_000951035.1 Colobus angolensis palliatus
AAAAGGTGAGACTGCCTCTGAAGAAGCTGAAAGCAAAGTAGTGGGTCTGTAAGATCTCAACATAATCAACAGTAGCTGTGTATCCATAGGTGTGATACAGAATGCTGTCATACATCTCACCACCACTCCAAAGCTTTACCATGCTGCTTAGCACATTCAAGCCTCATCTCAGATCTTGCCGGACTCATTAAGATGGAGAGTCTAAAGGACAAAACTAAATACTTGCATGATGTTTAAATTGGGCAACAGAAATACAATCTACTTAGAAAGTGGTGTCGTGTTATTCCATTTTTCAAGAGTTTAATCCTCACATTGGTTGTTATTTGCTATGAAGACTCAAGGCATCATTTCACTTGATTTAGCCTAGCCCTACCACAGTGATGGCAAAATAAGTTCTATTAGCCCAGCAGCATGCATCAGACAGTCTGAAAACATTCTAAATGATTACCACTGAATAAGAGAAAAGAGAGCCATCAAGCCTCATTGAGAGAGGCATGTCAAATCATCTACCAAGATCATTTACCACCCTGTTCATTGTTTTACTCACCAGACACCCTCACGCAGCTCTCTTCAGACCCTGTGTCAGCGAAATTACAAAATGTCCTTGGGATCATTCACACGCAGTTGAAACTATGAATCTTTAATCTGGAAATGCCAAATTTTCTGGGAAGAAAAGCATTTGAAAAATGCCTTACAATGTCATTATTTTCTGCCCTGAGGGCTGCTGCCCCTTTTGCAAACCAATTTTTAGAAATTAGACTTTTTTCAATACTTTGTAAGTCCTTGAACCAATGTACAATGTCAACTACAATATTTTATGTGTTTCAAGACAAAGAAAATTCTTTTTTATTAATAGTTATATGTCTGGCCCTTAAAATGCTGTAAAATAAAATGCTTCACTGTGGGAAAGGCTATCATGGGGTCATTGGATAAGTTACTAAAAATATTTTTTCGTTTTTAGGACATTTTAAGTTTAGCTTCTGCTGCTGTTGAAATAAAGAAAACCCTTAATTAACATTTCTGCAACTTCTCATTTTTTTGTCATCTTCTGTATAACGAGTTGAGTCATTACACGAGGGCAACTTTAATAAACAAATCTGGTAATTTTTTTGGATAACATTTTATTTTGTGTCTTCTTATAAATGAATATTTAATGATCTTTACATTCTGCAGAAAGATTTACACTTTCAAATGCTAGCCATTAATTAATGGAAGCAGTACAACATTTTATAAAACACCTTTATTTATTTTTAAAAACACCCCAGTGTATAGAGGTTTTTTGTTGTTGTTTTGTTTTTGTTTTTGTTTTCTGAGACGGAATCTCACTCTGTCTCCAAGACTAGAGTGTCGTGGCGCAATGTTGTCTCACTGACAACTTCACCTCCCAGGTTCAGGTGATTCTCCTGCCTCAGCCTCCCAAGTAGACAGAATTACAGGCATGCACCACCACACCCAGCTAATTTTTGTATTTTTAGTAGAGACGGGGTTTCACCATGTTGGCCAGGCTAGCCTCAGCCTCCCAAGTAGACAGAATTACAGGCATGCACCACCACACCCAGCTAATTTTTGTATTTTTAGTAGAGACGGGGTTTC
>NW_012112030.1:11280373-11282432 GCF_000951035.1 Colobus angolensis palliatus
GTACTGAAAACTGAAGTTTAAGTGTCAATATGCTAAATAAATATTTACATTTCCCTAAGTACAAGTCATAAATTGCGAAGTAACTAGAAAGGAAACTATTGATCTTCAGCTTATCTGCCTTTGTGCAGATATTTATCAGGTTCAATATTTGACAAACTTGTCTAACCATAAGAACCGTCTGGGCCCCTTGTTAAAATACTGATACCCAGAAGTAATTTAACATGTCATGACATATGTTTAGAAAGGTCTCCTGTTTGAATTAGAGGAGTGTTCTTCAACTTTGAATCACATAGGAACAATGTTCATAACATTTAAGAGGTCTTGTTAAAATGCAGATTTAGATTTATGGACTACAAGATTCTGGGTGATGTTCTGCAGACTACATCTTGAGTAGCAAAGCATTGCAGAAGCATGCAAGATCCCGGAACAGAACACCTTATCTAGCAGGTCCTCCACAAACGTTTATTACTCAATCAGAATCTAGCTAGGTGCAGTGGCATTAAATGTCCTTTTTTCTTTTCTCCTTTCTTCTCCCTTGCCCTAGCTTGGAGCTGTGCATAGAAATTATTTTATTTTATCCTATAAATTGAGCACTTTTGTTTGTTTTATAGAGGTGTGTGCTTTCGATTCAATATCTTTCTAAGAGCCATTATGGTGTGACTCATCTTTCTGATAGTATTTATTTCAAATTTTAATTTATTCAGCTGCTTCAATCACATTCATAAGTTATCTTTTAGAATACCTTCTCTCCTTCACACTTACCTTGGCCAGAAACCTAACTATCTGAATACTTGTAAGAGAACCAAGAAAGTATGGACTAATGGTTTATTTTAAAAAGCACAAAGAAGAAAGAAATGGATGGGATTTTTTTCTTGGAAACAGGAATTTAATCACCTAATAGAGTCTCTTAGAAAAGTATCATTCCTAAATCTGTTCTTGATTTTGAATACTAAATTGCCTAAATCCACCTAACTGTTGTTTAAACCTATGACACTATGGAGAATGTGAGAACAATACCGTCTATTAATCTCTTCAAAAATAAGCTCAAAAACGAACTCCACCAATTGATGTGGAAAGCATTTCATGCATGGGACGTTCTAACTTGGGAAATGGTAAAGAGCTGGCATAGCAAAGGTGGAGGGGCTAAGGAAGAACACTGAGAGATGGGACAGGGATGACTTGCCATTCACGCGTCACAAGAAAACACCCACAGGTTTTGGAAAATCCAATAACCTAAATTCTCTTTTCTCCTGGCCCGTCCAGCTACCCAAAGTCAAAAAAGAAAGAAAGAAAGAAAAAAGCCCTAACAGCCTCTTTGCTATGTCTCAGCTAATCAGCAGCTCACATAAGAAAAAGTAAATAATATTCACTCTTTCAAATTGTTCCTCTCTCCACTTTTCCTTACATAAATCAGGATTTGTTAGGTGAAATGAATTTATTACACACTCTATTGACTGTATAAGTAAAATAATGTGCTAAAAATTAGCTACATGTCTTTTTATTACTCTTTGAAAAAAGAGAAGGGTTTAGTTTGAAGTATCTAATTAATGACAGTCAGCCTGAACTATTAAAAGGATGTCAGGCAGAACAGAGCAAACATGTCCTTTTTGCTACAGAATGCCAACATTATATCAACAGGTAACAATCACAGGATAAACCTGTTTGCCTAACAAGATAAAGAACTTTCTTAAAATCAGAATTCCAATAAGGTCATTCAAATTCAGGGATTATATAACTTAGAATGGGACAAATAGCACTTATATTTTAATCTCTAATTTTTGTCTGTCTGCACCACTTCAGGCCAGGAACTATTTCTTATTCATTCTTCCCTCTCCTGCACCTAGGAGAGTGTCTAGCTCATCTTCGTTACACAAATTTTATTGAGCAGTTCTGAAAGGCACAGATTTAAAACTTCGGAATCTTTCCCAATAGGAGGCCCTTGTCGTATTGAATGAACAAATCAATCATGAGTTTCAAGCTTACTTAATGTTTCCCACATGTCATGATTAATGGGCAGACTAAATCTTGATTCCTCTCTCTCTCTTTTTTTTTTTTTTTT
>NW_012112030.1:11283117-11300209 GCF_000951035.1 Colobus angolensis palliatus
CTTATACAGATGTAATTGATATATTATCTTAGTATTATTCACACAACATTATTTGCACCTTCCTGGGAGGATTCTACCCTCCCATGATTCATGGAACTATCTAAACAACTTCCTAGGAATGATCCTCTCCCTTACTCCCACACAGTCCAACTACATGCAAAGGTGCCCAGCACATGGTTAAAAAACGATATCACCTGTGCAAATACAGATGCTACTCAACTTATAATGGGGATACATCCTGATAAACCCATCATAAGTCAAAAAATACATTTAATACCCTGATAAGCCCATCGTAAAGTCACAAAAGCATAAGCAGAACCATTGTAAGTCAGGAACCTTCTGTATAAGGTATCAAGACAAATAAAAGAGAATACCACACATACTACTTGTGAACTTTTAATAACTCTGAACACAAACATCTTGAATACAATAATCGGATAGACGATCTTTAATTCATGTCTTTATGAATATAGCAAAAGAATATATTGAGAATGATTTAATCAAATTTGCTCTGACAAAACCTTGCTTCTCAATGTGACCCCTGATCGTCAGCATTGAAATCACCTAGAAGCTTCCTAGGAATGTAGAAACTAGGGCCCACCCCAGACTTTCTAACTCAGAATCTGCATTTTTAACAAAGTCCCAAGAAAATCAGTACCCACATTATATTCAAAAAGCTACTCTAATGAATATGCACTAAGTATTGATCACACTCCAGTTCCTTCTTAGAAAAGAACTTATGGCAGGGCTTAACCAGTGTGACTAAAGGAATGCTCTCACTTGTTGGTCTGTCCTAAATTTTCCTTTGTGTCTACCCTGAACTGAGATTCGTCAGGGCCTTTAATACTAGGATTTAGTCTTTCTTTATGCATGCACTCAAATTAGAGCCTTTGTCATCTGAGTCTCTACAGATGATATCTCTCAACAATGCTGGGAGTGTGGCCTAAAGCGATGTAATACTAAGTGAAGTCAGAAAACTGGCTGCCCATCTGCAAATTGTTTGTTACTTGTCTGCCATAAGATAGCAACTTTGGTAGAATATGCATGATGACATAAGAAGCTTGTGCCAAAATGTAAATCACCTACATCACTAGGCACACTCTTAATTTCAGCTGCTCTTTTTTCGTAGTAAAACTTTTTCAGTGAAGGAAGTAGCATGTTGATTTCTACTCAAGCATAGCTTGTTACCTCCTTGTGGACAAGAACTTTGAATAGCACAGGCAAAGTGATTAAATGCAGAAGGCTTCTCTACTTGCTACAATGTGAACGTGGTTAATCACAACAGGCCCTACATATTAGAGCACAAATTAATTACGACTACAGATTAACTGCTTTGTTAACTCCATAATTTCTCTTGGGTTCACAGCTAGATTCCCAGTACCTGGCACAGAGATGGCCTTCAGTGTCTGTTGAGTGAATGAACTGCCTAGCTCAACTCTCACTGTTTACCTGTTGTTGTAGTTGTTGCTTCTGGCTTGGGTTTACAAAGTTCCTGAGGTATAGGTACTGTTGGTTTTACCTGAAGAGCCTTCAGCAGAAGAGAATGTAGGGAGCAATCACACAAGAACTAGAAAAGACAAGGAAGATTTTATGAGGAAAATGAAGATTAATCTAGAATTTGAAGGAAAAATGGGACCCACATCAACAGCATAGAGAAAAGGGGCTTCCTGGCAAGGAGAACATGAAATTTTGTGGAATGCGCAGAATGTAGGAGGTAGGAATACATATGGCATTTCAAGGAATGAGTGTGCCATATATCAATAGCCAAAGACAAAGGCAATGGAGTACTGGGAGGAAGTGTTAAGAATTATGAATGGGGCCGGGCGCGGTGGCTCACGCCTGTAATCCCAGCACTTTGGGAGGCCGAGGCGGGCAGATCACGAGGTCAGGAGATCGAGACCACAGGGAAACCCCCATCTCTACTAAAAATACAAAAAATTAGCTGGGTGCGGTGGCGGGCGCCTGTAGTCCCAGCTACTCGGGAGGCTGAGGCAGGAGAATGGCGTGAATCCAGGAGGCCGAGCTTGCAGTAAGCCAAGATCGTGCCACTGCACCTCCAGCCTGGGCAACAGAGCTAGACTCTGTCTCAAAAAAAAAAAAGAATTATGAATGGACCGGATTCTTACTTTAACATCTTTGTTTTTTTCCCTAAGCCTAATGTGCTTCCAAACTTGCCTCTTTTATTAAATAATATTCATAACAAAAACAATACTAAAGTCCTTCCTTGCCTGTTTCCTCTATACACATAAAAATTAAACATTTAAATAAAAGTAGAAAATTGTGACTTTTTTTAAAGCTTCAGGAGTAAGATTTCACATACAGATGACACATTTTCTACAATGTAAAATTTAGAGCATTACTAATGAATATTAAATAGTAGATCAATCTTTCAAGTTAGAGTATACAGAAGATAAAAATAGGTGCAATTTGGAAAGAACAAAGGTGAACTTGAAGCATACAGTGAATAGGCACGGATCAGCTACAAATTTTAGCAGATGTGCATATTGAAATAAGCCTCCTTTTCCTTCATTTGTGCCAACGAGTCCATTTATCCTTTTTAAGATGCTCCATTAATGACAGGGTTGTGGGGGGGCTAATTGATGTGATCTAATTTTTCAGACTCAGGAGTTTTGGAGAAAGGTCAGTGTAACAAAAAAACTGCCCATTAGAAATAACATACATAAACTGTCAGAAAAGAGTGCAAGCCAGAAGATAAAGCAGTTCAGATTGCTTCTCTTCTTTTCCAAGATTCTTGGGAAAAAAAAAAATTCATTACGCATAAGAAGTATAGCTAAATACTTAACTGAAGCTAAAACGAAATCATGTTTTCTAACAGTACAGGCGAATTTCAAGCCATCCAGGCCACAGGATAATGATGTCCTCCAAGTATGACCTACAGGGAACTTTTCTTCTAGTTAATAAACAAACTACAGCATAAATTAATTTATGCAATGCATTTACTTGTTGATGCCCTTCGAGAGTGTAGCATTTCAGTAGGCACAGTGTACACGAGAAAAAGCAGAAGAAAATGTCAAAGCTAGTTATTTGATGTTTGTTTGTTTGTTTTTTCCCCAGAGAAAACAGAGGTAATCCAACATTAGACAGAATTTGTCAAGATCACTGGATGTACATTCAAAACATCCACTCAACAAACCAATTGAGTTAGTTACATGTAAGAGTGTCCCCTCTGACTCATATTCTTCAAGACTCCCTGGGTGCCTTTTTAAAATTTAAGTCTGATATTGCCTGTTTCATAACTTACGGGGCAGTGCCCTCATTCCTTAGCATGTCATGAGAACTTCTAAATCCGGGTTCTGCCTGATTATTCAACCTGGTTCCACTACTGTGCCAGCCACTTCATACCTAATCCTCCACCATTGCTACCACCAGTGTGTGAATGCATCTCACCTCTGTGCATTGTACCACGATTCTCCCACTGCCTAGAATGAGACCACACCTTTTTCACCCTGAAACAGAGCCATTCAGTTGTGGAAACTCAACTCAGGCACCTCTTCCTTCCTGTCTTACTGCATTTCCTGACCAACCCATGCCACCATTGAATGGCTCCTTAAGACTTAAGTCCTCTTATTTTTGCAGTGATTAGATGAAATACTATACGTAAATTATTTAGCACCATGCCTGAAAGTAGTAAATAACCATCATTATATAACACATTATTATAATTACACTAAAGAGACAATATAACATGGTGGTTAAATGAGTAAAACTTGCCATTACACTGCCTATCTTTCAGTACTTATTGTTCTGTGAATTTGGTCAAGTTAACGGGCCCTCCCCTCTGGGTCAGTTTTCTTACCTGCAAAATGGGTACAATAATAGTTTCTACCTCATGGGGTGTTTGTAAGAGTTGAATGAGTTAGTACAGAGAAAGCACTTAGTGTCTACCACATAGTAAGTATGCAATAAATGTTAACTGTGCTGCTGCTACAGATGTTCTTTTTAAACACTTTAATAAAAAATTCCAAATATATGCAAAATTAGAGACAATGGTATCCATATACTGAACATCCAGCTTTAGCAATTATCAAATTTTGCCATTATTGTTTATTTATCTATTTCTCTTTGGTATGTTTTTCATTAGTATAGTATTTTAAAGCAAATTCCAGACAGTATCATCAGTTTCCCTTTAAATGCTTCGCTAAACAATAATGACTTTCTACATAGAACCACAGTACCTTTTACATCCCTATCTTGTAAATACATCTAAATAGGATATTTAATTGAACTTATTTATTTTCCTATCTTTCCTTCTGGGCTGTAAATCCTTGAAAGCAGTTGTTGTGATATTTAATTCATTTAAGCTATAGCTCACTGGCTAGAACATGGTGGTAATGCAATAAATGTACTTTTTAAAGAGAGAGAGGAAAGTGAAAAAGAGAAAAGGGAGAGAGTTAAGGAGGGGGGAATAGGAAGGGCTCATATAACAAAATAAGACATTAAACAAATGTTGACCTTAAAATAGATATAGTACAACTAGTGCCGGAATAGCAGTAAGTACCAAATGCTGTGATCCTAGAGAGGTGTCTCAGAAACCTATGCACGGCCAGGTTTAATTTGCCAGCAGGTTGTTACTTCATTGACAGGTCAGGTAGAGAAGAAGAAAGCAAAAATAAAAGAGTGTATTATTCGTATCACAATGGTATCAGAGTGTTTATTTTGGAGCCTGTGTCTATTTCTCATTTCCAATAATTTACGATATTACTTATCATGATTAAAGGAACCTTATTTTTAAAGCCCTGTGACACCTAGTGTGAAGCAGAGAGTTTGCAAAGTTTAAACATCAGATTGTTAAATTCTGGAGTGGCTTTAACTTTCTCTGTGATCTCGGGCAAGTTACTTGCTTTCTCTGCTTCAGTTCTTCATTTTTAAAGTGTGACAGGATTAGCACCTATCTTACAGGCATGACATGCTTAGAACAATACCTGACACATGAAAAGAATTTTTAAAATTTTATCTATTATTATCTGGTTATAAGAGAACAACAAAATAAAACAAATATGAAGCTTGCCCATTTAAAGAAAACAAAAAAGAGTGATTTTATTTAAGATACTTCCTCTGCCATGGAATCGCTAAGTGAAACTTTGCAGCAATTCCAAAAGAACTTGCCCCAGGGAGTAGGAATGGATTTTGCCAAACTGAAGATTTCAGATTTCTCAGCTTTTTGGTTGTAATTCATCCTTACCTCTGTCTAATGTGGTTGCAAAGGGAAAGAAGACATCATAATTGTACGAAAGGGTTTTAACCGGGTTTTTTTGTTTGTTTTTACTAATTGTTTCAGGGCATTTGAGGCAATTGTAAAAGCTTACACATGGTAACCACTACATAAATACTAAAGTGATGGCTTGGTACAAAAATGGCTTTATGATGAATAAAATCACAAAAAGACTTGAAAAAGAGTTATAAAAATCACCCATAATTGAGTGCCAACTTTGGGCCTAATGTTTTATGTAGTAGGTAGAATCCAATAACTGCCAATTATTTGGCAGTTTTGACTTTAGAAAAGTTTGGACAAAATACATTTTTTCTATTCCTCCAGATAGTAGGGTTCTCATTTTTCACAGAGGAAATTAGGGTTTAGATAGATAGGGGACTTGTATAAACCACGTGCTACAAAGCGATCACGTAGAAACATGAGCCCAGGTTTTCAGGCTCATCTTATTAGTGGCTAATTCCAATGTTCTTTGCATATGTAGGAAATGTTTGCTATAATAAAGAAGAAGCTGAGCAATAAGATATTAAATATTTTGAAAAGGGTAAATATTTGCTGATTTATCAAAGGAAGCACAAAGCATTGAGTACTTTAGCAGAAGAAATGGATTAAAGATGTGAGACCCATGTCACATAAACCAAAGACCATTTCTCCTCTGGATAATAATGAGATTGTCACATCTATGAATTTCTATGTATGTATTCCATTGTATATCCTCTCCCTCTAAATTTTAAAAAGTTATGATCATGGCTGGGCGCGGTGGCTCACGCCTGCAATCCCAGCACTGTGGGAGGCCGAGGCGGGCGGATCACGAGGTCAGGAGATCCAGACCATCCTGGCTAACATGGTGAAACCCCGTCTCTACCAAAATATAAAAACAAAATTAGCGGGGCGTGGTGGCGGGCGCCTGTAATCCCAGCTACTCGGGAGGCTGAGGCAAGAGAACCGCGTGAACCCGGGAGGCGGAAGTTGCAGTGAGCTGAGACCGCGCCACTGCACTCCAGCCTGGGCGACAGAGCGAGACTCCGTCTCAAAAAAAAAAAAAGTTACGATCATGTTTATATGCAAAGGGAGTTTGTGTGTTTGTTTAACTGTTTGAGGAGAAAGTGAGAAAGAGAAAATATTTTACATTCCAAGAGAGAAGCACTTTAGAGAAATTGAAGCAAAAACTGAGAAGACAGGGCCAACTGATGGAAAGTCCCCCAGGCTGAAAGACAGGAGCACTGAGCCCTGACCTACTTCTCACTAATTGCTGTGAACCTCTCATAAATTCCTTGCCCTTCCTGGTCTTCAGATTCTTCTTCTATAAAACAAGATGGCTGCAGAAAGACTCTCTGAGGTTTCTTGGAGTTTTTACAATTTACCAATCTTGTGAAATTAGACCATTAATTATCTTTAAATGTTTTTGCAAAGTGTTAAGATGGAAGAAATAAACTGGTAAAATATAAAATAGTTTGCAATCACAAATATTTTCCATATTTAATTATAGTTTATTTCTCATAGAAGTGTAAACTGAGGTGGGTTACAGTGTTAAAACAATATTAGACCAGTTTGAAAAAAAAAAAAGCTAGAGGCGGGGCACGGTGGCTCAAGCCTGTAATCCCAGCACTTTGGGAGGCCGAGACAGGCGGATCACGAATCAGAAGATCGAGACCGTCCTGGCTAACACAGTGAAACCCCATCTCTACTTAAAAATACAAAAAACTAGCTGGGCGTGCTGGCGGGCATCTGTAGTCCCAGCTACTCGGGAGGCTGAGGCAGGAGAATGGCATAAACCCGGGGGGCGGAGCTTGCAGTGAGCTGAGATCCGGCTACCGCACTCCAGCCTGGGCGACAGAGCGAGACTCCGTCTCAAAAAAAAAAAAAAAAAAAAAGCTAGAAAGTTCTATGCACTTACATATTTTGTGATAATCAGATATTAGTCACCATTCTTTACATAAACCCAATGTTACTAATTACTTAAGCTTTAAGATGAATGCCAACATTTTGATTTATTCACATCCATAACATAATTTGGAGAACCTAGAAATTTTTTTGTTTTTACATTTGTGCAATGACGTTTCAGGTTTATTTGGTTTTAGAGTTCCTTGTTTTCTTTCAACATGATGCTGAGAAATACAAGTAATAGGATAATCACAGGTTCATTCCTAGCCATCACTTTTGCCTGTCAATATCCTAATTACTTCCCTACTCCACTTAGATGACTCAGAGTCCATGCCATGAATACTGATGATGAGAGATGATGCAATGGGAAGAACTTATTGTAACTCCATCCTGTCCTTTAACTTTCATTGTTTCTCCAGCCAAGAATTTAAGGGCACAAGTTAGAGGAGAGTCTGGTCATCAAAATAAAATTCATTAGCCTTTTAAAATATGTCAGGCTAATAGGACAAGCAGCCTGCAAGGAGAAGCATCCCTGACTTTGCTGGACAGCATTTCCAATTATCAGCATCTTCTGACATTTTAAGTTATAACTGAATATTCTCAAATAAATGTTGCAAGAATATGAAGTGTAGCATAAGTATTATCTTTTCAGTGACGTCTAATCTTATTTATTTACAGAGAGTGTATTCTATTTTAAATCATATATTTTTAGAACATCAAAATTCACACATTTGACAAGTTTTTTGAAGAGCCTTTTCTATTGGAGTATAAAGATGGAAATTTTGTTAACGGCATTTGATTGATATTCCATTTTCCTTTAATATTTGAAAATGTTATGTTGCTCATATTTTAAGTAGAAATGGATCTATTAACTACCATGGAATCAATTTATAGTTATTCATGAAAATAAAGCAGAAAGAATTTTTAAATAAATATTCACTCTTTATTTACAAAGATTTATTAGGTCGCTGCTGTGTGCCAGTCCTAGAGAAATAAACTAGTGATGGCCTGCATCCTTTAGAAGCTTACAATGTCTTGGGAGAAGTACACATAGAATGATTAAACGAATCAGGAGATGGTGAGCTCCATAGCTGATGTATACACACAAAAATAATGGGTGCATGAAAGAGGGTCACCTTATTTCTTCTGATAAGGTTATGAAGGTATCCTAGAAGAAAAACATCTGAGCTGAGTCTTAAAACGGCAAGAGAATATTCCCAGATGAAGAAAGGGGAGCAGGCCATCTCAGGCAGAGGAGACATCAATAGATTTTCCGCAAAGTGTGTAGAGTGTTTAAGGACTGATTGTCAGGTCAACGTGGCCCAAGGGAAAATGGTGAGGGTTCGCTGGGCCCAACTGTTCAGGTCGTGAAGTCAGATGGGAGGATGGTTCCCATCTCATCTGGGAGGGAGAGATGCTTTCCTTAGGCATCAAGTGCTTTCTTCTTAAAGCTGCAGTTACTTCACCACTGTTTAAATTTGTGTTTTCCCAATTGTCAGAGACTACAGTCAGACTGCCTCTTGGATTTCAATAATCTTTGATTTACCTGTTTGCACCTTTCACATACTTGTTATTGTTTGCATTTTAACTTGTAGAAGCTCTTTATAAATATGAACGGTCATCCTTTGTCATTTTTGTTATGCTCATACTTCCATAGTACTTTGCTAGTTTTGTTATTTTTGTCTATGATTTTACCCCATACACAAGATTTATTTTATGAGTTTAGCTAACAAATACTTATTATGTGCAAGGTTTTGTCCTAATGTTCTTTACAAATGTTAACACATTTAATCTTCATAACAACCCTGTGGGGAAGGTATTAATATGCCTACGTTACAGGCAAGAAAACTGAGCCACATCTCGAAGGCCACATAACTTCCCAAGGCCTCAGTGTGGTAGGTGTGAGGCCAGGGAATGCTTTAAAATCCTGCTTTGAGCCTCCGCTAAGCTATTTTCTTTCAAATTTGTCTTCTGTTCCTTCATGGTACCTGTATTTTACATCTTATTAAAGAAGGCCTTGCCCAGCTCAGATTATAAAATAACCTCCTAGACATTCTTCTAATAATTTTATAGTTCTGTGACTTTTGGGTTTAGAATTTTAATCAATCTGCAATGTATTCTTGTGCATGATTTGAGTTAAAACCTTCTCAAATGTTGTATTATTTATTGCAATAACCATGTTTCTCTCATTTATTTGAAATGATAAATTCCTTATTGTAAAATAGATTTTCATATATGCATGCATTTCTTTATAACTTTTTAATTATATTTCACTGTTCAATTTGTTCATTCCTTCACTAATACCATACATTGTTCTAATTACTGTTACTTTTTAGCATTGAAATTGATGTTTAAGTGTTCCCTTTTTAAAAAATATTTGTCACTGTTCTCATTTATTTATAAACTCCTCCAAATAAATATATAGAATTAGTGTCATACATTTTATAGAGTTGGTTTGTTTTGGTGGAGGGAGTTAAATATTGACTTGGGATGCAATAGACTTATAACATTAATTTGAAGAAAACTGATATTGTCAAAATAATTAACTTTTTTATACTAGAATATGGGGTGTCTTTTCATTTATTAAGGTCTTTCTTGTATTTCACCACATTTTTAGTTTTTTTCTTAAGTCTTACACAGTGTTTGGTAAGCTTATTTCTAAGTATTTTATCATTGTTTTCCACTTTTAATGAGATTTGAAATTCCATTAAAATTTCTAATTGGATCCTGTTGATGTATAGAAAAACTATTAATAGTTGCTTGTCTTTCTTGTGTATAATTGCTATATTAAATTATCTTATTAATTCTAGTCATTTTTCAATTAGTTATCTTGGAATTTTTCTTAGTCATATCCATGAAAATTGTTAGCTTTATCTCTTCTTTTGCAATGTTTACACTTTTTAATTATATTGTCTCATTGTGGGTAGGTACTTATAATGAAAACTATTCGTGATAATGTTCTTAATTTTCTAGTTCCTGGTTTTAATTGAAATTCTTTGTATATTTCACCAGTTAGATTGTTCTTACACAGTAGTTTGATTTTTATTCCTGGACTAGTTATTCCATTTTCACATTTAAATGACACTTTGGCTGCTTTAGATTCTCAATCCTTTGTCTCAGAACTTTCTAGCATCTTTCCAAACATAGTATCCTGTGTTTTAGGGAAGTCTGAGACCAATCTGAGAGTTATTCCATTGTACTACCTTAGAATCATCCACTCCCTTCCTTGGTTTTTAAAATTCTCTTCATTCTTGAAATTCAAGGATTTTATCCAAATTTCACCTAAATGTGTGTAGATTTGGAGTTAGGTTTTCCAGATAAAATACCAGACACTCAGTTAAATTAAAGTTCAGATAAATAACAAATAAAAACTATTTCCCAGCTGTATGCATTCTTATTTGCCCAATCTGATTATTCTAATGGGGTATTGACTGTTGTTATATTATTATTATTATTAATTATTGTTATTACTGTTTGGTAGTCAATGGGCTGTTTTAAAATAAAGTCCTTTTTCAGATCAGACCAATGTCTTTCAGTTACTTCTTTGACACAGTGTAGCAGGTCAGAAAACTAGTTCCTAAAATCATTGTGTATATTGAATGTAGTCTTACATTTAACTCCCAGACAAGCTATTTATGATTTGATAGTATGTCTTAGGCTCTTAGATGCTCGCATGCTAGAACAAGACAAAAAAAATTAGGCCGTTCCTTTTTCTCCTTTATTCTCTGTTCTTTTCATCTGGAAAAACAGATATTGGAAATTCTTCATCTATTCCCTATGTCTCATAACTTTTCTATTAAATGTATATATTTTTGTTTTTTATGCCTCATGTTTTGGGAGTTTATCTTCACCCACATTAATTTTAATACGTATGCCTAATAAATTTATTTAAAATTTCTACTTTTAATGAGATTTCAAATTGCATTAAAATTTCTAATTGTATCTTGCTGATATATAGAAAAACTATTAATGTTTGCAAGTCTGTCTTGTATGTAATTGCTATATTATTTTATTAATTCTAGTGGTTTTTCAATTAGCTGTCTTGGGAATTTTTCTTAGTCATATCTATGAAAATTGTTAACTTTATCTCTTCTTTTGCAAAGTTTACACATTTTAATTATATTGTCTCATTATGGATATGTACTTATAAAAACTATTTGTGATAATATTCTTAATTTTAAATTAAGAATTTTTTTAATATATTAACCTTACATGTGTAAATTTATTAGGTCTGATAATTTTATTATTAGACCTTCACTAAAATGTTAAATTTTAGCTACCATGGTTTTAAGTTCAAAAATCCTTTTTCTTGATCTTAGGTTATTTCTTTTTCATACCAATTTGTTCTGGCTCTATGACTTTTGAGTTCTTTTCTGTTTTAACATTATTGTGAGTTCCTCTAAGATCGATCAACTTTCTCCTTTTACACAAACGTATTGGATGATTTTCCTCAAATATCTGGTGAATCTTGATTTCCATTCTTATTATGTTATTAATATTTACAAATGAAGTATTGGTTTATCAATGTAGGTAACTAAAGTGATTTTAACAACAGTTATGAAAGGATGATTTTGCACTATGCTTCTTCCCTGAACAGGAGAGAGAAACGTGTGGGTCTGGTTTTCCTTTTCTTATTATGCAAGCAGAAAGAACCAGAAAAGCAGGGGCACTTTCAGGATTGCCAAAGCAAGTGCTCATCTGGGTGGTACTTTTAAGATCAAGTGCTTTGGCAAAGGATGAGGTAAAATTCAAAGACAATAGCATCACTGTTTTCAGAACTTCATTCACAGCCATTACGACAAATAATTTTGTTGCAAGGGTGTTTGATACCTGAAATAACATAATGATATTTAGCACTCTCTCTGTCTGTTCACAACTGTCTGCAAAAAGCAAGGGAAAGCATAGAGGTCATGCATGGTGTTATTTTTCATTTGTGGGAGTAGAATACATGTTCTTGTTTTGATATTAAAATTAGGAAAGATTAGTGGTCAAAATTGAAAGTATACAGCTTTAGTGTGGCATAATTCAGTTTCTTATAAGAGCACCCCAAAGTACTTTGTATTGTGCTTGCAATGTTTCTGTAAGTTAAAATTATTTAATAAAAAAGGATTTTTTTATAATCAAAGACTCTAAAGATGGAAACTTATAATTAGATTTAGGTTTAACTTAAAGTGACAGAAAACACAAAATATTACTGTTTCAAATAAGATAGAGTTTATATCTTACCTACATAATTTAAGTGGTCATCCAAGCCTGGAATGGTGCTCCTTGGTGCCAGAAACTTGGGTTAGTTCTGTCTTGCGGCCTCTCCATGCAGGAATTCCATGTTCGGGTCAGCCCATGGTCTAAGACAAATGCTGGAATTTCAGCAGTTCCATTCACATTCCAGCCAGCAAGAAGGAACAGATGATTGCCAAAAAGTGCACTCCTTTCCTTTAGGAACACTTTCTAAAAGTTTTACTTTCTTCCTGCATCCCGGTGTCTAGGAACTGGTCACATAACCATATCTAGCTACAAGGAAAACTAATAAATACAAAAGCTGATAATTACTCCTCAGCATTCCTGTGCCTACTAAAAATCATAATTATTGTAGAAATTGGATATTGAAGACAATGAAGAGTATTTGCCACACCATTTGAACAGGGCAGTGTTTGTCGAATCTTGTGAAGCTCATATTCATCCATTCCAAAGACATCCGTGTGTGCTTATCATGTACGAAGCACTGTGCTAGGGCTTGAGATTAAAATGTTGAGAATGACACACTTGGTCTCTGTGCTCGTGGAGTTTTAGGCTAACGGGAAAGGTGGGGATTCAAGACCTAATGAAACATATTTGAATATTAATAAAAGCTAAGAGACTGTGAAGAGGGAAATTATCACATGTTCTGAGAATGTTTCACGGAAGGACTTTGCCAAGCCAGGGCAGGATGATGATGATCTAAGAAGGCTTTCCTGAGGACATGATACATGTACTCAAATCCAAAGGATGAATGGGAATATTCAAAGGAGAGGCTAGAGTGGGAATATCAAAGAAGACAGCATACACACAAATCTCACAGTGAAAAGAATAATAATCCAGTTAAGAAACTGAAAGATCTTTATGGCTGGAGTACAGCAAACAAGGGGGAAAACAGGAGAAAATGAGACTAGAAAGGTTCTCAAGGTTAAAATAATGTAGAGTCAAATGCAGGCCACATACAGTTATTTGTGTCATTAAAGGGTTTGAGGCAGAGAGCAACGTGACCTGTTTTATACATTGAAAAAATGTTCTGAATGCAATGTAGAAAACAACTGGATGAGTGTAAGAGGAGACTATGCTGGAGTTCAGGCAAGGTGGGAGAGAGAGCAATGTGGACAGAATCAAGAGATATTCAAGAGATTAAAAACAGTAAGTCTTGATGATAATTTAGATAAGAAAGAATGAAGGGAAAAGAGGAGTTGAAGGTGATTCCCACATTTCCAGATTGTACAAATGGATGGATGGTGGACCATTTATTTTCTGAAAAAGAGAAATATCAAATACCAATTAGGGGCAAGATGTTGATTTTTAGTTTGATTTAAGAGCCTTGAGTTTGCAGTGCCTTTCTGACGTTCAAGTAGGCATTTCAGGTAGGCACTTAAACATACAAATCTGGAACACCGAGAAAATAGCAAGCTTAGAGATACAGATTTGAGAGGTTTTTAGCACATAGGTAGTTAGTAACTAAACCACAGTTTCAGAGAGGAGCCCCTACAGAGATAGCAGGGAGAGAGTTGAAAAAAGACAAGAATCTAGGACTTGAATATAAAAGGCAGGTAGAAGAAGGGTGGCAGAAGGCAGCAATGGAGACTCAGGAGGATGGGTGAGAAGGTAGGGCTCTGTTGGGGGTTTGTACTGTGATAGAAGCTGAAGGATTCTAAAGCACTAAACAGGCAAATTCTTCCTTGACTTAAGAAGTCAAGGAAGAGGAGGGCTGAAAGAAAAAATTGAGAATACAGAAGGGATCTGAAATGTTACTGCAAGGATGAGATGTGACAAGTATCTCTTAAAGACGGTGGTGGTGGGTGTGTCTGTGTATCTTTGTTATGCATCAATATTTGAACCATTTGGGGAGATGTCAGTCAAAGAATACAAAATTTCAGTTTGGCAGGAGGAATAAGTTCAAGAGATCTATTGTATATCATGGATGCTTAGTAACAATATATTGCATACTTGAAAAATTTCTTAGATCCTAAGTATTCTCACCACACACAAAAAAACTGTGTAAGATAATGCAATGTTAATTAGCTTGATTTAACCATTCCACAATATACACATATATCAAAAAATTATGTTGTACAGTATAAATATATACAATTTTCATTTGTCAATTAAAAGTAAATGAATGAATGAATTAACTAAAATATTTGGATCACTCTGAAACTGAATTCTGAAATGATGCTAAAAGGACTTGACTTTGTTAAAGACAGAATTTTCTTAGAATATATGGAAATAGTAATTAGTGCCTAAAAACTGTATTCAATATTTTGATATTGGCGTCAATAAAAAATGTATAATCAATTTTTGAACTTCTAGTCACTCAGGGGACAGACAGAATGGTTACTATTTGCTGTCCTAAAGCAAGGGTAGCCTATGGGCTTGTCCCAGGAACAACCAGTTGGTCTTCAACTAAAAAAGTGGATATTTCCATCAGGGACATTTGCCTGGACACCACCATGTTAGATTCTAAAAATTAAACGTGTGTCCCACCCCAACTTTGCCTTTAGTCCCTGAAAGAATGGATCTGGGTGCCGGGTGCGGTGGCTCACGCCTGTAATCCCAGCACTTTGGGAGGCCAAGGCGAGTGGATCACGAGGTCAGGAGATAGAGACCATCCTGGCTAACATGGTGAAACCCTGTCTCTACTAAAAAAAATACAAAAAATTAGCTGGGCGAGGTGGAGGGCGCCTGTAGTCCCAGGTACTGGGGAGGCTGAGGCAGGAGAATGGCGTGAACCCAGGGCGGAGCCTGCAGTGAGCCGAAATTGCTCCATTGCACTCCAGCCTGGGAGGTGGAGCGAGACTCCGTCTCAAAAAAAAAAAAAAAAAAGAATGGACCTGGGTTTGAGAGAGGAGAATAGTGAGGGTCATCCCTCTTCATCTCAGGAGGAATTAAGTAGCTATTTCACTAACTCTGGGAAGAATTTGCCTTTAAAATTACACCTTTTGGAAAACTATATCATATAATTATCTTCCTTCAAAATGTGAATTATTTGATCTTTTTCTCACTTCAGCTTTTCAAAAATTTCGCATAAGGAGCCCTATTCAATTATCTTCTTCTGTAATTAAAACATTTTAGTAGGCGTGCAACCAAATTGCCAAACTAAGACAAATCTTGTTATTTTAAAAGAACATTATAATTTTAATTGTTCTAATAATTATTATTTTATAGAGCAAATTATATATGAATGCAATTTTCAAAGCAAATGAAAACATGATAAAACAAATTCATGGTTTTTCTATACTGCTACAAATTTGGATAATTTCAAAGTGATTATCTTACATTTGGCTTTTTACCTTGGAAAATATTAATATTAGAAAAACTGTGCAAAATTTTGGAATCTAGACTAAAGAACAATAGATTATGACAATAACTGTTTACTATTCTTATTTTATTGTTTCTTCTAAACCTGCTCTTTCAATCTGGAGAAGCATGTCTAGTCTCTCTCCATATTCATACTGCATATTATAACATGGTGTTAATAATCTCAATATTCCATGGCCAATCAACTTTCCTTAGACACTAATATTCATTATGAGACTGAGCTTAACAACTGTTTTTTGTTTTTGTTTTGCTTTTTTAGCTTTTAAGTTTAGGGGTATGTATGCAGGTTGGTTATATAGATAAACTCATGTCCTGGGGGTTTATTGTACAGATTATTTCATCATCCAGATATTATAACCCTAGTACCCATTTGTTATTTTTCCTGATCCTCTTCCTCCTCTCACCCACCACCCTGATGTAGGGCCCAGTGTGCATTGTTCCCTTTATTAGCTCATTGTTCTCATCATTTAGCTCCCATTTATAAGTGAGAACATGCAGTGTTTGGTTTTCCATTCCTGCAATAGTTTGCTAAGGATAATGGCCTCCACCTCCATGCATGTCCCTGCAAAGGACATGATCTCATTATTTTTCATTGCTGTATAGTATTCCATGATGTATATATAACACATTTTCTTTATCCAGTCTACTGCTCAAGGGCATTTAGGTTGATTCTGTGTCTTCGCTATTGTGAATAGTGCTGCAATGAACATACGTGTGCATGTGTCCTTATGATAGAACAATTTCTTTTCCTTTGGGTATATACCCAGTAATGGGATTGGGGTTCAAGTGGTAGTTCTATTTTCAGTTGTTTTAGGAATCGCCACAGTGTCTTCCACAATGGTGGAATTAATTTACACTGGCACCATCAATGTATAAGCATTCCCTTTTCTCCACAACCTTGCCAGTATCTGTTATTTTGTGACTTTTGAATCACAGCCATTCTGACTGGTGTGAGACAGCATCTCATTGTGGTTTTGATTTGCATTTCCCTAATGATCAGTGATGCTGAGCTTTTTGCATATGCTTGTTGGCCAAATGCATGTCTTCTGTAGAAAAGTGTTTACTCATGTTCTTTGCCCACTTTTTAATGTGGTTGTTTATTTTTTGCTTGTAAATTTAAGTTCCTTATAGATGCTGGATATTAGACCTTTGCCAGATACACAGTTTGCAAAATGTTTCTTCCATTCTGTAGGTTGTCAGCTTTCTCTGTTGATAGTTTTCATTTGTTTATTTTTGTTGTTTTTGCTGTGCAGACACTCTTTAATTAGATACCATTTTTCAATTTTTGGTTTTGTCACAATTATTTTTGATGTCTTCACCATGAAATCTTTGCCATTCCTATATCCAGGATGGTGTTGCCTAGGTTGTCTTTCAGGGTTTTTATAGTTTTGGGCCTTTTTTTTTTTTTTTTTTTTT
>NW_012112030.1:11300392-11365894 GCF_000951035.1 Colobus angolensis palliatus
TAGCTAACTTTTTGTATTTTTTTTTTTTTTTTAGTAGAGACGGGGTTTCACCGTGTTAGCCAGGATAGTCTCGATCTCCTGACCTTGTGATCTGCCTGCCTCGGCCTCCCAAAGTGCTGGGATTACAGGCTTGAGCCACCGCGCCAGGCCAGTCTTGGGTTTTGGGCTTTACATTTAAGTGTTTAATCCATGTTGGGTTGATTTTTGTATATGGTAGAAGGAAAGGGTCCAGTTTCAATCTTCTGTGTATGGCTAGCCAGTTATTCCAACACCATTTATTGAATAGGGAGTCTTTTCCTCATTGCTTGTTTTTGTCAGCTTTGTTGAAGATCAGATGGACGTAGGTGTGTGACATTATTTCTGGGCTCTCTATTCTGTTCCTTTGGTCTACATATCTGTTTTTGTGCCAATACCATGCTTTTTTGGTTACTGTAGCCTGCAATATAGTTTGAAATTGGGTAGCGTGAGGCCTCCTGCTTTGTTCTTTTTGCTTAGTATTGCCTTGGCTACTCAGACCCTTTTTTTATTCTATACAAATTTTAAAATAGTTTTTTTCTAGTTCTGTGAAAAATGCCATTGGTAGCAGCTGGTTTTTGTTTGTTTGTTCATTTGTTTTTGAAACAGAATGTTGTTCTGTGCCTTAAGTTTGAAAATCTTCCAAAATTTTCTGTCCTTTTGCTGAATATGTGGTCTATTGGTCATAATGCAGCCACTGAATTCCCTGTTAATATGCATATCTTGGGTTCTTCTTTCTATTCAGTATGCACAGAAGTTGCTCTCTGGAAAATGAGTAGTCCAGTAAAATGCCCTTTGCAGAGTTATATCCCATTTTTCTAGAAGTAAATTCTACCAAATATTAGCACAAATGAATAACACTTTTAACAGTGTTTAAACTATTGCCTTTTTAGTTGAAAGCAAACATAAACTCAGCTGAAATATCTTAAGTTCAAATGCACTAATTTTCAATTTCATATCAAATTTCAGAATACATTTAGGTTTCTATTCAGCACTTCGGTTTTCATACATAAGCAACAGAGTGTCACTAAAACTCATTTGGGTGGCATGTCTCTCATATAAGTAAAGGTAAAGACTAAGGACAAGTAAGTTCTTTATTTTTTATCACAGTGAATGGTAAAATAGTAAAGATCAGTATTTTCTGGAAAAGGAGAAAATTATTTTCAGCAGGAGTTTACAAATCCACTTGGCCATTGAACATTTTTCACAGATGACATCAAAGGTATTATTCACATAAATGATTGGGAATTTTTTTCTGATGTATGTAGGTGTTATTATGTTAAATAAAACACAGACCTACTTAAACATCACTTAATTCGTGGTAGGCCTTTCAATAAACTGGCCAGATTTGGTTGATGTTTCAAGAACTACTAAAATTTCAACGAAGTGAATGTCTGTGAAATATTCTGAAATTTAAAAGAGCTGTTGAATGTGTGCAAAGATTTAGCTATAGGAATGTTCAATGAATCACTGATTAGTGCAATGAAAATGTGAAACAACCTAAATAAGCAATAATAGCAGTTTGATTAAATACATTATACTGTATCCATAATAATTTGGCCCTTTTGATTGCAAGAATCACAGATACAGTCAGTCAATTTCAAAATAATAGGTGCTTTTGCAAAAAAGCATTAGCATCTCTGCTGCAAGATATAGCCCTAACTCCTACTCTTCTTCTCTCAAGGTGGTCTATTGGTAAAAATTTTAAAGACACCAGTGCCCCCTGTTTTTCCCTAACTTAGCAGAGAAGATCTGACAAACTTATTCAGTCACTATCGTTTATGAAGCATCTCCTATATTCATAATGTACGGGCAAGAGGCTGATATAGGGTAATAGACTTTCCCAACTATAATAGGGTAAGACTGATTGTAGCTATCAAAAATATGACAGATCTTTCAAAAGTATGTGAAATTACTAATTTAATGATGACCCATAAGTCATGATTTTCTACTGTTTGGCATAGCTTCACAAAACACAATTTTCGTATGTATTGAAAACTAAAGCAAAGGAAAAGTATGAAAATGTTTGTGTAACTGAGCTGACATGACATCAGTCATAAAATCTCTGCGTGGCAATCTCATCTGTCATTCTTTCAAAAATAACTTATTTATTAATGTCAACAGTGATGCTGCTTTGCACTCTATTGAATATAAATCTGTTGTTCTTTTGGCATTTTGGCTAAGGTTGACTAAATTATCTTAGTAAATAAATTAGCAAAGCACTTTTTTTTCTTTTTGGCAATCTCTCTATAATTCCTCTTTACCTGTGTCAGTTTTTCTCTTTTCCCCATATTTCGCAAATACATATCACCATTGGTTCTTCTTTCTCTTGATTTGGAATTCGTGAGAAATGTTGGTCCGTAGTAACCAGTATTCTAAGGTTAGATGAAATAACCAGTCCTTAGTGAGAAATTATTGTTCAGTACCACGGATAGCAGAACACTTATTTCTCCAAATACTAACACATACTCCTCCAAATTGTAGCTGCCTTATCACTGAAAACATTCCTATCAACATGTCTTTGGCTCAGGCTATTATTTTCAGGCCAAGAAGTTCTACTCAGACTAGCCAGATTGGCTGTCCTTTTTAAACTATCTGTGGCAAAGGATCAAGGTTTTTCCCCTGCTCGATCTACTGTATACCAATATGTTCATCAAAAATAAATTTATAAAAAGTTAAAGCAAATACACAAAATACAAGCAGTAATTTCTTTTTATTATTACATAAAAAACAAACATAATATAGTCTGGCAAATTGCTATGACAGTTTTAAACAGCCCTGTGATGGCATCTGGTTGATAAAAGTGAGTGAAGCTCCAGTATGTGAGAGAGGCAGAGAATTTCCCTCTGTGACTCACCTTTCCACTGGAGATTCAAGCAACCCAGGCCAAGAGAGAGCACTTTGCTTCTCCTAAGCCCTGGAGTTAACTTAGGGAGAGTTTTGGAGATGCCGTGAAGGAAAGACACCAGGAAAAGTGGCAAACATTTTCTCAGACCCTGGATAAGAGCAGGATGCCATTTTAAATCTGGGTGCATACAAAGTCAGCCATTCTTTGGTGCCCTAGCAGCATGGCTACAGAGGCACTTCAGTCTTAGGCCAGAGATTGAAGCATCTTCTCTGGAGTGGGGTTGGGGCCTCCACAGCCAGAACTGTGAAAAAGTGTCTCAGCAGTAATCTCTGGAATTGTGCTCTCCCCCATCACAGGCAGGAGGAGAGCTGCTACAGTTGCAGTTTCTTCTGAGCAGCAAGACTTGCAGCCAAGGCCAGCTTGGCAATCTGGAACTGATCTGTGTGTGCCATTGCTGAGTGCCCCACCTTCCTCCCCTGAGATTGTGGTACAACAGAGCCCTCCCTGCTCCATCCCTAGGCAGAAATCTGGGTATTTGGAACACCTGCTTGTCTGAACCAGCAGCCTGAGCCACATCACCCTTCCTTGACATCTATTGTGGTACAGAGAGGGTCTCTCTGCTCCATGCCCAGCCAGATATCTAAGCATTCAGAGCACCCATTCACCTGGTTCGGCAGCTGGAGCCACCTATCCTTCCTGTGCAAAGACTGGTGCAGAGGAACCCTCTCTGCTACATGCCCAGGAAGATCTCTAGGCATTCAGAGCACCTGCTTGCTTAGTTCAGCAGCCAGAGTCACCCCACCCTTCCTATGCAGAGATCTTTGTGCAGCAGGGCTCTCTCTGCTCCATACCCAAGCAGATCTCCAGACTTTTGGGGCATTGCTCACCGGGACCATCAAGACTGTCCAAAGATCTTGGTGCAAGGAAGCCCTCTGTTCATACTCAGGCAGATCGCCAGACATTCTGAGAATCCAGTCATGTGGTTCAGCAGCCTGAGCTACCCCACCATTTATGGACATAGATCATGGTATAGCAAGACCCTTTCTGCTCCATGCTCAGGCAGATCTCCCGGCATTTAGAATACCTGCTTGCCTGGTGTTCTAAACACAGAACTTGGAGCAAAGGAGGTTTCCTGAATCCACATTTAGACACATCTCTGGGTGTCTGGTAGCCACCCACTGGATTCTCACTTGGTACTGGTGCTTGTGCCTGCATCAGGGGACCTACAGGCAGACCTGCCCAACTGGTCCCATCCTTTGTGGGTCCTGCCCCCACAGGGCTGAGCAGGGACCTCAGACCAATGTGTATTCTATGAATCAACCCATTGCCTGGGGCAACAGAGAACTTCCACCTCTAAACACAGATCAAGTACATACCCAGCCACTTTGGCCACAACTGGCTCTTACCTATAAGTGTTATCTACAGGCTTGTAGGACAAACTCCACAGCCCAATATAAAACCTGTTGAAAGAAGCGCATACTGCTACAGAAGCAAAACTGAAAGACCCTACTCAGCATTCTTTACAGTCACACCCCATAGGGAGTAGGGAAGGGAAAGAGAATAATAGTAATTATATTTGTTATAAGGAAAGAAAGATAAAGGAAAAGTCCTACCTGTATAAAAAAAATACAAAATACAAAAATTAGAAGTGCCAGTATCTCCAGGTGAGAAGCAACCAGCACAAGAATTCCAGCACCATGAAAAACCTGAATGCAGTGAAACCACAAAAAGATTGAGCTACCTCTCCAGCAATGGTCCCTAGCCAAAAATCAAAACTCGGAAATAATAAATAAAAATTCAAAGCATGGATTGCAAGGAAGCTCATTCAGATCCAAGGCAAGGTTGAAAATCAACAAAAAGAAATTTCTAAAGCAACCCAGGAAGTGAACGAAAAGATAAATATCTTAAAAAGAAATCAATCAGAGCTTCTGGAATTGAAAAACTCACCTAAGGAATTCCAAAATACAAATGAAACCTTAATCAATTAACTGAACCAAGCAGAAGAAAGAATTTCAGAGATTGAAGACTGTTTTTTTGACCTAACCCAATATGGCAAAAATAAAAAAGAAGAATTTTTAAAATGAGCAGTCCTCATGAAATATGGGGTTATGTAAGATGACTAAATGTATGAATTATTGGCATTCCTGAGAGAGAAAGAAAAAGCAAACAACCTGGAAAATATAGTTGAAAGAATAATTCAAGCAACATGCCCAATCTAGCTAGGAAGATAGATGTCCAGACACAAGACATTCAGAGAATACCTGTGAGACACTACACAAAACAAATATCAAGCCACGTAGACTACAAACCATGTAGTCCCCAGATTGACCAAGGTCAACACTAAAGAAAAAACCTTAAAGACTGCTAGAGGAAAAAGGACAGATCATGGACAAAGGGAACCCCATCAAGCTAATAGAGGACTTGTCAGCAGAAACCTTACAAGCCAGGAGAGACTGGAGCCTATTTTCAGCATTCTTAAAGAAAAGAAATTCCAACCAATAATTCTATATCTCAACAAACTAAGGTTTATAAGTGAAAGAGAAATAAAATATTTTCCAAACAGGCAAGTCCTAAGGGAATTCATTACCACTAGACCAGCCTTAAGAGAGATCCTTAAGGGAGTTCTAAATACGGAAATGAAAGAAGGATACCTGTGACCACAAAAACACACTTAAGTACATAGTCTGCAGACCGTGTAAAATAACTACATGATAGAAACTACAAAGCAACCAGCTAACAACTTCATGGTAGGATCAAAACCTCACTTATCAATATTAACTTTAAACATTAATGGTCTCAATGCACCACTTAAAAGACACAGAGCGGCAAGGTGGATAAAAATACACGAGTCGCTTCTTCTCCAAGAAAACACCAAATGGTGGATGACGCCTGTGCAGCGAGGGGGCCAGGAGACCCCAGGAGCCCTGGGATGGGGAACCACCGTGGCTTCCGCGGATGTGTCAGCAGTGGCATCTGGGCTGTGGTCACAGCCATGGACGGGACTGGGGCTGAGGCCACGGACCTCCCTGAGGCAAGGCCAAGGATGACTGGATGCCCGTCACTGAGCTGGGCCTCCTGGTCAAGGACAAGAAGATCAAATCCTTGGAGAAGATCTATCTCTTCTCTCTGCCCATCAAGGAATCTGAGATATTGACTTTTTCTTGGGGGCCTCTCTCAAGGACAAGGATTTGAAGATTATAATGGTGCAAAAGCAGACCCACGTCGGCCAGTGCACCAGGTTCAAAGCATTTGTTGCCATCGGGGACTACAATAGCCATGTCGGTCCGGGTGTTAAGTGTTCCAAGGAGGTGGCCACTGCCATCTGCAGGACCGTCATCCTGGCCAAGCTCTCCATTGTCTCCATGTGCAGAGGCTACTGGGGGAACAAGATCAGCAAACCCCACACTGTCCCTTGCAAGGTGACAGGGCGCTGCAGCTCTCTGCTGGTGCACCTCATCCCCGAGTTCAGGGACACTGGCATCATCTTGGCCCCTGTGCCCAAGAAACTGCTCATAATGGCTGGTATCAATGACTGCTACACCTCAGCTAGAGGCTGCCCTGCCACCCTGGGCAACTTTGCCAAGGCCATCTTTGATGCCATCTCTAAGACGTACAGCTACCTGACCCCCGACCTCTGGAAGGAGACTGTATTGACCAAGTCTCCCTATCAGGAATTCACTGACCACCTCTTCAAGACCCACACCAGAGTCTCCATGCAGAGGACCCAGGCTCCAGCTGTGGCTACAACATAGGGTTTTTATACAAGAAAAATAAAGTGAATTAAACCTGAAAAAAAAAAATACAAGACTCATCAGTCTGCTGTGTTCATGAAACCCATCTCACATGTAAAGACACCCATAGGCTCAATGTACAGGGTTGGAGAAAGATCTACCATGAAAACAGAGAAGAAATAAAAGCAGGGGTCACAGGCCAGGTGCAGTGGCTCACACCTCTAATCCCAGCATTTTGGGAGACCAAGGCAAGCAGATCGCTTGAGCCCAAGAGTTCAAAACAAGCCTGGACAACATAGGAAGACCCCATCCCTTAAATAAATAAATAAAAAAAAAAGCAGGGGTCGCTATTCTTCTATCTGATAAAACATGCTTTAAACAAACAACAGTAAAAAAAGACAAAGAAGGGCATTACATAATGATAAAGGGTTCAATTCGACAAGAAGACTGGACTCTCATAAATATGTATGCATCAACTTTGGAGCAACCAGATTTATAAGCCTGCTAAAAGACTTAGACAACCACACAATAATGGTAGGGGTCTTCAACCCCCAACTGACAGCATTAGAAGGTCATGAAGGCAGCAAACTAACAAAGAAACTCTGAACTTAAACTCAACACTTGACCAAATAGACCTAAAGAAGGTCTACAAAACACTCAACCCACAAACCACAGAGTATGCATTCTTCTCATCTGCACATGGAACATACTCCAAGATTGACCACATGCTCTACCATAAAGCAAGTCTCAATGAAATAAATATCAGATCAACCATACTCTCAAACCACAATGGGATAAAAACAGAAATCAATACCAAGAAAATCTCTTAAAACTACACAATTACATGGAAATTAAACAACTTGATCCTCAATGACTTTTGGGTAAACAATGAAATCAAGGCAGAAATTTAAAAATTCTTTGAAATAAATGAAAACAGAGACACAACATACCAAAATCTCTGGGATTCAGCAAAAGCAGTATTAAGAGGAAAGTTTATAGTGGTAAATGCCTACCTCAAAGAGTTAGAACGATCTCAAATTAACGATCTAACATCACATATAGAAGAACTAGAAAAACAAGAACAAACTAACCCCAAAGTTCTCAGAAGAAAAGAAATAACTAAAACCAGGGCAGATACTGAGAATAAAATTGAGACCCAAAAAATTCATACAAAGTATCAACAAAACTAAAAGTTGGTTACTTGAAAGAATAAACAAGATCAATACACTAGATTAACAAAGAAAAGAAGGGAGAAGATCCAAATAAGCACAATCAGAAATGACAAAAATGACATTACAACTGATCCCACCAAAATACAGAAAGTCCTCGGAGACCATTATGAACCCCTCTACACACACAAAGTAGAATATCTAGAAGAAATGATAAATTCTTGGAAACACACAATTTCCCAAGATTGAATCAAGGAGAAATTGAAACACTGAACACACCAATATCAAGTTCTGAAACTGGACCAGTAATAAAATAAAAACTACCAACCAATAAAAGCCCCAGACCAGACAGATTTACAGCCAAATTCTACCAGATGTACAAAAAACTTGTACCAATTCTACTGCAGTTATTTCAAAAAATCAAGAAGGGAGTTCCTTCTAACACATTCTAAAAAGCCAGTATCAGGCCAATACCAAAACCTGGCAAAGACACGATGAAAAAAAAAGAAAATTACAGGCCAATATTCCTGATGAACATAGATGCAAAAATCTTCAACAAAATGCTAGCAAACTGAATTCAGAAACACATTAAAAAGCTAATTCACCATGATCAAGTAGGTGTCATTCCTGGCATGCCAGGTTGATTCAATGTACACAAATCAATAAATGTGACTCACCATCTAAAGAATTAAAAACAAAAACAATATGATCATCTCAGACACAGGGAAAGCTTTTGATAAAATCCAACAAATTTTTGTGATAAAAACCCTCAACAAACTAAGCATCAAAGGACATACTTCAAAATAATAAGAACAATCTATGACAAACCCACAGTCAGCATCATGCTGAATGGGCAAAAATTGGAAGCATTCCCTTTGAGAAATGGAACAAAACAAGGATGCCCACTCTCACCACTCCTATTCAACATAGTACTGGAATTGGTAGCCAGAGAAAGCAGGCAAGAGAAAGAAATAAAAGGCAACCAAATAGGAAAAGAAGTCAAACTATCTCTTGTCATGGACAATATGATTCTATACATTGACAACCCTAAAGACTCCACCAAAAGCCTCCTGGAACTGATAAACTACTTCAGCAAAGTTTCAGGATACAAAATCAATGTTCAAAAATTAGTAGCATTTTTATACACCAATAACATTCAAGCTGAGGGCCAAAACAAAAATGCAGTCCCATTTACAATAGCCACACACACACACACACACACACACACACACACACACACAAAATACCTGGAAGTACATCTAAACAAAAGAAGAACTATAAAACACTGCAAAAAGAAATCAGATGACACACACAAATGAAAAAACATTCCATTCTCATAGATTAGAAGAATCAACATCATTAAATTGGCCATACTGCCCAAAGCAATCTATACTTTTCATACTACTCCTATCAAGCTACCAACATCATTTTTCACAGAACTAGAAAAAAAAAAAACTATTCTAAAATTTATACAGACCAAAAAAGAGTCCAAATAGTCTAAGCAATCCTAAGCAGAAAGAACAAAGCCAGAGGCATCACATTACACAACTTCAAACTACACTTTATGGCTACAGTACCAAAACAGCGTGGTATTCTTACAGAAACAGATACGTAGACAAATAGAACAGAATAGAGAACCCATAAATAAAGTCTATGCCATCTGATGTGTAGAACACCTAAAGTCATCTGATCTTTGACAAAGCTGACAAAAATAAGCAACGGGGAAAGAATTGACTATTCAGTAATAAATAGTACTGGGATAGCTGTCCAGCCATATGCAGAAGAATGAAACTGGATCCCATATAAAATATACAAAAGTTAACTGAAAATTGATTAAAAATTTAAACATAAGACTTCAAACTACAAGAATTCTAGAAGAAAACCTAGGAAACACCAATCTGGTCATCGGCCTAGGGAAAGTATTAATGACAAAATTCTCAAAAGCAATTTTAACAAAAACAAAAAATGACAAGTGGACCTAGTTAAACTAAAGAGCTTCTGCACACCAAAAGGAACTATCAACAGAGTGAACAGACAACCTAGAGAAAGGGAGAGAATGTTCACAAACTGCGTCTGACAAGGTTCTAATATCTAGAATCCATATGAAACTTAAACAATTGACCAAGCAAAAAACAAATAACCCCATTAAAAATAGGCAAAATACATGAACAGACACGTCTCAAAAGAAGACACACAAGAAACATGAAAACATGCTCATCATCACTAATCATCAGAGAAATGCAAAACAAAACCACAACGAGATAGCATCTCACACCAGTCAGAATGGCTGTGACTAAAACATGAGAAAACAACAGATGTTGGCGAGGCTATGGAGAAAAGGGAATGCTCCTACACTATTAGTGGGAATGAAAGTTCAGCCACTATGGAAAGTAGTTTTGAGATTTCTCAAAGAAGTTAAAACAGAAGTGTCATTTGACCCTGCAATCTCATTAATGGGTATATATCCAAGAGAAAACAAATCATTCTACCAAAAAGACACCTGCACTCACATGTTCATCACAGCACTATTTGTGATAACAAAATCAAGGAATCAACCTAGGGGCCTATGAGCAGTTGAATGGATAAAGAAAATATGGCACATATAGGCCATGGAATACTATGTAGCCATAGAAGAGAACAAAATTATGTCCTTTGCTGCAACATGGATGCAGCTGAAGGCCATTATCCTAAGCAAATTAACACAGGAGCAGAAAACCAAGTCCTGACTATTCTCACTTATAAGTGGCTGATAAACATCTACTACTTACGGACATAAAGATGGCAACAACAGACAATGGGGACTACTCAAGGGGAGAGGGAGAGAGGAGGGCAAGTGTTTAAAAACTAACTGTTGGGTACTGTGATTAATACCTAGGTGATGGGATCATTTGTATCCCACATCTCAGCATCACACAGTATATCCTGATAATAAACCTGTGTATGTACCCCCAAATCAAAAATAAAAATCAAAAAAGAAAAAAAGAAGTTTTAAAGGCAAATCCTCCATTGATATACTTACTTTGTTACATATAACGCCATAGACAATTTGTTCCCCTCCTCCGCCCAAATTTGTTTGCGGAAACATAATCCCCGATGTGACAACATTTGAAGGTAAAGCCTTCAGGAGGTGATTTGTTCCCTTATAAAAGAGGTCCCAGAGAGGCCGGACATGGTGGCTCAAGCCTGTAATCCCAGCACTTTGGGAGGCCGAGACGGGCGGATCACGAGGTCAGGAGATCGAGACCATCCTGGCTAACACGGTGAAACCCCGTCTCTACTAAAAAATACAAAAAACTAGCCGGGCGAGGTGGCGGGCGCCTGTAATCCCAGCTACTGGGGGGGCTGAGGCAGGAGAATGGCGTAAACCCGGGAGGCGGAGCTTGCAGTGAGCTGAGATCTGGCCACTGCACTCTAGCCTGGGCCACAGAGCCAGACTCCGTCTCAAAAAAAAAAAAAAGAAGTCCCAGAGCGATCCCTCTCCCCTTCCACCACGTGATGATGACACAGCAAAATGATGGCCATCTGTAAACCAAGAAATGGGTCCTCATCATGCACCAAATCTAACAGTGCCTTGATCTTTGACTTCCCAGCTCCCAGAGCTGTGAAAAATAAATTTCTGTTGTTTATAAGCTATCTAGTCCATGTTTTTTTTATAGCAGGCTGAACAAACTATAATAGATGACTTATAAACAGCTTTCAGACTGGCCTTATTCCACAGACCAGTCTTTGAATAGTAATGAGTAAAAAAATTAGGACTTCTTATCTCTCAATCGGTTCTATAACTAGAAACCACAATAATGTTTCACGTACCCAAAAAATGTGATACAAGGCAGTCACTTAAAATGAATATAAGCAAAGAATATTTATTGACGTGCTAAGTTTTTCCATACATTAATGGGAAAAAGCATATTAGAAAGCAACAAGATCCCATTTTTATTAAAGAACAACAGCAGGTTGAAAGAGTCAGAAAGTATAAAGGTGGTTACTTCTGGGTAATGGACTTACAAGAATTTTGTTTTCCTTTGTTGTTAATGTTTTATTAGCTATACATGCTAATTTGTACAGTGGTCATTTATTTCTTTTATCTAAATATTAGGAATCATTGAAGTGGATTACTATTTTAAAATTGATTATTTATTCAATATTTTTATATTTCAATCTAGGGTCTGTTACTGAGTCCCTATGTGCTTTTATAAATGGCTGGATAGGCACCTCTGTAAATAAAGTACATAGCCTTAGAGCCTGACACAATGTAAGTGCACAGGAAACGTTTATTGTAAGAAAATGAAAGGAATGAAGTTCTTTGGTTCTTATTTTTAAAGCATTAAGTGTCAAAAATGTATTTGGTTGAGTACCATCAATTTCATGTGGCCTAACCTAATGTTAAGTGGAGTTACAGCTAAGTAAAATGTTCCATCCTGCTTTGAGTTAACAACCAATCATGTGCTTACACCAAATGGTGGATAATCATGACTTTTATTTTATAAAAATGTAGTTTGGTATCTCCATTTAGAAAAAAATTACTTCATTAAAGTGAATCAACTTAAATTGACTTGGATTTGTTGCTCTAAATTTCTGCTTGATTTCCTTATTGTAAATTATGTTCAATAAATTAATCCTTATCTCCCTAGGCCAGGTCTGGAACAAAACTCAGCCAGATATTAAAATGGGAGGACAGAAACAGTTCAACTGAAACATATTAGCAAAATCTAAGTTAGATGAATTTATGCTTTTTAGGATGCAGAGCACTCATGAAATTGACATTTGTAAAGCAGCATTTGTAGCATATTGATTAAAAATATTAAATATATGGATTTTTTAAAATAGTGAATCACTCATTACTCTAATGCCTCGTTAATATAGCGTCAATCTATTCAGAACAATGCATAATAGCAGCGCACTTTCTCAGCGTGTTATTCTATTGTTCAATTTGAAAAACAACAACAACAACAACAACAAATAATCCCAAGCCTTTTCCTTAAATTTTGGGGGTTTGTTTTCCAAATTATACAGGTTTTGTGGTACTAGAAGTTTAAATTGTACTAATGTAAACTACATTTCTCTAACTAAAGACTCATGGTCAATGTAAAGAAAACTATTATTATAGAAGAAATTGAATCAGAAAAACACCTTTCAAAATCTCCTAGTTCCCTGCCCTATCCACCAAAGAGATGGAAGGCAAGGAGGTCACCACAAGATACTCAGAGCAGCATTTGCTGCAGCAACTAAAATAATGGGAGACTCATTTCATTCTTCCTTATGTACCTGGAAATACAAGTAGGAAAACATATTTTATTTTCTTAATTAAAGTATTTTATTCTAATATTTGCTAGGCACAGGAAGACAGAATAGGGAAGAAGGGCAAATATATGATGCCCAATGGATTCTTTTGAATAAAATTCCACAGGGAGAGTTCCTAGTATTGGGAAAAATCATTTTCAACATACAGTGTAAGCAAGTTATTTGGGATGTCATAAGTAAGATAGAAGTCATGTAAAAGTCATAATAGAAGTCCTTTTTTCTTAGGGTAAATAAATATAAGTAGGAAAAGATATTAATTTTATTTTATTTATTAATTAAAACATTTTATTCATATAAAATATTTTATTTTTTGTAAAATACAAGTAGGAAAAGATACCCCCAAAACCCGTCTCACTCTGCCAGCAGGGAGTGGTTGAGGAAAAGTCTATCCTCAGTATGGAAGCTTGGAAAGAGTTGGCCAAGTTGCAATTATGTCAAGAAAGTAACACCTGCAGAGAGCACACATTACTCATACTCGGGATACTCATGACACATCATCTAGCCCCGCCCGCCCTGCATGTTAGCACACAGTGAGCACACCCACTTTCCAGTGACTTCTTGGTATTTTGCTTACTGAAGCCTACATTCAGCATATGAATCATCTAGCCCTCTGCAAAGAGCTGCCTGGAAAGAATCAGGTTTTAGAAAACCAGCCCTATGGATTGATCATTGGTTCTGACCACACAACTATTATGACAAGTGAAACAGAATAACAACAAATGGCTATGAGTTTTTTTTCTTTGTGGATGGAGTTCATGGGGGGTGGCAGTAGAAAGTAGAAATGACATACAAGAAAGAATATTAAGCTCCAAAATTGTGCTTACGTAAATCTGGAATAAAAAACTGCAGCAGGTTCTTATTGCTCATTTCCAGCCCATTTGCAGGGAATAAAAAGGCAAAGCAATGTGGGTGAAAAGCAAGGAATTTGCCACCTTAGCTTTGAATACTATTTCATTTATGAGTTCAATTGTTTCCCCACCAGTCTTCACTAATTTCACTTGATCTCCGTCAAGAAAGATGGAGAAGGTTTTGATGAGCAAGGCAGCACCGACAAAATGAGATGTAGGATTAAAAAAGAAAACCAATCCATAATGTAAGGAATCACTAAATTTAAAGACAACTAATGAATTCCTGGGCAAGCATGATGGATGCATTCAAACATAGATTCGTGAATTTGCCACGATCCTATGCCTCATAACTATGACTTTTCACCAAAAAGCAAATTTTTAAGAGCCAAATTTGCCATCTATGTTAGTTGGTTACATCTTATAGTCTTTGAACAAAAAGGACAATTATAGTACATTGAGTTCCCGGTTCTTTGGAAACGAATGGTTTCATTCTGTGCAGATTAATGGTCAAATTCATCAGGTTCATTTCAAAAAAAAAAAATCCCCTGTATAAGGGAAATTGTGGATTTCATGTCAGTCTTCTCAGGAAATATTTATTTTATTTTGAAATATAATTCCAGTTGATCTGCCTAGCAGAAACAAGTGAAATTGCTTCTGTTATCATTGAGATAGAGTGATTTCCATTTTCAGATATTCCAAATGGCATTTACTTATGGTAACTGTAACAATAGAGTAACACAGCAATATGATAACAATATAGAACTACTCTGAAACATATGCCATATATCTCATTTCTTAACCTATAAGATATTGAATGCCAAACATTCCATACATGTGTACTTCTCCTACTTACCACATTCCAGGTAACTTTCTTACACTGTATGTTAAAAATCATTTTTTCCTAATACTAGAAACTTTCCCTATGGAATCTTATTCAAAAGAATCTACCTGGCATTATATATTTGCCTTCTTCTCTATTCTATCTTCCTGTTCCTAGCAAAAAAAAAAAAAAGCACTGATTGAGAAGGAAGTGAGATAAGGAACAGAAAATAGCATTATCTGCCTGCACTTATAGAAAAGTCTTGCACTGTAACTATTCATCAGACATTTGTTGGATGTTTTCCACAATCACCTCATACCTGTTAGGAGGGCTATTATCCAAAAGCCAAGAGAAAGCAAGTGTGCACAAGGTTGTGGAGAAAAGAGAACCCTTGCACACTGTTGATGGGAGTGTAAATTGCTACAGCCATAGGGAAAACAGTAGGGAGAACTCTCAAAAAATTAAAAATGAAACTACCATACAATCCAGCAATCTTTTATCTGGGCATATGCCCAAAGGAAATGAAACAAGCAACTCCAAGAGATGTCGGCTCTTCCATGTTCACTGTAGCATTATTCACAATAGCCAAGACATAAAAACAATCTCAGTTTCTGTTGATCAAAAAATGGATTAAAATAATTGAGGTACTATGTATCTATACAATGGAATATTATTCATCCTTAAGGATGAAGAAAGTTCTATAATGTATAACAACACGGATGAACCCGAAGAACAAGACATTACGCTGAGTGAAATAAGCCAGACACAGAAGGACAAATACTATATGGACTTACTTGTATGTGGAATCTGAAAAAATAAAGGTGAGTACATATAGAATATTGATAAAAGAAAAACTTTGGCAGAATTAAATTTGAAGTTTAATTGAGCAAAGGACAATTTGCAAATCAGGCAGCCCCCAGAATCACAGTAGATTCAGAGACTGCAGCACAACCACGTAGTGAAAGAAGATTTATAGACAAAAAAAAAAGGAAATGATATACAGAAATCAGCAGTGAGGTACAGAAACAACTGGATTGGTTCCAGGTTGGAACTTGCCTTACTTGAACACAGTTTGAACACTTAGCAGTCTATGAGTGGCTGAAGTATGGCCGCTGGGATTGGCCAAGATGCAGTTATTGCTACAGGTGCATACTCCTAAGCCTGGTTTTCAGTTTTGTCTGACTTTTAAGTTAGGTTACAGTTCATCCACATGGACTCAAATATAGAAATATGGAGTCCTTCTCTGGCCATATTTAGTTTTCTTTAACAGTATAAGGGTGCATACCATGGGCAGGGAAGAGGAAGAAATGAGGAGACATAGGTCAAAGGGAACAAACTTGCAGTTATATAGGATGAACAGGCCAAGAGATCCACTGTACAGTAGGAGGACTATCATTAATAACATTGTATTGCAATACTGAAAATTTACTGAGAGTAGATGCTCTTACTATAGAAATAAAAATATGGAAAGTGATGGATATGTTAAATTGCTTACCTATAGTAATCATTTCTTTGTGGCTACGCATAGCAAAACCTTATGTTATACACCTCACATTTATACAATGAAAATAGTATTGTACCAATGTTAATTTCTTAATTTTGGCAAATGCATCATGGTAATCTAAGATGTTACGGTAGGGCAAATTGAGTAAAGAATATACAGGAACTCTCTGTACTATCTTTGATGCTCTTCTATAAGTCTAAAATTACTCTAAAATAAAATGGTTCTGTACTTAGTACTATTTGCCCCTAATAAATTTTCATCACCATTTTCACTGCCTCAGAGGATCTGACTAAGTCACCTCCAAGGCTCCTTTTAATTTTAAATTGATGATTTATGATTCAAGTAAGGATCACTTCCTGTGTGAAACATTCTTTTATTTATCCAGCTAAATACAATCTCATTTTTTAGTTCCCTTTCCTTTTTCTTGTCATGCTCTATATGTTATACATCTATGTCCATGTCTTATGGCTCCTACTATATTTGCTAGTTCTCTAAGCAATGCTGCATTTTTAACTTGATATTTCCTACAGTCCTATGGCAGTGGCCTGCATTCAGGAAATTCCCTCTGAAATTGAATGAATTACAAAAGCAACATTCCTGCCAATAAAGAGGTTTTGTACTATGAGGTATTTACCAGTTTTTCCTCTCCTGAATATTAGAGACCCTCTACCAGAAGTAGCTTAAGGAAACAACCCTTTCCCAGTCTCTATTCAGATCCTCTCTACCTTCACTTTCTAGCCCTTCATCATGTGTTGGCCAAAATGATTTGACAACTTTATAGAAACCTGTCATTTTACCAGGAACACAATTTTTAAGCCTTTCCACCCATAATTGTTTGATTTAATTCTTAAAGTTCAGGCCGGGCATGGTGGCTCATGCCTGTAATCCCAGTACTTTGGGAGGCCGAGGCAGGCAGATTGTCTGGGCTCAGGATTTCAAGAACTGCCTGGGCAACATGGTGAAACCCCATCTCTACAAAAAGTACAAAAATTAGCTGGGTGTGGTGGTGTGTGCCAATAGTCCCAGCTACTTGGGAATCTGGGGTGGAAGGATTGCTTGAGCCTGAGAGATCAAGGCCACAGTGAGCCATGATCACACCACTGCACTCTAGCCTGGGTAACAGAGTTACATGCTGTCTCAAAAATAAATAAATAAATAAATAAATAAATAAACAAACAAACAAACTACCAAGCCAGCACTCCAAGAACTGCTAAAAGGAGCTCTAAATCTTGAAACAAATCCTCAAAATCCATCAAAACAAAACCCCCTCAAAGCAGAAGTCTCACAGGACCTATAAAAAAGATATTCAGGCAACAAATAGCACAATGAATAGAATGGTACCTCCCATCTCAATACTAACATTGAATGTAAACGGCCTAAATGCTCCACTTAAATGACACAGAATGGCAGAATGGATAAGAATTCACCAACCAAGTATCTGCTGCCTTCAAGAGACTCACCTAACACACACAGACTCACATAAACTTAAGGTAAAGGGGTGGAAAAATATATTCCATGCAAATGGATACAAAAAGCAAGCAGGAGTAGCTATTCTTATATAAGACAAAGCAAACTTTAAAGCAACAGTGTTAAAAAAGTTAAAGAGGAACACTATATAATGATAAAAGGCCTTGTTCAACAGGAAAGTATCACAATCCTATATATATATATATATATATGCACTTAATGCTGGAGCTCCCAAATTTATAAAACAATCACTACTAGACCTAAGAAATGAGATAGATAGCAACACAATAACAGTGGAAGACTTCAATATTCCACTGACAGCACTAGACAGGTCATTAAGACAGAAAGTCAACAAGAAACAATGGATTTAAACTATACCCTAGAACAAATGTACTTAACAAATATTTACAGAACATTCTCCCCATCAAACACAGAATATGCATTCTGTTCATCAGCACATGGAACATTCTCCAGGATAGACTGGATGATAGGCCACAAAACAAGTCTCAATCAATTTAAGAAAATTGAAATTATATCAAGCACTCTCTCAGACCACAGTGGAATAAAACTGGAAATCAACTCCAAAAGGAAATTTCAAAACCATACAAACATATAGAAATTAAATAACCTGCTCCTGAATGACCATTGGGTCAATAATGAAATCAAGACACAATTAAAAATTCTTTGAACTGAATGATAATAGTGACATAACCTATCAAAACCTCTGGAATACAGCAAAGGCTGTGCTGACAGAAACTCCATAGCCTTGAGTGCTTACATCAAAAAGTCTGAAAGAGCACAAACAGACAACCTAAGGTCACACCTCAAGGAACTTGGGAAACAAGAACAAACCAAACTCAAACCTAGCAGAAGAAAAGAAATAAGATAAGGGCAGAACTAAACAAAATTGAAACAAAAAATATACAAAAGATAAATGAAACAAAAAGCTAGTTTTTTGAAAGGATAAATAAAACCAATAGACTGTTAGTGAGAATAACCAATGAAAGAAGAGAGGAGATCCAAATAAGCTCAAATAGAAATGAAAAAGGAGATACCACAACTGACACCACAGAAATACAAAAGATCATTCAAGGCTACTATGAACACCTTTATGTGCATAAATTAGAAAACCTGGAGGAGATGGATAAATTCCTGGAAATATGCAACCCTCTTAGCTTAAACCAGGAAGAATTAGAAACCCTGAACAAGCCAAATAACAAGCAGCAAGATTGAAATGGTACAAAAAATAGTTGCCAACAACAGAAGTCCAGTACTAGACGATTCACAGGTGAATTCTATCAGACATTCAAAGAAGAGTTTGTACCAATCCTGTTGACACTATTCCACAAAATACAGAAAGAGGAAATTCTCCCTAAATCATTCTATGAAGCCAGCATCACCCTAATACCAAAACCAGGAAAGAACATAACAAAAAAAAGAAAACTACAGACCAATATCCCTGATGAATATACATGCAAAAAGTCTTTAACAAAATACTAGCTAACTGAATACAACAGCATATCAAAAAGGTGATTCACAACGATCAAGTGGATTTCATACCACCTCACAGAGATGCAGGGATAGTTTAACATATACAAGTCAATAAAAGTGATACACCACATAAATGGAATTAAAAACAAAAAAATAAATCTTAAAGTCTAGGATTTCTGCCTTTACTACACAGAGTCAACCAACTCTATCTGCTACTTTTTCTAGGTCTAAATTTGTTTCACAATCATTACAACCCAGGAAACATAATAGGTGCAACACTCTTTTCTGACTCTTTGATAGAACATTTTCATTTGGAAAAAATTTAATTGTCTGATATGGAAGCGGTTTCATGAATTTTCCAGATCTGAGTGAGAAAAAGAATATTTAAGTCAAGATTACCCATAAAATTTTGAAACACACATTCCTCTTTTTTTCTTCATAGAAGAATAAGATTTCAAATTTTATTTTCAAAAACCCATTATAGAAAATAATTTTTTATTTTATGTATGCCTAACAAGGAGAAAATCTGGACCGGCTAATTTTTGTATTTTTAGTAGAGATGGCATTTCACCATGTTGGCCAGGCTGGTCTCTAACTCCTGACCTCAGGTGATCCACCCTCCTCAGCTTTCCAAAGCTCTGAGATTACAGGTGTGAGCCACCACACCTCCAGCCTGGGTGACAGAGTGAGATTCAGAAAAGAAAGAAGGAAAGAAAGAAAGAAAAGGAAAGAAAGAAGGAAAGAAGAAAGAAAGAAAAGAAAGAAAGAAAGAAAGAAAGAAAGAAAGAAAGAAAGAAAGAAAGAAAGAAAGAAAGAAAGAAAGAAAGAAAGAAAGAAAGAAAGAAAGAAAGAGACAAGAAAAGAAGAGGAAGAGGAAGAAGGAGAAGAGGAAGAGGAAGAAGAAGAGGAAGAGGAAGAGGAGGAGGAGGAAGAAGAAGAGGAAGGAGGAGGAGAAGGAAAGGAGGGAAGGAAGGAAGGAAGGAAGGAAGGAAGGAAGGAAGGAAGGAAGGAAGGAAGGAAGGAAAGGTTTTTCCTGACTTTTTTCCCAATGGTAAAACATGCCATTGTCACTTTGATAGGAAGTATGCTAAATTTGCAGATTGCACAATAAGAAGTAAGGACATTTGAACAATAATAAGTCTCCTGGTCCATGTCCACAGGACACCTTTCCAATCATTTGTGTCTTTTTCTTTCATTAATGTTTTGTAATTTTTAGTACAAGTCATTTACCACTATAATTAAGTTTATTCCTAAGTGTTTTATTCTTTTTAAAGTGATTATAAATGGGATTGTTTCTTAATTTCCTTTTCAGATATTAAAAATGATTCATTGTTAATATTTAGAAATACAGCTGATTTTGTATGTTGATTTTGTGTTCTGTGACTTTACTGAACTCATTTGTTACTTCTAATAGTTTTTTTTTTTTGGTGGAAACTTTAGGGTTTTCTATATATCAGGTAATGTCATCTGCAAACAGGGACAATTTGACTTCCTCCTTTTCAGTTTGAATGCCTTGTATTTCTTTTTCTTGCCTAATTGCTCTGTCTAGGACTTCCAGAGGAGAAATACCTAATGTAGATGACAGGTTGATGGGTGCAGCAAACCACCATGGCACATGTATACTTATGTAACAAACCTGCACATTCTGCACATGTACCCCAGAACTTACAGTATAATAAAAAAAAAAGGGGTGGTAAAAGTGGGCATCCTTGTCCTGTTCTAGATTTTAGAGAAAAAACTTTCCATTTTCAGCATTGAGTATAATGTTAACTTTGAGCATTTCATGTATATCCTTTACTATATTGAGTTAATTTCCTTCTATTGGCAACTTGTTGAGAATTTTTATCATAAAAGGGTGTTGAATTTTATCAAGTGTTTTTTTCTGCATTTATTGAGATGATAGTGTGGTTTTTACCCTTTATTCTGTTAACGTGGTATATCACATTAGTTGATTTTCATATGTTGAATCACCCTTGCATCCCAGGGATAAATCTCACTCGGTCATGGTGTCTGATCCTTTTAATATGCTGTTGTATTTGACTGGCTAGCATTTTGTTAAGGATTTTTGCATCTATGTTTATCAGGGTTATTGGCCTGTAGTTTGTTTTCCTTACAGTGTCTTTGTTTGGCATTGGTATCAGAGCCAAAGTATTTTACTTGGTATTTTATTATTTGGCCTAATAAGATGAGTTTGAAAGTATTCTGCTTCCTAGATTCTTTGGAAGAAATTGAGAAGGATTGATGTTAGTTCTTTAAATGTTTGGTAGGAGTCACTGCTGGATTTTTCTTTGCGAAGAAGTATTTGATTACTGATTCAATACCCTTACTAGTTATAGGTCTTTTCCGATTTTCTATTGCTCAATAATTCAGTCTTGGTAGGTTGTATGTTCCTAAAAATATAGCCATGTCTTCTAGGTTATCCAGTGTACTGGTATATCATTGTTCATAGTAGCCTCATGATTCTTTTTATTTCTAAGGCATCAATTACAATGTCTCTGCTTCTGTTTTCATTTATTTGAATTCTCTCTTTTTTCCTCAGTTACACTATGGGGAAAAGTTACACTAATATCTTGTTAATCTTATCTTTTAAACAAACTAATTCATTTATTAATTTTAAAATTATTTTTCTATTTTATATTTCATTTGGTTCTGTTCTAATCTTTATTATTTTCTTCCTTCTGCTTATTTTGGGCTTAATGTATTCTTTTTCTGGTTCTTTGGGATGTAAAATTAGGTTGTTTACTTAAGATGATCTTTCTCCCATGCTGATGCTTCCCTCCATTTCTCCTCTCTTGAACATCAGACTCCAGGTTCCTCAGCCTTTGGACTCTTGGACTTGCATCAGTGGTTTGCTTGGGGCTCTTAGGCCTTCGGCCACAGACTGAAGGTTGCACTGTTGGCTTTTGGCTTCAGACTGAGCCACTACTGGCTTCTTTTTTCCCCAGTTCACAGACAGCCTATTGTGGGACTTCGCCTTTTGATCATGTGAGCCAATTCTCCCTAATAAACTCCCTTTCATATATACATGTATCCTATTAGTTCTGTCCCTCTAGAGAACGATGAATAATACAGCATATAACTGGAACTTGAAGTTTTTAAAATTCATTTAGCTATTTCTAAGTCTTCATGGAGAGTTTAATCCATTTGATCATTGCTAAGGGAGGATTTACTATTGCCTTGTTGTTAATTGTTTTCTGTCTGACCTGCAATTCTTTTATCTCTCTTTTATCTCTGGTTGTCTTCCTTTGTATTTTTTTAAATTTTTATATTGATATTTTTTATTGCAATTTTATATTGATATTTTATGTAGGTATTATCTTTGTGGTTACCATAGGTTTACATAACACAACTTTTATTATGTTGTCTATTTTAAGCTGATAACAACTTATTTTCAATCACATACAAAAATCCCCACCCCCACATACTTTGTTATATTATTGATGTCACAATTCGCACGTTTTTATATTAGGTATCTTTTAAAATATTCGTATAGATGTAGTTACTTCAGTATTTTTCTGGCTTTTAACTTTTATCCTGAAAGTAAAAGTAATTTATACACCATTACAGTATTACAGTGTTCTGTATTTGTCTATGTATTTATCTTCACCAAAAATTTTTGTACTTCCCTTTGCTTTTGTTCTGTCATTTCACATCATTTTGTTTCAACTTAAAGAACTCCCTTAAGCATTTCTTGTAAAGCAGCTCTAATAGTGATGAACTTCCTCAGCTTGTGTTTCTTTGGGAAAGTCTTTATCTCTCTTCATTTTTGAATGATGGTGTTGGCCATATATAGTATTCTTAGTTGACAGATATTTTTCTTTCAGCACTTTGAATATATCATCCTGCTCTCTACTGACATGCAAGGTTTCTGCTGAGAAATCTGCTGACAGCCTTATGCAGGTTCTCCATACGTGATAAGTCATTTTTTTCTTGTTGCTTTCAAAATTCTATTTATCTTTGGTTTTTGGACAATTTGATTATAATGCGTCTCAGTGTGGATGTCTTTGGATTTATCTTATTTGGAGCTCTTAGACTTCCTTTTAAATCCAGATTTGGGTAATTTCCAACCATTATTTCTTTGAATAAGCTTTCTTTCCATTTCTATCTCTCTTCTTCTTGTGAAATTCCCGTAATGCATATATAGGCCACTTGATGGTGCCCTGTAAGTCCCTTAAGTGAGCTTTTATCACTCTTTTTCTTTTTTTTTTTTTTTTTTTTTTTTTTTTTGAGGCAGAGTCTTGCTCTGTCGCCCGGACTGGAGTGCAGTGGCCGGATCTCAGCTCACTGCAAGCTCCGCCTCCCGGGTTTACGCCATTCTCCTGCCTCAGCCTCCTGAGTAGCTGGGACTACAGGCGCCCGCCACCTCGCCCGGCTAGTTTTTGTATTTTTAGTAGAGACGGGGTTTCACTGTGTTAGCCAGGATGGTCTCGATCTCCTGACCTCGTGATCCGCCCGTCTCGGCCTCCCAAAGTGCTGGGATTACAGGCTTGAGCCACCGCGCCCGGCCTATCACTCTTTTTCATTTTCATTTTTTTTTTGGTAGTCTTTTTTAATGTTTTCTATCTCTTTGTTGAAATTCTCACTTTGTTCATGCATGTTCTATTGACCTCATTGAGCATCTTTCTGATGGTTATTTTGAATTCTCCATCAGAGACATAATATTTTTTGAGATCTACATTGCAACAAGTTTGATTTCTGGAGATTATTCTTGTACTTTGTTTTGGACATATTTACCTGCTGGTTTTTCCCTTGGTTCTTTATTTTATTATATCTGGATATTAGACAAAACAGCTACCTCTTCCAGCCTTCATGAACTGGCCTCAAACAAAAGAAGACCTTCACCTATCAGCCTGACCAGAGATTCCGGGGACTTCTCAAATCTGCATGCTAGTCAAAACCACCAGCTATGTTCTTAGTAGCTCCCAGATGTCTAGAATGTACTGGGTCTCATCTGCATTCTAAGACAAGTGAGACAGAAGCCAGTTCCTCAGGCAATCTCTAGAAAAATTGAAATGTTGAACATGTGGTCCAACACTTTCCTTCCTCAGGAAGTAGATGAGATCTGTCATTTTTTTCCCACTTGCTCTGTGCTGAGCAAGACCCTCCCAGGTCTGTGATGGCTGCCGGCATGCTAGTTCAAACAGCCATCTTTATTGTTAGTAGCTCCAAGTATCTAGAATATGCTGATTTTCATTTGCACTCTGAAACAGGTGAGACAGAAGTCAGATCCTTGGGCAACCCCCAGGAAAATCAGAATGTTGAACACATACTGTAGTTCCTTCCTTCCCTCTCCAGAGAGAACCTGGGAGTTGGGGGTTTCCTCCCAAGCATATGGCAATATGCTGAGGGTAGGGATTACGGTTAGAGGATGTCTCGAATTTTCCTATCGCTTCAATGTGGTTAGTTTTCTGTTCACCTCAAATCCAAGAGCTTCTCAACTGGTTTCTGGATTTATTACAAAGGGAGTTGGTCTGTGTATGGTTGTTGAATCATTGGGTTTATGATGGGAAGGAAGATCCAAGTCTTCCTATTCCGCTATATTGCTGATGTTACTCTCCTCTAATTCTTGAATGCCTTCTATGTAACAGAGAATTTTCATGCACATTATCTCGTTTCCTTTCCTTACAATTCTAAATACAAAGTTGACAAAAACCATATCATAAAGTATAAGATTTAGTAAAAAGATAGGCTCAAAATTTTTAATCACAAAGCTGGTAAGAGGATTTGAACTCAGGTGCCCAAAGCAGAGTGTAGTGCTCCTCTACCCAGAGTGTCAAGGAGCTGTGTCAATGTGTGGCACATGGTTTATGTTCCTTGGGCTTATTTAAAGTTTCTGAGCCTCATGTGTGTGTTGCTGTAGTGGTGGAAACCACCATCTTGCTACGAAGGCTTCACACTGGATTGACAGCAAATTACCTTTTCCATTGATTCACCTATTTTCACACTGAAAATAATTCTCAGTATTTTCGAGTCAATAAACAAGAATGACTTGTTTATGCCAGGCTTAGGCCTAGATGGCTCAGGGTCTTGCTGATGGAACTGTTCACGCCTGCAAACTATGAGATAAAAACTTTGAAAACTAAGGCCTTGCTACCAGCATGTGTCTTGTGGACCAGCAGCATTAGCACCACAAGAAGCTTATTAGAAATGTGGAATTGCCAGGCTGTATCCCAGACCTCCTGATTTCATATGCCTTTTAATTTGAAAAAACCCTACTCTAAAACACAATATATATTTTGATGCTTTTCTCATGATGTAATAATTTTCTAGTATGTTTGTGACTAAATGCAGTAAAGAAAGCCCTTAATTTCTTATTTTTCTATGTTCACTAATTTTAAAATAATAAATAATGAAGGAAGAGTCTTCATTACCTCTTAGAAAACAATCACTTATTTACAACAATAGCTTTACAACTCCAGCAATTCATCTAAATGCCCGATTTGCCCTGTACCTCTACAGCAGGCACACAGAGCCAACCTGGGTAAGCTATATTCTTTATGGGAAAAAAAAAGAGAAAAATAAGTTGATTTGGTAAGTTTTTGAAGTTGAAACATTGTAATGGAAATACCACTGGACTGGGTTCAAGAAGACCTATGTTTAAGTGAGAATTTTCCTCAAACCGTCAAGATATTCTTGGACAGGACTCTTCCCTTTTCTGGGTCTTGGGTTTCCTCATGTGTATTAAGAAGTTGGTACAACCTGGGTTCCAAGGCCTTTTCCCACTCAGAACACTTGCTAATTTTTCTTTAATAGATCTCTCCTTGTTCCCCTTGGAAACCAAAAATAAAATTCTCAGGCCCCCCAACCATCTGAACGGACTTCCTCCTCAGCCAGGGCACTCTTAAATTTGAACCTGAAAGACCAGTTCTGGTCATGACAGGAATCATGACAGGTAGAGTCAGACATGCTTCACTCTACCTCTCTGATATTAACATGAACACAGACTTTAAGCCTGATAAGAAACATTTTACAACCCAGTCTCTGAACCCTGCTACCTGAAGGCTTTCTCTCTGAATAAGAACTTTGGTCTCCACAATTCTTTATCTTAACCCAGACATTTCTTTCAATTGATCCCAGATCTTTACATAAACTCAACCAATTGTCAAGCAGAGAATTTTTCACATCTACCTATAAGCTGGAAACACAAGCTCTGAGTCGTTCTACCGTTTTGGATCAAACCAATGTATTTCTTGAATGTATTTGATTGAAGCCTCATGTCTCCCTAAAATGTATACACCAAGCTGCACCATAACCACCTTGGACACATGTTCTCAGGGTTTCTCAGGGGCTGCGCCACATGGTCACTCATATTTGGCTCAGAATAAATCTCTTCAAATATTTTACAGAGTGTGACTCTTTTTGTCAACATCTTCATTTCCTCCACTACTGCTATTTACTAGTCCAAATCACTCTTCTTTCATTTATTGCTACAGCAATCTGTTTTTTTGTTGTTGTTGTTCTTGTTTGTTTTGTTTTGTTTTTGAGACGGAGTCTTGCTCTGTCGCCCAGGCTGGAGTGCAGTGGCGTGATCTTGGCTCACTGCCAGCTCTGCCTCCCGGGTTCACGCCATTTTCCTGCCTCACACTCCTGAGTAGCTGGGACTACAGACTCCCACCATCACGCCCGGCCTTTTTTTTTTTTTGAGACGGAGTCTCGCTCTGTCGCCCAAGCTGGAGTGCAGTGGCCAGATCTCAGCTCACTGCAAGCTCCGCCTCCCGGGTTCACGCCATTCTCCTGCCTCAGCCTCCGGAGTAGCTGGGACTACAGGCGCCCGCTACCTCGCCCGGCTAGTTTTTGTATTTTTTAGTAGAGACGGGCTTTCACCGTGTTAGACAGGATGGTCTCGATCTCCTGACCTCATGATCTGCCCGTGTCAGCCTCCCAAAGTGCTGGGATTACAGGCTATTTTTGTATTTTTAGTAGAGACGGGGTTTCACCATGTTAGCCAAGATAGTCTTGATCTCCTGACCTCGTGATCCACCCGCCTCGGCCTCCCAAAGTGCTGGGATTACAGGCGTGAGCCACTGTGCCTGGCCTGCTACAGCATTTTAACTAGTCTCCTGATTCCTGCTCTCTTGGTTTCCTGCTCCCTCAATTCAACTACTCATTCCTTTGTTCTAAAAAGAAAAGCTGACCATATTCATCTTATGTTTGGAACACCTTAACCGCCCCAAGGCCCTTTCTGTTCCTTGAAGATGCTATGCTCATCTTCTGTCCCTGACCACACTGCTACTTCCCATCCCCTCTCGCCTGAAATACACCACACATACCAGCCTCTTCACTTAGCTGAGTGTTGCTCATCGTTTTTCTTTTGAGATGGGGTTTCACCCTTGTTGCCCAGGCTGGAATGCAATGGTGCAATCTCGGCTCACTGTAACCTCCACCTTCTGGGTTCAAGTGGTTCTGCCTCAGCCTCCCAAGTAGCTGGAATTACAGGTGTGCTCCACCATTCCCGACTAATTTTGTATTTTTTCAGTAGAGACGGGGTTTCATCATGTTGGCCAGGCTGGTCTCAAACTCCTGACCTTAAGTGACCCACCCACCTCAGCCTCCCAAAGTGCTGGGATTACAGGTGTGAGCCACCACACTCAGCCTTGCTCACCTTTTAAGCATCATCTTCACCATCACTGGGAAAATACTCTTGTTGCCATGGTGCTCTGCCCTTTTAGTCATAATATTTGTTGCTTCTTACTATTATTGCTTATTTGTAACTTATCTCTGTGTGGGCTGAGACCCGTTTCCCGTGCTCACAATCATGTTCTTGTAGATAACACCAAGTAAGCACTAAAAATAATTGCTTGAATTGCCTGTGCGAATTCTTGTCTCCCACTTCCTTTGTTGATTAAATAATAATAAGCTCTAAATATTGCTTTAAGGAATAGGCATAATTCACTCAAGACACGTAGAAAAATTCCTGGCATTTATTATTCACTTAATATATGCTACCTATTACAATTGTTATTATCCTGTTCTCTCTTTAATTACAGCAGTCAGTATGGGCTTAATTATAATTACCTGATAACTAAAAATCTCCTTCTCACTTTGAAGCTAAAAAAGTAGATGCATTAATCAATTAACCAAATGCATCAGTTTAATAGTATTTCTTATTCCAATGAAACAAAGAATCATACTGTTATATGCTATATACATAATTCATATTTATTATAAATTATGCACCAATATATTTGCAAAATAATGCATTGAATTATTATAAAATATTATTACATTCTTCCAAAAATGGTCTGTGACTTGTTTTCTCAAAGCTTAACTTAATGGGAAAGGCTTGAGAGAAATTGTCATTTTAAAGAAAATAAATCCTGGATACTTATGACCTAAAAGGAAATCTGGCATGCATCTCTTAATATTCTTAGAAATTACTCAAAGGTTCAGCTTTTATTAATTCATAACTCTTCAAAGTTATGAATCAATAGATCCTAAGTCTCCACCCAATCTCCCACCCAATATTTGAATCTCCGTGGCATCATCTTAGCCCAGTGATTGAACAGTCACTGCATGGAAAGGGAGAATATTAAAGCTCTATTAGTTCCCATAGCAACATATGATTTATTAAGATTTTTATCTATGTTTTTTTAAGAATGCATTCTCTGCAAATCAGAAACAAGTTATAACATAGTCGTAGAAGAAAAAAAGGAAGATGGATGGTGGATAAGGAAACAATTGAGATATTTATATCAGTTTCTCTCTTTGTCAGGCACTAAATAATTATATAGGTAGGAGTTATGACCAGAAAAGATGCAAAATATCAGTCTTATTCTGTCACTATTATATCATTCAACATTACTCTTATTCCCAATTTGCAAGCTCTCTTCATTGTCTCCTAGCTATTCTTTGTTTATATTCTTTCTCTCCATCTGATTCCCCCTTCCTCCCTTTTTACCTTCATGCTTCTCCTCCTACTAGCTTTCTTTGTTTGTCCAGGTATTCTTTCATTTCTACAATACAATAATATGGTTTTACCTTAATAGCCCAGAAACTGAACTATAATAATAATAAAAAATATTCTGGCATAGGAGGGGTAGGCTGGACAGCCACAATGATAATATGTGGTTAAAGGCTCAAAACATGTAGGCTGGGTAGATGGATGGATAGATAAATTTAATTTTACAGATATTCCTCAAGTTCCAAACAGTAAAGTACTGTGCTGTATACTGTGATAGATAATAGGTGAGGTCTCATTCTCTGTACTTCAATGGCTAAAATCTCCCAGAAATTTTATATACAGAACTAACTAAACATAGCACAAAGGAAATGGTAAGAAACAATGCAAAGAGAGGAAGAAGTGAGAAAAAAGAGGCACAGCAGAAGAGAGAAGGGGAATTTTATGCAGGGAGGAGGAAATAGAAATAAAGTAGTTAACAAATGGAAAATTAACATGGACTACAAGAAAGGCATGTTTCAGAACTTCAAGCACATTAACATTGATTTTCTTCAAATCATGTGGATCCAACACATGGCCACTGGTGAAAATGCTGCATGCTATGACTTTACTAAGTTTTTTTTTTGTTTTGTTTTGAGACTGAATCTCACTCTGTCACCCAGGCTGGAGTGCAGTGACACAATCTTGGCTCACTGCAAGCTCCACCTCCTGGGTTTAAGGGATCACCACCTCAGCCTCCTGAGTAACTAGGAATACAGGCACACGCCACCACGCCCAACTAATGTTTTTTTGGGTTTTTTTTTGTATTTTTAGTAGAGAGGGGGTTTCACCATGTTGGCCAGGCAGGTCTCCTGGCCTCAAGTGATCTGCCCGCCTTGGCCTCCCAAAGTGCTGAGATTACAGGTATGAGCCACTGCGCCCAGCTGAGTTTATTTAGTCTTTATTATAAATTGAATAAAACCTTGGTAAACAGAGATATTTTGTTTCTCGTAACCTGGGTGGATTATTGTGTATTAGCATCATATGCTTGTTTCAGACCACCAATAATAGTCATCTTTATGAACAGAGGCTTTCAAATAATAGACAAATGTGGGAAAAGAGACTTAAACATTTCTGTAAAGAATTCTATGAAAATTTTCAACATGGTCATTAGAATTTGTACCATTAAAATTTTCTAATAATAAAAATCATTTTAAAACATTATTTTAATGATGCTAAATTTCTACTTTTTACTTTCTGAAATACATACGGTAGCAAGCAATGAGAAAATATTTAATGATGACATGCCAATTAACGAGTTCAATATGTCAAGTAAAAGTAATAATGTTTCCTTAACACTAAATAGTACAGCATGATTTATATAAATGCCCATCCTTCCAAAGAATGGAACCCTTTCACATGGTGCAGTAAATTCAATACTGTCTTTTTACAGCTGTTCACAAAGACAAAGATATTTTTGAGCTTCATTTATAAAACATAAATATCATATTGTTGTTCCAGCTTTCTTCTAATTCAAAATAGCATCAGTGCTGGCTGAACACATTATTCATGCATTGGAAAGTTAGAAATGGTGACAATTTGAAGTTAACATTGTGAAATGAAGATGAATGTGCAAAATGTTCCAGCTTTATTCTGTTTTCTATGAATATTCTGAACATATTTCTTCTTTATATATTGGTTTAAGAAGATGTTATAAATACCTAACTTGGGGACAGAAGGATTTTAGTAAAGAAGAAGAGACATTTAAAATCACTTCTACATCTTACTCTAAGAACAATCTGCCAATTAGTAGAGCTGTATGTTTCCAGGTACAGAAGGATGTGTCCGAAGATTCAGACAGAAGGTTGTGAGTTTACAGGAAGAAAGAAACTGATTCCTTCTGGGGTGTCCTAAAGGCTTCTCACAGAAAGTAGTACTTGAATAGTGTCAGATATCTGAAGCAGGGACAGGATATTTCAACAAGAAGGAATGCATAAATAGGACATAGCCAGGGAAGCAGCCAGGGCATATGGAGACTGAGGAGTTTGGCTGTTTAATGGAGTTCATGGAGGTTGTGACAGAGAAGTAGTGGCAGATAAGATGGATGGTAAATTGGGGGCTAATTGTGGAAGGTTTTGGGTGCTAAGCTAAGTAATTTAGTTTTTATTTGGTAATGAATAAGAAACCCTATGGTTTATTTTTCCCTAAGTTTTAAAATGCTGAATACTCACATGATCAGAGCTGGCTATTTATCGGATACTTAGAATGCACCCAGCTATGTTAGGTGGTTTATAAATATTATCCAATATGATCATCACAAAAGTATGGCTGAAAGATGTATTAACCCCATTTTTCAGATGAGAGAACTGAGTCTCAGGCTATACAATTTGCCTGTGTACAACAATCTAACAAGCAGATTTTTTAATCAAAATCATTTTGCTCATTACTCTACATAATCCTGTTGTTTTCATAATTCTATTGTTTTAACAAAATCCTGTTCTACTATAATCCTATTATGCTTCATAATCTAGTATTTTGAAGAAGATAAAAATAGAAAAGATTGAGAATATGTCAGAGGCTATTTTAATAACACAAGAAGTAATCATTCTGATTCAATTATGTTTGTGACTAGTTCAAGTAACAGCAAATCTAAGTTATCATGGTTTCTGAAAAAATGCACATTGAAAAATTGTATGATGGTTATTTTAGATTTTTAGCATGATGTTGAGGGTTCCTATGCAAGGGAAAATTTAAATTTGTTTTTTGACTGTTGGGTTTCTTATGTTATTCAGAAAGTTTTGCAATGCCTGTAATGGGAACTGTCCTAGTAATATGCATTAAACATAATTTCCACTTTTTTAAACCATCAAAATTAAGCATATAGTGTGTGTAACATCTAAACTATGGCAAGCACCTTAATTACATTTTTTCATTTTAATCTCACAACAATCTTGTAATGTTGGTGTTCTTCTCCCATTTTATAGATGAAGAACCTAAGGCTGAGAGAAATTTTGTCTGTATACGAGGCAACCAACAATCATATTCAGCTCTATTTGTCTTTAAATCACTACAGTTTCCGCTACAGCCGATTGCCCTGTAACTCCTCATGTAATAAAAATGACTGATCTTAAAGTGATATTCATATCTCATGATTGAAAAAGAATAAGGAATCATCTGTGGCACAAACCTGCAATGCAGGGAGTGTAGAATCAGTTTTAATACATAGGCTTTGGGATCAAAGGAATGTGAGATTAACTCTCATGTCCACCATCTTAAAGCTGTGTGGCCTTAGATATATTACTTAATCTTTCAGAGGCTGGACTGCTATTCTGAAAAGTGCAAATAGTAATATCTACTTCAGGGAGTTGTTAAGAGGATTAAGTGAAATAATGCCTAAAAAGTACTTAACACAAAGTAGGCTCTTAATAAAAGCAAGCTCTAGGTGCATAGCAGACTATGCTATTTCCTTGATTCTCATAGCTTCATCTCTGAGTCAATCACTTCCAAATATTAGATTCAGACCTCTCTTCTGAATTCTGGATCCATGTATCCCATCACCTACTTGGCATCTGCACTTGGATGCCCACAGGCATCTCATACTTTATATACATCAAACTGAACTAATAATATATGTCACTCTCCCTCCTTCCCAGCTAGTATCTGCTCCCCTGCAGTTGGTTTTTTTTATGGTAGTGAGGTAGGGGTGAGTGTGTGTGTGTGTGTGTGTGTGTGTGTGTGTGTGTACGAATCAACACTGTAACCAGCCCACAACTAATCCATTCTTAAGTAACTCAGTGCTAAGGGATATGCCTTCTAAATTCCCCCCGATACCACCCTAGTCCTAGTGGCCATAATTTCTCTCCTAGCCTAATGTAGTCACATCCACTGCTGCCTATACTCACCAACCAGTTAGCCATACTCTAACCAGAGGGACCTTCTTAATGCCCCTTGAGTTTTAAGACTGGCTTAAAGTCTCATTCCACTTTGATGGAAATCCAAATCCCCCTTGAAGTTTTTGTTAACTTGGTATAAACATTCGTTCTTATAAATTCTTCTTCCCTCAGGAGCCAGTTTCCACAAATACTGCTCAGCCCCTTCTACAATCCATCCATGGATGATCCACTCATACAAAGCACTTGTGAGCATAGCCGACTTTAGTGAACATTGGGACTCAGAGAGATGGAGAACTATTTGCTATTCATAATGTGAACTCCAATGGTGCGTTAGGTATTTCCAGTCTTGAACGTCCTCTGCCTTCCTCACCATCTGGATGTTTCCACTGGCAGATTGCCTCTTCTTCGTTCCAGCATCATACCATCTTGGGGGCTCTTATCTTATACCCTTTCTTTATTCCAGATTTCTTTATTCTTTATTCAAATCCTTTGTGATTTGAATCCCAGTTTGGATGTCTGGTTTTTGTTTGTTTGCCTGGGTTCCTCAACTCACACCATTAGTATTTCCTTCTATCCCAAGTTGTTAGTTACCAAGTATTTTTCCAATAAAAGTTTCCACCCCCAGTAGGAATTCTAGAGCCAGCAAGTAACATCATAAACTTTTTGCTTCTATTACATAATGTAAATCAGATCATCCCACTTCCCTGCCAAATAACCCGTAAGTGGCTTCCCATTGCCTTTAGCATGAAGCCTCTTTTTTAGAAGGGTCTACAAAGTTTCCCATGACGTCTCCTCTACTGGCCATTCTAATGTTGTTTTGGTTTCTCATCCACACTGTGCTTTCTCTAGCACCCAGGCCTTCATATGCACTGTCCTTAGGTCCTGTTCTTTCTCCAACTCATCATCAGGTCCACTCTTACCAGCCCATAGGTCTCTCCCTAACTAGCACTTACTCTAGGCTAGAGCCACCTGCTAGGAGCTGCTTGATCATCAGGTATTTCTTAACAATACTTTCTCCACTTGCAGTTATCTAGTTATTTAAAATAATGTATTTCCTCTCTCTCTCCACAAACTGAAAACACTACTAGGACAGAAACCAGATTTCTTGTCTTAACTATCACGTTCTTAGCAAGAAGCATACAGCAGGCACTTAATTGTTAAAAACTATCTGAAAGTAAACGTTGAGTCAAGCATCTGTGTAAAGTATTGCCCTAAATCTCCCTTAACTTATGGGCTTTAATTTATTCTGCATATATAGGGATCAGTCTTTCAGAAGACCCAGAAAACCTTAGTGAAGGTGGAGGGCTCAATAAACTATTTGCTTTAAAGCTCTGACAATTTTGTTGTTGCTGATATTAACAACTCAACAAGAAGGGGAGTTAAAGGGCAGTACGTACAAAAGGTCACAAGTGTACTGCCTAAATATGCTGTGAGCTTCGTAAGTAGGCTGCACTCTTGTTCGCTATCATCAGGATTTAATTAACTGGTGTCACAGCTGAATTGACATTTCATGCCTGTGGGGAAATTTGACGGAACTCATCCATTCCAAAATAAATGATTAGCACCACCGTCTTTCACATGATCTTTCAATAAGTGGGACAGCTACATTTTCACAACTTGCTGCGGAAAAACCATTTTCAAACTCGAAATACCAGTAAGCATGGAAAAGAAGGATGGGAAATAATAAAATCAGGCAGAATGATATTTGTGGGTGCTTCATTTTATGAAAATAAAACTTGTTTCAGAGGCAAAACGAACCTGTCAGGAACCGCTGTTTTTCATAACAAATTATGCCAGAAGAATTTGGCACAGTTTTGGAATTTGCCTGATCACTGAACTGTTGAGAACAAATGTATTTTTATGGGTTGCTGGGTTGTGGGTCGACCCCCTACCCAGTCAGTCACCAGCCAAGCACAGCTTCCAAGTCTTTAAACTTCTCAGCACAGTAGGCCCTAAAACTGTTCCCATGGTAACCTTCCATCAAACAGGTGAGCTGTAAAACAGGTGAGCTCAGGCTGTTATTTGCAGGCAAAATGAGAAAAAGAAATACTGGCTGCTCTTGTTCGTGATGCCACAAATAGAAGTAATACTGATTACTGAATAAATAGACTGAAAGTCAGAATAGTTGTTGAACCAATTAGGAATCATGGCGTTAGCATCCTGACAAAAAAAAAAAAAAAAATACAGCTTCTAAAATGTATACGTCTCAAAGAAAATCAATGAGAAAACAGATCACAAATTGTGTAGAAACATTAGTCATTGTTTTTGGAGGATCTCCTAAATATCCGGTCCTTGGATAGAAAATTTGTACATATGATTTCATTTGTCCCTAACCCCCCAAAAAACTGTCATAATAGGCTTTTAGTATTTCCATGATTTACCTTAAATAACTGAGGTTAAAAGAATAAAAACGAGAGCCTGTCACTTGAGTGGGATTTGAACCTGGGTCTCTGTGTTTCCAAAATTTCTGTTTTTTTCATGATGCTACACTTTTTGAGCATTTATGAAGCCTATTTTGAAAGAAGTCAATCACAGTTTGTGCTGAGGGAATTTGCCACCAATTAAGTACAGATGTGAAAGGCAGCATTTGGGAAATCATCGTGGCTCCAGGATCTCACAGTCTGGGGACTGTAGTATAATAGAGTCACAAAATCTGTGGTTATAAGAATTGCCTTGAGTGCTGTCTCCTCCACGATATAATAGGGTAGCCTCGAGAAATCCATTAAATTTCTTGAACCTCAGTTTCTGCTTCTGTGAATTGAGATAATAACTTAATGGAATGTTCTGAGAATCAAGGGAGAAAATATATTTGAAAGTGCTTTCTAAAATATAAAATGTGATATATGACTATTAGTGTTACCCTACATATCACATAAAATCTTGGCACATCTCTTTGGCACAACAGTTTCTTTTCACTTAAAACTGGCCAGTTGAATTCTTTCCTCAAGCGTGTTTTATTTAATCTCCAAAATTAAGAGTTGTGCAGAGCTTCCAGTCTGAGTTCATTTTAGAAGTCAGGAAATAATTGTTACATTATTATATATATTGAACTGTCATTATACACATGCACACACATATGGCAACTTGATAAGAAAATATCATTTGCATTTATTTTAAATTAATGCTTAACTGGTGACAGACTTTAGGTGTCACCTACACTCTGGTTGGGCCAAGAAAATAGTGTATGATTTAGAAACTGAAGGACAAAAGATGAGTAATGGTCAAGGAAATGGCAGTGCAAGGAATTCAAGGGTTGTAATCTGGCAGCCTACAGGCTGGGGCTGACCTGCCAATGTATTTTCTTTGGCCAGCAGGGGTTTATTTTGTTGTAATTGTGCTTTTTAATGATGCTCTTAAACAATGCATGTACCCTCCAGTTTGCTAACATTCCATCATTTGTATCCTCTTATACCTGGCTGCCTCTCACATGTATATTACCTGCCTGACAGTAATAGGGAGTTGGGAGTCCCTTTACCAAATAACAAGCAAAGAGATGAGTCTTCTTCATTCTGAAACCATAAAGAATGTTGGGAGGCTGAAGTAGGCAGATTGCTTGAGCTTAGGAGTTTGAGACCAGCATGGACAACATGGTGAAACCCCGTCTCTACAAAAAATACAAAAAAATAAGCAGACTTGGTGGTGCATGCCTGTGGTCCCAGCTACTTGGGAGGCTTACCGAGATCTACTTACTAAGATCCAGCCACTGCATTCCAGCCTGCATCTGACCATTTAACACAGGAAAGACTGAGCATGCACTGGGCTCAGGCACCAAATCCCGCAGGAGTAGAGAACTGGCATACTGTATCTGAAGAGATACATTTAGGATACATATTAAAAAGTCTAGTATTACATAGCCGGTTGTAAATATTCTAATTCAACAAGCATTTAAGAACCTGCCATATGAGCTTCAGGAAAGTTTCTGGCACACAATAAGTATGATATATGTGGATGTTCTTTGTTATGTCATCATCATCATCCTTATTATCATCATTGCTATTATTATTGGTCAGACACAATTCTAGGAAGGGCAAAGGCTCCTAACTCATGTTTTCCTCTTTACTCCCAAGTAGAGGGTATCCCCAGTGTTCTGCTCAGTTTCTGATGCATGCTTGTTGCCCAAAATATATCTGAAGAATGGCTGCATAAATAATGGAAGAGTAGAGAGAGGCCGTCCCTGGCCTTTGAGATCAACAGTCAAAATCTGCTCTGACAATTTCTGAGAGCCGTGAATAATTCTAGCCAAGTGTCAGAAGGAACCTGGCAAGTGTAGCTCTGGGACTCTGATTTTCCTGAAGGAACTGAAAAGAAAGAATACCTGGGTGGAAAAGGTATCCTGGTAGCTGGACAGGAAGGATGTTTAGTGGATGCATTACGTAATGTCTGCAGAGAATCATGGCCATAAGTGCTATGTAAGCACCAAACATCATTAATATTACTATTTAAAAGAACTGAGCAGCCTATTCCTTCCTAGGTGGTAACCTGAGCACAGCAGGATTTTACTAAGTCTGATCATTTATTGGGTTGCCAGCTGGAGCACTGACCATGCTGTGGATGTACGTCACACAGTCTGATTTGGTGCAGCCAGCACTGGCTCTGACTCAGCATCTTACCTGTCTGACCTATTGCAACACCCTCTTTACTGTCTATTGGCCTTACATCAGCCCAGTCGGCCTGTTATTCTGCATACTCCTAATTATATAAGTCTTGCTAAACTGTAATCGAATCATATCACTTTCCTGCATTACAACAGTTCATGATTTCCTTTGGCCTAAAAAATGGCCAAACTCCTTAGCAAGGCACATCTTGGTCTTGGGCCACCAGCACTCTATTCTGAGCATCCTCCGTTGATCTAAACACTCTAGCGGTCTCTGGATGTTCTTCCCTCTTAACAAGTGACTTTTCTGACCTGTGTTCCCCTGGCAAACTCATGAGCATCTTTCAAACATCGCTTGCTCCCTGAAGCCTTCCCTCACACCCATCTGCAGAAGCAGAATTGAGGGCGTTCTTGTCTACATGTCCGTGGCACTGAACAGTTTTCTTGTATTGGCCAGGATATTTGGATGCAAATCTTGGAAGTCTAGATCAAACAAATAAAAGAATATGTTGGGATTTATTCACTCGTGTCACCAAACTGCACAGTGACTGGGTCTTTGGATGAGTGTGACCAGGGCCTCAGACCAAACCAGGGAGTCTACCACCAGCAACTATCTTCATGGGGCAGGAATGACAAACACTTCAGCTCTGCATTCATTCATACTTAAAGCCAGAAAGGAACAAGAGCTCCTTCCCATGAATTCTAGTTATAAAACTTCAGAGGAACCACTCTGGATGGCCTGGCTTCGTCCACATGAGCATCACAGGAAGGGGACCAGGTGCCATGATTCCCCTAGACTGCTTCAAGGTACCTGCTCAGACCCAGTGACGGGGTAGCATGATTAGCAACCCTCGTCAGGACCTCATTAGATTGAGAGTGGGAAAGAAGCAGTGTCCCATAAGAAGGTGCAAGCTCAGATAGAATTTCAGACAGGCAGAAGAGTAGGTGTCATCTGGACTGTTATTGAAATTCAATAACTAATAACACTTCAGATCCTAACTGTGTATTTGAGTTTTTGAGTTTGTCTCTCACTACAGAGTGAGCTCCTAGAGTGCAAGTACCCATCTGACTCATGTGTCTCTGCTTTCACCTAGCATGATGCCTGGTGCCTGGTTGCCACTTAGCTCATGCCTGTGTGTTCTTGAATTAACAAATGGATAGCTCTCCAGTGCTCTGTGAACAAAACATCCAGTGAACGTAATTACAGAATTCCGTAGTGTTTGGAAGTTAGTTAAATAAATGTTTATGGAACTGCTATAATTTAAAAGACATCGAGTGGCTCACACCTGTAATCCCACACTTTGAGAGGCTGAGACGGGCAGATCACCTGAGGTCAGGAGTTCGAGACCAGCCTGGTCAACATGGTGAAACCCCATCTCTACTAAAAAATACAAAAATTAGCCGGGCATGGTGGTGGGCACCTGTAATCCCAGTTACTCAGGAGGCTGAAGCAGGAGAATTGCTTGAACCTGAGAGACAGAGGTTGCAGTGAGCTGACATGGTGCCACTGCACTCTAGCCTGGGCGACAGAGTGAGACTCCACCTCAAAAAAAAAAAAAAAAAGAAAAGAAAGACATTGAGTGACTCAAAACTAAAATATAACACAATAATCTTTGAAACACAAGTAGTATTTGTTGAGTTCACAGTGTTAGCATTTTTACAGAAGACATTTAATCCTCCCAAAAATTCCATGAGTTTCAGGAATTAGCCCTATTTTATAATTTAAGAAGACAAAGTTAAGAGATCCTTGGACTTCCCCTAGTTCTCACAGGTAAAAGGCTACAGAGGCAGAATAGAAACCCAGGCCTTCTGATCTCAAGTCTGTTGCCTTGCTCTTAAGCAAATTATTTAACCTGTCTGGGTAAAATGGAGATAATAACACTGGTTTCTAAGGATTGCTGTGAGGAGTAAAAGAAAAAACATATATAAACAAATGAGCACATAGCGTGGTCCAGATGAGGGGATTATAGACAATAGTGCTCTATATGTCAATGATGGCGGGTGATTTCCTTTGATTCTGACTGGTACATATCTCTGGCTAGTTTTGGTCCTTGTCCCACAGCCCAGGGACTCGTCCTGTGTTAGTTACCTCTTCAGGGCTACCCACTCTGTCTCCAGAAGCTTCTCTCCCCGAAGACTGCTTCTAGAACAGGTCACAGGCACCTGGGCTCCCCCTTCGTGCTGAAGCCAAGTGCCCAGCCCCCTTTTGCTGCCTCAGTTAGCTGGCCCCACCGGTTATGGAAAGATAAGTACCAAGAGGCATAAGGATACATGGATCCTAGACCTCGTCCTGACATCCATTAGCTGTATGACATTTGCACCACTGTTCTCTCAAGCGTACAATGAGAGCTGGACCAGAGAAATCACTATATTAAATTTGTTATGTAAAGGAAATTTCAGCAAAAATATTTTTCCTGCAGAGTCAAGCAATACTATTATTTTGTCTCAAAAAAGTTTTACATTTTTTTTTACAGTGACCAAGTAAATCAGCATCGGACTTTCCTACATTTATCAGATCAATTTCTATTACTTTTAACTGTTCCTTCCTGCTCTACTTCTCAGCAGGGATTACGTGCCTGCAGCGTACTCTCGAAATTTTCTCCTGAACATAGATTCCAGGAAAAGCTAAGGTAAAGACGACAGAGTAGAAAGCAAGAGCACAGACGACACTTCTTTTAGGCGCACTGCCTAGATCTCACTTGGCCTGCTGCCTTCCTCTCATTAGTTGCACCAGCTGAATCTGATTAGCCCACTCTGATTTATTTTTGGCAACCTGGGAGTGCACGGGCCAATGCTTATTTTCATGGCTGATACAATCATCCCCAAAGCTGTCGTTAGCATTTGGAAGATTAGTCCCTTTCTCTGGATGGTTTTACTGCCTAGGAAGCATCATGACACACATTAGACATATATTTCTTAAACACTTTACAAAATTGAGTCTATTTACTCCTTTTCTTATTATCACAACCACCTTCTGTTATTGGCTGCTAAAACACAGGGAAAAAAGTATTGCTAATTACATATTTGATGCTTATAAACTTATTGTTTTCTGAGTTAGTGAATCACCCGCTATAATCAATAAGAACTAAAAGCCAGATTTCAATGCTACTGGATACTCAGTGCCTGAGTTGTCTACATTTTGCTTAATAGACTTTCCCATTATGCACCAAACAGTACTATCTATGTGAAAAGTGAATAATAAGGAAATATGAGTAAACATTTTCTCCTAAAAATGCAACTTTCAGATATGAAGCACAATATCTATATGATTTCTATTTATATTTGTTGACAGTAAGATTTGTTAGTAAGGATCATTATTTTTAGGTCTTTGAGATACAAAAATTCTGAGATTCCAAATAAATCCTAAAATATACTTAGTATAAAAAACATTACCATGAAAAATGAAACACTTTGGCAAATTTTCCAATAGGTTAAAAGTAAAAGGATTTTTTCATCAGCTCTCAGTTAATTTGAAAGCGTATTTATAATCAGGATTCCCCATTCACTAAGCATTTCATAAGTAAACAACCACTGACCACCAACAAACTTGCAGCGCCTGGAGGCAGGATTTTGGATCCCCAGTACTTAGCAGACTGTGTGATTCTTAGTAGGTTCTTAATTTGTATCGACTAAATGAGTATTTCAATTAGTAACTTCTATCATGGGTGTGATTACTCTTTCTTTACCTCGTTCCCAAGTCTTCTCTATCCAATGAGGACATCCCAGTTGTTCCAGATACCCTCTTGTAAAGTCTGTCTATAGAAGATTCTAAGGAAAGCAAAAGGATAGAAGACAAGAAAAGATAAAATTTGCAGAGAGAGAAGTTTAAAGAGAGAAGGGCACTATGATAGGGGAAAATGAGAAGTTTAAGAAGTATTGCTGGAGACCTCAGGTGCACTTAAGAATTGGGGTCTAATTTGTTTGTTGTTGTTGTTGTGCCAGAATTTTAGAAGTATTTCAATCCTGATGAATTTTCCTTAAGAGGAAGGGAAGATGAGGAGGCAGAAGATGTTGAGGCCAACCTACATATTACTTGTGTTCCCTGCTTGATCCTGGCAATGTATTCACTGTGAGATAAGGGAGGGCTCTTTGTTTTGCTTAGGAAGGCTAGAGGGAGGGCTCTTTGCTTTCCTTAGGAAATACATTATATTCCCCACACTAAAGTAAGCTGATGATGCTAGAGGAAGAATTGGTGTGCCTAGTAAACCGAGGATCCAACTCCATCGGGTCAGCTGTAGCAGCAAGGGTATGGGGGCATTCAGGAGCAGCAGGAGTTAGCTTCAGAGCACAAGTGGGAACGAAGTGGCAGGAACAGGTGCACCCTTGGGCAAAGTAGCCCACCAGAACAGGAGCTGATGACTTCACTAGACTGTCAAGTGTCCCCGCTGCACTTTGGGCCTGTCCATCATAAGCACACGTCGTGCTGATAGCCTCCATGACACCATCACAGGGATGGGAGGGCATCCCATCTACCTTTGAGGCCTGGAACCTCTGGGTGCATGGGTATCTCTTGCACACCTGTGACCCAGCACCACACTATACACTCATCAACAAATGTTCCTCACCCATGTGCATTGCTCAGGGCTTCGGACTGCTGGCACCGCCCTGCTCCACCAAGCAGGGGACAACCCTGACCAAGCTGCTCTGTGCTTCTGATGTCCAAGAAAATTGTTCCCCACATTCTCAATTCATTGTTCACACCCACTATTGATTCGACACCCCCTTGGGACACTGACAGAGCAAAGTTGGAGGGTATGGGTACAACAGCAGACTGCACATAGGGCCACGAACCATCAACAATGCAATACTTCTAGATTTGGTGCAGGAGGCTAGGATGTCTGTGATCCTTAGCTAATAGGTTTTACAAGAAAGTATAGTAAGGGAAAAGAGATCATGCATCTATGATAGCAACCTGGACCTTTCTAGTCATATTAAGGGTACCGACAGTTGCTTGAATTACTAATAGAAGTCTATTAATTTCAAATCTTAGTTGACAAAATGCTATGGTTGAAAATGTCAACTGTCTTTAAAAAATTCTACAGGTGAATGATCCTGACTTAGTCAGGTCTTAATGTGCATTGGTGTTAATCCCGATTTACATTATACAGGTAATAATCTAAGATCATTTTTTCTTTTTAAGCATTAGGAACCTTTGTGCATGTGTGTTTAATGTGGGTATGGGGAAGGGAGAAGAAACAGTTAGAGAATTTTGTTCACCCTATTGGCAGAAAAGGGCCAACAGGCACAGGTCACAACCACAGGCAAAAGGAGGTTATAGTAGCCTATTATTAAATTTAATTTTTAAAAATACACCTTCTCTCACGTTCACCCACTCTGAGGAGGAACAGAAGATTCCCAACCCCCCAACCCCTCTATTCTAGTGTTTCCATATGTAAAGCCTGAGATGGTGAGGGTAAGAATTTAAAACTTATTTATGAAGGGGAAAAAGACATCTGTTGCCATCTTAACCTTCAGACACTCCCGTCCCCAGCCCCTTTTGCTTCTTCAGAAAGAGCCCCTGGGAATCAATTTGAGTATAGAACAAGCCCTTCCTCTAGACGGGCACTCAAACCCTGGCATGGTATTGGAAGCTCTGGGGTTAACTGAGGAAGAGGGGGAGAATGGACAGCACCTCAACCTAGCAGGGGAGGGGGTCTGCCCTTCATTACCATGTAGTCAGCCAGCTGGACAGACAGCAGCCTGTGCCTCAATTGCTACCGTCTAATAATGACTTTTTCCTTTTATGTGTTGTCCTCCCCAGTATTTCATAGACAGCCTCCCTTGCCTCCACTGGAGATACTAGGTTTCTTGATCTTTTCTTCAAAGAGAAGGAAGGGGAGAGAAGGTTGTAGGTGGAGCAAAGCCCATCTCATCTTTTCATCTAAGAGCATTTGCTCTCCTAAAAGGAACCTAGAAGGGAAGTTCTCCAAGTCCTTGCTCAGATAGGAGCAGATTTCTCTCCCTCAGCAGAAGGACAAGACTGTAGCAGAATACACTGGTCTTGATGAGTGATGCCATCAGTACGGGGTAGCAGGGAGGGAGATTTCAGGAGGCAGGGAGGTAGGGCACATCTGGCCTTGGTCTCACCCTGATGCAGAAGCCTAGCCCTGCACTATTCTCCTCTTTAGATGAGTATGACGATCACCACGGTCCTGTTCACTGTGGCTGAATGTGCGGGCAGACCAGGCACCCATGAGGCAAGGGGTCTTCTCTCAGTCTTGGTGTAAAAGCAGCACACTACTTGAGCCCTAAATATTTTTAAATTCGTTTCGGTTGTGTGGCTATATTCTTCAGGACATTGGCTAGGACTAAATGACTGAGGATGAAACCAAGTATGTCTATATTGCAAAGATTCTCTTGATTTTTTTTATAAAAGGCCTTTGAATAACATAGAGCTATGTTCGGTTCTAGAATTACTATTTTTTTGTTTCTATTTCTCTGGTGAAATTTTCTACTCTTTCATTCATTATGAGCATACTTTTAGTTTATTAAGCATAGTTATAATATCTGATTTAAAGTACTTGGCTACATCCCAAACTTGAATTTTCTCTTGAAAATTTGTCACATTTTCTTGGATCTTTGTATATGGACTAATTTTGGACGATTTCTTGAATATTGTGAGTATTATGTTATAAAGACTAATATTTACGTTTCATGATTAAACTAATATTTTTGTCTTAGCAAGAAATTCACTTGGTTGGATGAAAACTACACATGCTTTTTCGTGGGTGGCAGCTTGAACCTTCGGACCACTCTTTTAGCTTTGGCTGGGCTACCTGCAGCCTGACCACCCCATGAATGGCTCAGGAATCAGCCTGAGGTTTGGACAGACTTTAGGACCCCCTCGTTTTGGCTCACTCCTTTTCATTACCCACTCACTTTCCATTAGTGGTGGTTGCCAAGATTCTCTTATCTTTTGCCTCAGGCCAGAAAGACTGAGATTTTGTCAGAGTTTCAGCTATCTCACACTGTGCTGAGTGAAGCCTCTGCCCTCTGGCTATAAGCTGAGATAGAAGATGGATGGACAGACAGGTGGGTGGATGGATGGATGGACAGACACACAGACATAGATAGATAGATAGGTAGATAGATAGATAGATAGATAGATAGATAGATAGATAGATAGATAGATAGATAGATAGAAAAATAACTCATTCTGTGCCAATACCTTCTGCCAAGTGTCAACTTCCCTCCAAAATCTCTGCTTTGTTCATGATTCAGTTTTTAGTTGTTTATTTGGTAATTTGTCCAGAGTGTATGGTTATTATTTGCTGGAGGAACAGTCAGAGAGGAACTTTCATGGCCATAACTGAAGCAGAACTTGCAGAAGCATAATTCGAAAGAAAGAAAAGGGTAATGGAGAAGGGAAAGAGCTAGCATTTGTTAAGCTCCATGTATAGGCAACACATTAAATACTTTTTCTGTTATTTTTCTGTTTGCTTATGTTTTATCCTTCTTGCCCAAACAGTGAAATGCTCTTATGAACTTTAGGCTAGCCTCACAATTCCACCTGGACCACTGGCAATATAGCATGGCTCATATTTTGTGTTTGATCCCAGAAGTACATTGCTCAATGTTAGAAACATGCCCATGTGTCTGGAATAAACTGCCTTGATATATTCTCCTAGAATTTTTCTAGGACGCCGCAGCCTCACTCATATTTTTTCAAAACTTGTAATTTCACCAGCATAGCTGAATCCAAGAACTTCCCTAGAACCTAAGTGTCAAAACGACTTTCATTCATTATTGACTCCTTCACCAGATGTTTATTTTGTTTATTACATGACATAGTCCAATAAAGGGACATTTTAAAAGTTCATTCTCAATGCCTAGCTCGTATTACAGAAATCTGCCTAGGATCACCCACATCAAAAGCACTTAGCATATACCAGGTACTGATCCTAGAGCTGGAAATGCAGCTGGAAATAACCTGCAGTTCCTGACCTTAGAGGACTTATGGTCCAATATGATGAGATTATCGGGAACACAATTTAGTCTATTCAGTGTTAAGACAGAATTAAATTTGTTTATGCCAGACATTCTTTATAAGTACTAGGGCCTGTAAACACTGGATTTCTAAAAAATAAAATAAGAAGAAAAAGTCGGTACATTTTTTGGTCTATAAAGCCTCTTGGAGAGTAGTGATGTATACTGTGTGCTTCATTTGGTTGCTGAAAATATGTGAGAAACTAAAATCAATAAGTTAAACTGTTGGTGGAAATGTAAATTAGTTCAACCATTATGGAAAATAGTATGGAGGTTCCTCAAAAACCTAAAAATAGAACTACCATATGATCCAGCAATCCCACTACTGGGTATCTATCCAAAGGAAAGGAAATCAGTATGTTGATGATTTCTCTGCACTCCCATGTCTATTGCAGCAGTCTTCACAGGAGACAAGATACAAAATCAACTTAAGTGTCCATCAGAGGGTGAATGGATAAGGAAAAGATTATGTGTGTGTGTATATATATATCTATATATGGAATATCATTCAGCCTTAAAATAAAAAGGAAATTCTGTCATTTGCCACCACAAGTGGACATTACATCAAGTGAAATAACCCAAGCACTGGAAGATAAATACCACATTTTTAACTCACATGTGAATGCAAAAAAAAAAAAAAAACTTGCAAGTTGCTCTAGCAGAAGTCATTACTAGAGTCAAGGAAGGGAGAGAGAGGGGGACAGCCAAAGGCTGGTTAAGGGATGCAAAAGTATACCTAGACAGGAAGAATAAGTTCTAATGCTCTATAGTACTATAGGGGGACTATATTAACACTTTATCGTGTATTTTCAAATAGCTAGAAGAGCGGATTTTGAATGTTCCCAACACAAAGAAATGATAAATATTTGATGTGGTTGATAAGCTAATTACCCTGATTTGCTCATTACACAATGTATATATGTATCAAAATATTACACGGTACCCCACAAAGAAGTAAAATTGTTATGTATCAATTAAAAATAAGAATAATAAAACCAAAATCAATAAATTGAGTAATTTGTTAGAGGCAAATGCCCATATATCATTCATTCAATCAGCCATTCCTACATTGATGTAACAGAAACTTACCAGTTATGTGTTATGTGACAGACTCGGTGTTAGGAAAGTAAGTTAGGAGATGAAGACAACTTAACATGTGGAACAATAATTAGGCTGATTTTTTGTACTTGTGACCATGGGCAAGTGACTTTATCTTTCTGAGCCTCAGTTTCCTCAGCTACAAAGTGAGATTAAAAATAACGATACCTATATCAGGAGGTTATTTTCAATATTAAATGTGATATTTTTATACATAGAGCACCTGGCCTACTGGTTGGATCCCAGTAGATTCTTAATGAGTTTCAGCAATTTTTCCATCCTGCTACTATAGAAGAGAAATTTGAGGCCCATTGCAGTGAGTAACTTATTCACCCAGGGCACTACACACCTAGAAGATAAATTAAACACAAGCATGTGGTACAAAGTACATGAGTCTTGTTTGAGACCAGAAAGAAAGATTAATTCTGCCTGTGGAGCCTGAGACAGAATCAGGGAGGAATATTTAATCAATTCCATGGATGACTTTCCAGATACATGTTTATTGTCCATAAACATATATCTGGAGACTTGGAGCAAAGTTTTTAGAAAGTCCATCAACTGCTGATCCCGTAGACACCTGCAGATCTTCCATCTGATCTCTTCCTCACTAATATAGCTTCCTTCATCTTTAAGAGATGATGCTGGTTAATCTTTAATGACAAGGATCAACACCAGTTTCTCAATCCTGAATTTTTTATAATCTTCAGAACTAGCAGGTAAGAGGAAAAAGAGGAAATAACTGCCTTGATATGTTCTTCTAGCATCACTCCCTCTAAAGTAAAAACAGTACTTATTTAAACCATGTAACTTTGCCAGCACAGTTGAAACCAAGAACTTCCCTAGAATTTGAGTGTCAAAATGACTCATTCATTATTTAATCCTCCACAAGATGTTTATTTTGTTTATTACATGACATTGTCCATAAACTGGAAGCAGCTTCAGTGGAAAAAAATCCTCAAAGTAAAACCCTGAGAAAATTATTAGTCCTAAGAAGGATAATCTCTTTCTGATTTTCCTTGTGTAGCTAAAATACCTATGTAACTCTATTTTAAGAAATAAGGCTTATCATAAACATTAGTTTATGATATACAATAATATGTAAAAATTATCTTAGTATAACTTTATTGCCAATTATCTGAATATAACCTCCATCTCTTTTTTTCTCTTTCTTTCAACAGAACGCTACACCTTTCCATGTAACTGTCCAAGATGATAATAACATCGTTGTCTCATTAGAAACTTCAGATGTCATCAGTCCAGCATCTGTGTATGTTGTGAAGATAACTGGTGAATCCAAAAATTATTTCTTCGAATTTGAGGAATTCAACAGCACTTTGCCTCCTCCTGTTGTTTTTAAGGCCAGTTATCATGGCCTTTATTATATAATCACTCTGGTAGTGGTAAATGGAAATGTGGTGACCAAGCCATCCAGATCAATCACTGTGTTAACAAGTAAGCATCATGTGTAATATTGTCCCCTGTTTCTTCTTATTGTTTCCCTGTTTCTTCTCATGTGGCTTGAATTGAGAGAAGCCACCCAGAATGGCAAAATCACTTGCCTTGATGCCAAGTGACATAGATTCAATGTTATGAGCTATATTAGCAATATAGCTTCTTGCTGGAGTTTGATGTTTACTCTTTACCTTGTGATAACAAAAATATTTTTAAACCAAAAAAAGTAATCCTCAACGAAGGAGTATATTTTGAGACTGAATGCCAATTTCAAATTCATGATTGAACTGTGTAATATTCTGCTGTATTACTTAATAATGTCATCATAACTTGTCTATTTTTTCCAGAGCATGTACTCTCATATTTAGCAATTCAGTTTGGGGACAATGAACTGATACTCCTATTTAGCCTGCTCAAATTCAGGTATAGGTCTTTGGCTGAGAGAGAGAAAAAGATATATTTATTTATCACTTGTTATTCCCTACCTCATCTTCAAAATAGCTTTGCCTTCTACTTCTTAAGAAAAAATGCCAAGCAAAAAAATTACCGGCTTTTTAACATTCATGAGTCCATGTCATAAAGACTTAAGGCTGACATTGGGAAATTTTTAGGAATAGTTTTAACTCCGTGTGATTTTTTCTCACTTTACTCACTGACTTTAATATCTAATCTCAAATTAAGATGTGACTCTACTGTCTATGCTGACATGTGGAAGGAAAACTGGTATCTGTAAGACAGCAGAGTTTATCACTAGCACAATACAATGGCTCAGCAAAGTCCCTTTTGCTTATGTTCTTCAGTGCAAGTTTTGCAACAACTGCAATTTGTTAAATGCCATCTACCCGTGATTGTTCTGGTGATAACTAAGGGAAAAGACAGTGATATTGTCTGTTGGGATAAAAGGAAACAGAAACTACAAGAAGCAAAAACTCAGAACCAAGCTAGAGGACATATTTTTAACACGTCTGTCAAAAAATAATTAAAGTCTCTATTGGCAGAATCCCAGGATCAGTAGTGAGTCCTAAAAATTAGAAATGCTGTAGAACCAAGACCTTCAAAGTTTATAGACGTAATGAGCAAATCTATTAGCTGAATTAAAGGGAGAAATTACCTGGTAAAATACTGTCTTAAACAAGCTCTAGAAAAAGACGAATTGCAAGTCAGATTTAGGCAGCAGATATAGACACATGCCTATAATACAAACTCCTTGAAATCAAAAGCTGTCTTACTTATCTCCATAATTTCATAAACACCTAGCCCAAGGCTTATGCTTGCTTAATAGATAATACATAAATATTAGTTCAATTTAGTTGAGGAAGTAATAGGAGAGATCCACAGGAAAAAAAATAAGGCACAAAGAAAAATAGATTTAGGACTGTAATGACGGTTGCTGATCCAACATCTCTGAGCATGCACTCAGCCATTCCTCATCAGTTGCAGCTGAATGATTCAGCCCTTTAGCTAAGCCTTCATGAAGAAATTTGATAGGTAAGTAAATGCTAAAAGATTTCTAGAATATCACTTAGCATTTATGATGAGTTCCATTAAAATATATTCTATTTTCTTTTGTGATGTTTTCCTTTGACCTGTAGGGCTTACAAGTGTGTTGAATATCCAAACATTTGGAAATTTTGCAGACATCTTTTTTTATTGATTTCTAGAGGAAGTGCTGTTGTGATCACAGAATATATTTTATCTGATTCATTTACTTGAAAATTGTTGAGATTTGTTTTATGGGCCCAAATATGGTCTTTCTTGCTGTGTATTCTGTGAGCACTTCCTGGGTGAAGTTTCAATAAGTACCAACCAGGTCACATTGTTTGTTCACTCTATATCCTTACTGATTTTCTGTTTATTTTTTCTAATAATGACTGATAGAGGAATCTGAAAGTCTCCACCTGTAACTGTAAATTTGTCTATTTCTCCTTTCACTTATTTTGGTTTATGCTTTACATATTTTGAAGCTCTGTTGTTATTAGGTGCAAAAGCTTTTAAGATTGCTGTGTCTTCTTGATAAACTGATCCTTTTGACTATATGTAATGTCCCTCTATATTCCAAGCAATATGCCTTGTGTTAATTTCCCTTTTGTCTGATATTAAAGTAGCCATTTAGTTTTCTTTTTTAGGTGTTTGTGTGGCATACTTAATCCATCCTTTTGCTTTCAGCCTACTTTTGTCTTTACATGTAAAATGGTTTCCTGTAGACAGCACAGAGTTGAGTCTTGCTTTTTTTTCCAATCTAAAAATCTCTGTCTTTTAACTGGAGTACTTAGGGCAGCACTATCCAATAAAAAGAGAATGTTAACCTCATATGTAATAGTAGATCTTCTGGTAGACATATTTAAATGCTTTTTAAAAAGGTGAAATTAATTTTAATAACATGGTTTACTTAATCCATTACATTCAAAATATTATTTCAACATATAATCAACATACAAATTTACCCATTTTTTTACTTTCAAACAGAAATTAAATTTAAATAAAAGTAAAGCTGCACTAGCCTAATTTTAATTGCTCAATAGCCATATGAAGCTAGTTACTACCAATTTAAATGTGTAGGTTTAGACAATATACATGTAATGTAATTATTAATATTTATTATTATAATATAATACAATTATTTCTATGGTTGAATTTGAATTTACCATATTGCTAGGCTGTTAGGTAGAATGAGCAGTGAGTCAATCTAGTCAATAGTTGAGCTGGGTTTGAGGTATTAGACACCTTCCGTTCATCACAGATTTCCAGTTCTTCCCATGGTAGGCTGCCAGGAGTGATAGGGGGTATTTCTCAGTGTTTCAATTCCACCCTCAGTATGCAGCAAGCCCTGAACACTGGCACCACAGAAGAGCTCCTCCAGCAATAGACTGCTCTTGTTTTTCTCTCATCGCTAACTTTTTGGCGGGGACAGAAGATGTTCTTGGTTCTCATGGTCCAGCCTCAGGCTTAGGCAGACCCTGTGACGTTCGACGGGACATTCTTGACATTTTTACCCCTCAAATTACACTGACACTGAAATTCGACATTAAATCTGTGGGTCAGAGAGTTTCCTGCCTCTTCTCCAGTGGTAACAGAACCACTGATACTCTACTTTGTATCAATGTAGGACTCTGGGCCCAAAAGAGTTTCTGCTCCTCTCCCAGGATCAGGCGTCTTTTGTTTCTATTCACCCTTCAAAAGAAGAGATCTTTTCCTGAGAACTGGAAGGGAAAGATTTTTCTGCCCCTCCACAATACATTAAGGTTTGTATTCAGGAAAGGTCCAGAGAAGTAAGTTTTCTTGTTGGCCTCTTAGTGGTTTCAATTATCATCTGCATGCCTGTCGCCTCCCACACCCATCCCCAACCCCCAGAAGGAGGCTCTCTCCAGTCCCCTATATTCATGAGACTGCCTCTGGTAGTCCTCATGAGCATGGGGTAGAGGCCCAAGGGGAAAGCGAGAGAGAGACAGTAGACTCTATTTGTGTCTGCGTCTCCCAGTTAGTCTAGACTAGTGGTGACCCAGAACTTCGGGATGATGGAAATGTTCTATATCCATATTGTCCAACATAGTAGCCACTAATTTTTAATTTTAATTAGTTTTAGTTCATTTAAAATTTTATTTAAATAGCTCCATGTAGCTAATAACTACCACATTGGACAGAGCAATTCTATGCATCCATTTAGACCATACTTAGCCTTTATGAATCCGTTAAAATTGGAGCGCTTTCTTCTTACCTGCTTCAATGTTGTATCCTCTTCCTGCTGTGCTTTGCCAAAAGGTGAAATAGTGTGTTGCCTCTCTCCAGAGGGGTTGTTCATGCCTTAGAATTCATATTACTTGATTGACTTGCTACCTTACCTCTCCTGTAACCTCAAGAATAGTTATGATTTCATGGATTACATGGCTTTTGCTTGTTGAGGTGGAGAAGAAGTGATATTGTCTTGGGGCTTTCTACATGTTAAGGGGAAGAAATCAAAACACGTATTGATTTCCAAAGAGTAAAATTAATTCATGATGGCCTATCAAATATTGTCTTGTACCCCACTGTTAAAGGCTCAATTACATTATCCCAAATTTAAGGAGCAATAATAAGTTTGGAATATAAGAAGTGGGGATTAGTGCACAAATATTTCTGTGACATTAGGTATGAGCTGGCATTTAGTGACATTTGGGTTTCAGCTTCTACCTTCATAAAAGAGGGAATTCAAGTACATGATGACTAAGATAACTTTTGAGCTCTGAAACTAACATTATCTGTCAGTTAATGATGTGTTTTTGCCATCTTTATTTTTCTAACTGAAAGCTTTTTAAACAAGTTTGGAAAACATTTGTAGTATCTGCTCACAGAGTTGACATATTTCTCTTGAGAATAAAAGAGTACCTTTGTAGCAGTCATTTATTGTGTGTTAGATGCTTGTCTTGATGAAATAAGTAATGACAAAGCAATTGGCCCCAGGGCAGTCCTTTGATATTTCGCTATAGTTGTTCTGAGTCTGTCACTCTTAGAGAAAGCTGAGAAACATGTCAAAGAATAAATTTGGCATAGCAGAGTCATTTGGCCAGTTCAAAAGAATTTCACAACCCTTAGGCTGTGACACCTCATTAATATTTAATTGATTGAGAACCTTCAGTATATTGCATGCACTTCAGAGGGAAGGGGTAGCTTCTCAGCAGGTAAAAGGATACCTGGAATCAGTTGCTTGGAAATTGAGGAAATGTCACATACACACAGCTGTGTCACGTGTCAGTGAAGTTCTACAGATAGTGGCTATACACATTAAAGAATACACAAGGAGACACTCTACAAATATAATATTCTATACAGACCTATTCTAAATAAAAATCATGAGTTTTTATTTTAGTTATCAGGTACATTCTCTGTGCCATGTCCTAGGTACTAAAGAAATAAAGATAGATAAAAACATTCATAATCAAAGATGTTATACTATAGTGGAAGAGACAAATAAAAACCATTACAAATAATACGATAACTGCTATTGTAACCAGAAAGGGGTCCCAATCCAGACCCCCAAGATAGGATTCTTGGATCTCAGGCAAGAAAGAATTCAGGGCGAGTGCATAGTTCAAAGCAAAAGCAAGTTCATTAAGAAAGTAAAGGAATGAAAGAATGGCTACTCCATAGGCAGAGCAGTCCCAAGGACTGCTGGTTGCCCATTTTTATGGTTATTTCTTGATTACATGCTAAACAAAGGGGTGGATTATTCATGAGTTTTCCCAAAAGGGTGGACAATTCCCAGAACTGAGGGTTCCTGCCCCTTTTAGACCATATAGAGTAACTTCCTGACATCGCCATGGCATTTGTAAACTGTCATGGCACTGGTGGGTGTTTCTTAGCATGTTAATGTATTATAATTAGCGAACAATGAGCCAGTGAGGACAACCAGAGGTCACTCTCATCGCCATCTTGGTTTTGGTGGGGTTTGGCCAGCTTCTTTACTGCAACCTGTTTTATCACTAAGGTCCACTCCAGTAGGTCTCAGCCTTATTTTACCCAGTCCCTATTCAAGATGGGGTTCCCATGGTTCAAATGCCTCTGACACTGAAAGAATTATGTGAAAGAGATTGCCTTGCCTTCCTAGGGAGCACTGGGAAGGCAGCACAGAAGACAAAATCATTAAAAAATGAAGGAAAATTTCCCAAAAGAATAAAGAGTAGAAAGTGTTACAGAGTCAAATGGAATCATATATGCAAATAATGGAGGCATACATAGCATGGCACACTTGGTACTGCAAGAAGTTAAGATGGCAAATGTTAGCTGTTCCAGAAAATAACAAGAAAAGTGGCTAGAAATGTTGAAGAATTTTAAGTACCTTGCAAAGGAATTTAGACTTTAACCTATAAGTGATGAGGGAGAAATTACATAACAGGATTTGAATGGGGAAAGTGCTCTTGTAGCAGAGCTGCAAGCCAAGAGATCCTGAATCCTGCATTGGAATTGAAAAATTATCAAGCGAGTAAAGCAAGTATTTGGGGTAGTCGTTCAACCATATGTATAGCCTTGGGCAGATGATTACTTTCTCTAAATCTTAGTTTTCAAATCTATAATTCATTCTAGGGGTTAGCAAACTTTTTCTATGAAGTCTTAGATAATAAGTGTGTTATGCTTTAAGAGCCATACAGTCTATATTGCAACTACACAACTCTGCTGTTGCAATCAACAGCAGCCACACACGATACATAAACAAATGATCATGACTATGTTATAACTAAACTTTATTTAGAGACACCAACATTTGATTTTTTATATAATTTTCATGTGCCATGAGATACTATTCTTCTTTTGTTTAGGTCTAACATCTAAAAATGTAAAAGCCTTTCTTAGCTTAAAAGTCAAACAAAGGCCGGGCATGGTGGTTCACGCCTGTAATCCCAGCACTTTGGGAGGCCGAGACGGGCAGATCACGAGGTCAGGAGATTGGGACCATCCTGGCGAACACGGTGAAACCCCGTCTCTACTAAAAATACAAAAAACTAGCCGGGCGAGGTGGCGGGCGCCTGTAGTCCCAGCTACTCAGGAGGCTGAGGCAGGAGAATGGCGTGAACCTGGGAGGCGGAGCTTGCAGGGAGCTGAGATCCAGCCACTGCACTCCAGCCTGGGCGACAGAGTGAGACTCCGTCTAAAAAAAAAAAAAAAAAAGGCAAACAAAAACAGGTGGCAGAAGATTTGGCTTTGTGGACTGTAGTTTGCTCACTTGATCTGTCATATCATTATAACATGTAATATTGGGATAATCAGAGTACCTATTTGGTGGGGGGCATTATAAAATAATACAAAGGAAGCTCCTTAACAAAGCATGCAGTACAGGATCAATCAATAGAATATGTATCAATGGCACTAAATAGAAAGTTATTTGAGGTGTCAGAAGTGAAGGAGATTGAGACACATTGGGCAGGGAAATATCAGTGAGATGGAGGTGACTGGGTTAGGACAAAGATTCTTACTAAAGTGAGAATATCAAGTAGCCTACAGACATTGAAATTTTGAGCAGAAATGAATAAGAAAATTAAGGTGAGAATGGAGGCAGGGAGAATAATTTAGAAAGTTGTTGAAATGCTCGAGGAAAGAAATGATGAAGACTTGAACTAAGGTACTGAGTGTGATGGTCACCACCTAGCTTGGACCATGGGCAGCTGCTGCTGCCAGACCTACCTCACTGGTACGCTTCGATGTAGCTGAGGTGCCAGGTCAGGTCTCAAATCATCATCTAAACACCAAACAGTAGCTCTGGCCTCAGTCCGGTCCCTTTTCCCTGTGCCTGCCGTCAGAAGTGAGGGTATAATCCCAGATCCTCCCTCTCAAGAGAACTTGGCCGGAAGAGACACATTCTTCAGTTGGTCACATCAGAGGTTACTGAACATGAACACAATTGCTTCTTTAGTTTTCATTCTTTAGTCCGGCTAAACAGAGCAATCTCAGAAAGGAGCAATTCTTAGCAGTTAGCATTTAATAAGTAATACAGAGCTACTTTTGTTTTCTTTAAACAGTATGTGCTCCACATTTGCTTTTATTTCTTTGTCTCTTCTCTGAGATAGTCACATCCAGAACTTTTGAAACTTTCCTATTCAAGATCTCTCTTGAATGATTCAGAGATAATTCGGGGGCATAAAATATTGTTCAGTTTGAACATGAGTTTTCATTATATGAGACACCTAATGAGGGAAAAAATAATCATACTAAATGTCATTTTTTATTAAAGAGAAAACTAGGAACTTAGGCTAGGATTTCTTGTCAAAATAATGCAGTCCATTCTTCTTGTCATCCACTTTTTGCTCCTACCACAAAGCAAAAAGAAAAGCAGAAGCACATTTCCAGACCCAAAACCACAATAGTTCTCTAAGAACCAGAAACAAAATAAAAACTCAAAGTGGGGAAATGGGCTGAAGCAATGGGCCCTCTGTGCTCTGGGTCTGGCAAAGACACTATTGAGTCTGGACCCCAGTATAGTCAGAAGGACTGAAATGCTCCATGCTAGACAGGGCACAGTGCCAGGCTCTCTGCTTATAGCAAAGATTCTTCCTGTTTGACAAACAAAAAAAATACATATATAAAGACCGGAGGATGCAGGGGACACATAGGCATCTTACTACCAAGGTCCAAGGCTAGTTACTCTCTCACTCAGTGAATGAATCTATAGTGATAACCACTATATCATCCACAATATTAAGAATGGCAAAATAATGTCATGTGTCTTGTTGTAGACCGGGTGCTTTGGTGGGCGGACAGGATGCAATGGCTTAATTGTTTTAAAAGCAAGGCATAATAAGAGAGAAATGGGGAGATGAAAAAGCATCAAATGAGCCCAGAGCCTGTGTCTCAAAACACATGAAAAACTTATGCTAAAAAAGATAGATATCAAAACAGCTATAACTGTTCAGATTGTATTTTAAATAGCAATTTAACAAAAATGTAATTATGTTTATAATGTTCAAGGACATAAATGTAAGAACTGCCTCCAGTTTTTGAAACCAGCGAATTAGTGAAAAAAAAATTGGCAAAAACAGTGCAGTGCTGTGCCTACAGTTCCACCTACTCAGGAGGTTGAGGCAGGAGGATCCCTTGATTCCAGCAGTTCAAATCAAGGCTGGACAACATGATGAGACCCTATCTCAAAAAAAATGTGCAGAAATAAAAACATATAGAATAAACATGAATAAATTAAAACTTTTATAAATGAAAACATAATCATTTAAATTAATTTAAAATTTTTCATCAAACAAGGTAAAATTAATTTGATTGATTAAAGTTAAAGTTTACTAATTGAAAAGCTTCAGTAGATAGGACAAATTCTATACTGATAACAGTTACAAAGAACTAGTAAATTGGAGGATAATACCATGCAATTTGCCCCATAATATAGCACAGTGAGGCAATTCACAGGCATGGAAGTGGGAAAGGCTCTAAGAAGGTTTAAGGATTCATGAAAAAGAAGGAGGGAATGGTGGGCACAATATTTGGAGAGATTATTATGAGAATTTCCAAGACTTGAAGAATGACATGAATTCACAGACTGACAGAGCATTCCAACTAAGTACCTAATAGAGTAATTCAAAACTAAAACCATGCCTAAATATATAATGCTATATTATTGCTATTATGTATCATCAGATTATTAAGGCTAAATGAAAATAAATAAATAAGCTTGAAAGATGCAAGAGGAAAAAAGCAAAGTATCTACAAAGGAATGACTCTTCTACTGACAGAAGTCTTCCCTTCTGCAATAACTGGTGAAAGAAAACAAAAAAACAACATTGTCAAAGTACTGATGAAAATACCTGTCTACCTAGAATTTTATGCCCAGATACATCAAGAATAAACCACATTAAGAATAAAGATAAAATAAAGAAATTTTCTAATATACAAAGCCTAGAGAACTTAACACCCATAGCTCTGAGTTAAAGAACTGTTAATACACAGATTTCAGCAAGAAAAAAGGTGAATCCAGAAGGAAAGTCCAGAACACAATTAAAAAAAATGACAATGGGAATATGGTGTATGACAAAGATTGTGTTACAAATTAGCAGGAGCAGATGGAAAAAGAACCCCAAAACAGGCAAAAGAATTTAACAATTCTAAGAAAAGGAAAGCTGACTGACCAAAAAACATAAGAAAAAATAATTCATCTCCATGAGCAGGAAATTAAAACAAAGAGACAAAATTTCACACACCTCAGAGTGGCAAAAATTAAAAAGACTGGTATCAGCGAATGTTGGAAGATAATATGGAGAAAGAGGAACTATCATACACTGCTAATAGATATGTAAATTGCCCTAATCTAGTTAGAAAACTTTCTAAGAATATCTGATACAGATGATGTGTAGACCCTACTATTCAGGATTTGCCACCTAAAGCGACATGCTACAAACATTTATTGCAGCATTATTTGTAAGAGTGAATGATTGAAAGCAATTACTCTACTAAAATAATAACAGGTATATTGTGTGGGTTGTATAGCAAAATGGACACGAAAATGAAATTTTTTTATATTCTTGTATCAAGAGTGATAAATCTTAAAACAATGTTAGGCAATAAAAACAAGCTGCAGGATAGTTATGATAATTTACATAATAATTTAAAACATGAAACAATGTTGGATGCTTACAAATATATGTTTTAAAAACATGCATGAGAAGATAAATACCAGATTCAGAGCAATAATTCCTTCTGGTCATGGTGGGAAAAGAATGGGGTTTGGGTAAGTTACATGAGGGAATTTCAACTACATTTTCTAAGACTTTATTTATTTGAAAAATTAAAACATCTGTGGACAAGAGAGTCATGAACAAAGATATTAAATGATTCACCTTGTCCAACAACTCCATTTCTCTGTCCAGTCCAGGCTGGTCCTAAGAAAAGAAAGGGAAGTACAATGGAGTGACTGACAGGGTGAGGACTATTGACTTAGATTAGGATTTAACCTTGTCATCACTGAAATGCCTGTTAGTAACTATAGCACTGGTTTATACCACAACACCTAATTTCTAAAAAGAAAGATGATGAGAGAAGTCACTGGCGAGAATGTAAAATATTTTTATTCTATACATTTGAGTTCTTCTAAAAACAGTAGTTCTTGGATTGAATACTCCTCAGTAATGCTTAGACATCAACAGGATTTTCAGCTGACCTGGGTCATTTACACTGAAGCTGAGGGAAACATATAAAACAAACATATAAACAGGCATTTTAAGACATTCTCTTAAAGTTTAAGTAGCTTGTTGCAGAAAAAAAAAATTGGAAAATAAAATATCTGTTCTCTAATCCTCCTGTCTGTCTTGAATTTCAAAGTTTGACCGTGGCTTTGATGTGCAGACTTCACGCCTCAGGGCATGAAAGATTAAGTGCCCTTCTAACTTCTCTTTTCAGTAGAAGAAACCCTGATGAGGATGTGAAACAGGACTGCAACAGTGGAGGAGTTACTGCTCCATGGCTGCTTTTTCTGTTTCCTTTCATTTTAGTTCTCTCAGGGCCAGAGTCAATAGCTGGATCTGGTAGACTCCATGGGAGTAAATTAGGCTGGGTCGAAAGAAAGAACTTGAAGCAGTTCAAAACTTCTTTGGGAGTTTTGAACTCAAAACAGAGTCTTCGAGGGCTGGTTGATTGGTTGGTTGGTTGGTTGGTTGACATGGTACATAAGTGAGTACATGAGTTCATTCTGAAATGTTACCCGCATGTAGGAAGACTAGGGATGAGGCAAAGATAAAATTCAAACCTTTTAACCAGAGACTATAGCACATAGTCTACAGTGACATGATCATAAAATACACTGGAGTCTGAAGGTCTTCCTAACATTTTTGTAGATGTTGGCTTGGTTTTTCCGAAAATTTCAGGAAAAATCAAAGCATTAACATGTAGCTTCAATTATTTCTGGGTTTCTTAAAGTCAAAAGCAAAGATAGATTAAGAAGACCCTGAGCAACAAAATAAAATATAACCTGCTACAGATTGAGACATACTAGATACTCAATAGTTATTTATTGAAAGAACTAAGTCAAATTTGGAGTTCTCATGTTATTGAAATCGAAATTTTTTGAATGTAAATTTAAACTAAGGACATTTCTTTAGGTCAGGCTATAGATGATGTCCAAGAATCCCCTCAATTCTGAAATTGTGAATCAAAAAAATTTTTTCTGTCAATCTAAAATTGTCAAAAGGGTCAGCATCTCATTTAAAGAGAGTTTTTTCAAGCACAAAGTGTGAGGCTAGACCACCTGGAAACACCACCTCCAAAAGCATTCAGTCAGTGCTCTGAAGTAGTGCAATTGGGATCTCATTTCTTATAGGCAGAGACAGAGAAGTTTTTATCAGGATTACAAAAAATTATTCATACAAGGTTGACACCTAGTTAACGGAAATTTCATTGGTTATAAGCAGTGTTTCTTTTGGGGAAGGGTACATTTAACATTTTTTTTACACAAAGTGTGATAGTTATGTATAGGTTTTCTGTCATCTGGCCTAAGCAAAGCAGGACAACAAAGGGGGAGAGTTAATCTACAACAGGGGTCATTAATTAAGAAGGCAGGAGATTTTTGTCCCTGACATTATTTAATTCCTTCTAGTCATTGTACAGAACAAGAAAAATAAAATGAGTTAATCTGTAATTTGAGAACAGAAGTTATAACTATATGTGACTCAGATCACAGTTACATCTTTCGCATGCTTAAGGTGATTTTTGGGGTTCCAACAGCTTTTAAATTTTATTTATCTTCATATTTTTTTCTTTCTTTTTTTTTTTTTTTTTTTGAGATTTCACTATTGTTCCCTGGGCTAGGGTGCAATGGCACTATCTCTGCTCACTGCAACCTCTGCCTCCCAGGTTCAAGTGATTCTCCTGCCTCAGCCTCCCAAGTAGCTGGGATTACAGGCGTGTGTCACCACGCTCAGCTAATTTTGTATTTTTAGTAGAGACGGGGTTTCTCCGTTTGGTCAGGCTGGTCTCAAACTCCCAACCTCAGGTAATCTACCCGCCTTGGCCTCCCAAAATGCTGGAATTACAGGTGACCCCAAAAGAAATTATTTAACATATCTTCTTAATAAAATGCATACAAGTCAAATCTGTTTAATAGCTTCTTCAGAAAGGTGCAAAATGCATTATTTACAAGAAATTTGCAGGACAGTGGGAGGGGGAGGAAATACAGACATATATAGATAATGGATATTTAAAAATGAGTATTTTTAAAGTTTTCCAGTGAATAAACTACTCAAGCAAAATAGAAATGTTTTATTTAAACTTCTATAGAAAAAGTGGCTTGATAAACACCACAAAATATATTTTTTACAACATTGGACAGTTTAAAATTTTATACCTCATATGGAAAAATAAGTGCTATGCTCACACGAAGAAATAAATGATCATATAACTATCATTGGTCTGAGCCAAAATTTATTTTCTGTTACCGGTCTGTTACTAATATCAAATTTCCTTCGCATGAGAAAAAGAAAAATAAACTGGGAATCTGAAGATACAGACTGTCATGTACTTGTTAAATTACCTTGGACAAGTAATTTAGTCTGTGAGTCATCATTCTATTTATCAGTGGGAAGGATATATTAATATTTGCTCTTCCTAGATATCAGGACTGTTGCAAAAGGAAAAATAAATGTAAAAGTTTTTCAAAAATCAGAAAGCACTATATAAAATGTACTTTATTAATTACTGCTAAGAACATTCAATTCATGGGTACTGAGGAGTATAGTGCCCACAGACAGTGAAAATATGTGTGAATTTCTGGTAGGTGTAATCCTTGGTTCATTCAAGTATTGATATCGGTCTTTCTCTCTCCTCTTTCTTTTCCCTTTCTCCATTTGCTTCACTTCTGTAGAACCTCTACCTGTAACCAGTGTTTCCATATATGACTATAAACCTTCTCCTGAAACAGGAGTCCTGTTTGAAATTCATTACCCAGAAAAATATAACGTTTTCACAAGAGTGAACATTAGCTACTGGGAAGGTAAAGACTTCCGGACAATGCTATATAAAGGTAAGCAGCAAAAGGAAGGCTGAATCAATGATGACCCTCACTTTTTACACAGCTTTTCCCAAATGATGTTCTCTCTTACTGCAAAGAGGTTTTATAATTCACAATTTGACCTATAAATGAGCCATTAAAAATAATTATTGACTTATGAAAATCATGCTATGAGGAAACCTAGAACATCTGGTTCATTTCTTGAGAGTCATGTGTCATGTGTACAGCATGAGAAACACTCAAATTATTATCACTTACATGTTCCTCTTCCCTAAGGCAGCATGCCTGGTGCAGGAAATAAATTCAGACTTAAGTTTAGAAGCACAAGTAACCATTTCCTTCTGGGTATGATAGATGGGCATTTCTGGGACTGGGAAGCCAGAGTGGTGCCTTTTGCAAAGTTTCACTTGGAGATGATCCAGCATCCTCAAATGCGATGCTGTATGACCAGCTAAATGAATACATTAACATACAAAAATTAGTTTTGCTTTTTTATTCACTTGCTGGGAACCTTGTGGGGAAGGGAGAGAAAAGAGCCCAGGAGAAGTAATACTTGAAATTAGTCAAAGGAACAAAATCAACTTCTCTGGGTAGAAGGGGCTGGAGGGAGAGGGAAGAGAGGGCATTCAGTTTCATTTGGGAGTGAATCCTAGTGAAGGAACTTGAATACTCTCAGGACACATCGGGTGGGGGTGGGAGGTAGGTAATGCTACCAGAGTTGGCTAACTATAGCTGGAAACATGTATTGGTGGGAAGAGAAAGAGTATTGAAGCACACAGAGCATGACATCCAGAAAAATGTCACTTTGACTTGCTGCTTTTACACACTCATTTCTTCCATGGATTTATTTTTTCTGCGACACTATTTAAAATATAAGCAGTGGGGCTGGGAGTGGTGGCTTACGTCTGTAATTTCAGCACTTTGGGAGGCCGAGGTGGGCAGATCACTTGAGTTCAGGAGTTCGAGACTAGCCTGGCCAACATGGTGAAACACTGTCTCTACTAAAACATACCAAAAAAACTAGCCGGGCATTGTGGCGGGCACCTGTAATTCCAGATACTCAGGAGGCTGAGACAGAAGAATTGCTTGAACCCGGGAGGCAGAGGTTGCCGTGAGCCAAGATCACACCACTGCACTCCAGCCTGGGCGACAGAGCAAGGCTCCATCTCAAAATGAGTGAATGAATGAATGAAATACACGCAGTGAATTTAGTTTTTTTAAACTTTGAAAAAATCAGGCTGGGCGCGGTGGCTCAAGCCTGTAATCCCAGCACTTTGGGAGGCCGAGACGGGCGGATCACGAGGTCAGGAGATCGAGACCATCCTGGCTATCACGGTGAAACCCCGTCTCTACTAAAAATACAAAAAAAAAAAACTAGCCGGGCGAGGTGGCGGGCGCCTGTAGTCCCAGCTACTTGGGAGGCTGAGGCAGGAGAATGGCATAAACCCCGGAGGCGGAGCTTGCAGTGAGCTGAGATCCGGCCACTGCACTCCAGTCCGGGCAACAGAGCGAGACTCCGCCTCAAAAAAAAAAAAAAAGAAAAGAAAAAATCAAAGAAGCATAAATTCCACAAATTATTATATTGTTTATTTACAATGAAAACAGATAATCTGCAAATTAATAAATGGAAAGTAGTTTATAGATCATATGCAAATGTATTTATGAATGATTAAAAAGCAATTACTGAAACTTTTGTTAATCACAAATTTTAAAATAATATAATCCCATTCTTAAGTCAATTACTTCTTATTACTTCTTCAATCTACTTTTAGATTTCAATTCAATAAGTGGTATTTTTAGTTTTTTCTCTCATTTGTTTTGAGTTGGATTGGAATTTTAGTTTATTGTTATTCTCTTTAAAGTTTTCTAAGTGGAGTCCAAACTTTTATTATTTGGGCAGGTTCTGTCTTCAAACTGGCAAATAAACCAGTTTTAAATTAGGCTAGTTTTTCTAAATGAAAACTTTTCTTGTAAAATTGCTTTTTTTCAGGTCATAAGGTGGCAAAATACCTTGAATTTTTATCTTAAAGTAAATGGCCATTGTAAACTTAACGTCTACAATTTCTTTATATTATCTCCTTCAATTAATACATACCCCAAAATTCCTATCATAAAAAGTTAACTCCAATTGTGTTCGATTTTCTTAGGAATTTTTTCAGAAAAAGCCCTTCAGGACTGAGTCTAAACATTCAACGTTTCGTCTCTAGCCTTCTACTAACTCTTTATTATTGACCATAACAGTAGTTGAAGGAAGTATTATGTTGTGAATGTTTAACCATAATTGTTTCAAACTTTCCAGAAGTGTGTGACATTTAGAAGACCATATTTTTCATGCAATTGATTTTCTCTTCACAGATTTCTTTAAGGGAAAAACAGTATTTAATCACTGGCTGCCGGGAATGTGTTACAGTAATATCACCTTTCAGCTGGTATCTGAGGCAACTTTTAATAAAAGTACCCTTGTTGAGTACAGTGGTGTCAGTCATGAACCTAAACAGCACAGAACTGGTAAGTCTCCTGAAGAATCAAATACAGTGAAAAAATAATTCAGTTATATTTTGCTGTATATTTATTTTTTATCCTAAGAAATATTCTGGTCCAGTGCAAAGAAAGAAAATGCATATGTTTAATAACCTAAAACAGATTTTATATCAATGTAAAAAGAACTGGGCAAAATATTCAATAAGAAAAATCTAAAATATGTCAATACAATCATAGATTTGCAATCTTTGAATAAAACCTACTATATTATTACCAAAGGTTATAATTAAGTAACTTACCCAGATCTAGTAGACATCAGTTATTACTGACAAGTGGCCCTATGGCAGAAAAAAGAGGGAAGACATTCTAGTACAGTTTATCAGATTATTAAAGGAAAATATTGAAATTCAAATGTATCTCAAACTTGAAGTGCTTAATTTTAGTAACACCACTAATATAAAGCACTATTGTAGGATGGATGGATAGATGCATGGATGGATGGATGGATGGATGGATGGATGGATAGATGGATGTATGGATGGAAGAATGAATGGGTAAAATAAGCATATATCTACTAAGTACCCATCACCAATATAAGCAACATCGCATGTGCCTAATGTGCCTGAGTACTCAATAGGAAAGCAAGAGAGGCCATTCTGATGAGCATCAGGAAAGGATTATGATAGATTACTTCTAAGGTCTTGACAATTTGAAATTCTAAGATATCATGATTCTTATTCATTAGTCTAAGACCAGGAAACTATTTCAGCTAAATCACTAACTCACGTAATGTCAACATTTAAGATTCTATTTATGTTTTTCATTATTCAATGTAAGTAGAAAAACATTAATTGAGCACCTTCTACCTGGAATTTGTTCTAAGTACTGAGACGTGAAGACAAAGACTGATGAGACAGGATCCTTGTCGTCAAAAAATGGTACTCGTAATACACAAATGGCACTAATAAAAGGCAGAATGAGATAAATATTATAAAAGAGGTACAAAGTTATTTAACAGCACAAAGGAGAGAGAAATTTTTATTAGAAGTTCATGGGGCCTAGCGGGGTGGCTCATGCCTGTAATCTCAGCACTTTTGGAGGCTGAGGCGGGTGGATCACCTGAGGTCAGGAGTTTGAGGCCAGCCTAGCCAATATGATGAAACCACATCTCTACTAAAAATACAAATACTAGCCGGTCTTGATAGCTGGTGCCTATAATTCCAGCTACTCGGGAGGCTGAGGCAGAAGAACCGCTTGAACCCAGGAGGCAGAGGTTGCAGTGAGTCGAGACCACGCCATTGCACTCTAGCCTGAGCAACAGACAGAGATTCTGAAACCCTGTCTCTACGAAAAAATACAAAAAAACTAGCCGGGCGTGGTGGCGGGCACCTGTGGTCCCAGCTACTCAGGAGGCTGAGGCAGGAGAATGGCGTAAACCCAGGAGGCGGAGCTTGCGGTGAGA
>NW_012112030.1:11366342-11378446 GCF_000951035.1 Colobus angolensis palliatus
CAGGATGGCCTCGATCTCCTGACCTCGTGATCCGCCCGTCTCGGCCTCCCAAAGTGCTGGGATTACAGGCTTGAGCCACCGCGCCCGGCCAATGAAGCCATATTTCTAACATGTGTGTTAACATCTCTAAAGGCAGCACATGCATGCAACTCTCCTAGGTGCAACTATGTCACATGGAGTATTTTCATCTTCATAGCTATAAGTACACTATACTTGTTTTTTCTTTGTAATAAAAATCCAGGAACAGAGATACATTTTTTTGTAAGTGAGATTATGATAAACTGAAAAATATTTACATACTCTGTTTTTAGAAGTGGTTAAATTACCACTTCAACAAGCATAATATTGCAAGTTAATGTATTTCAAGTGTGACTAGTGGTATGTTAACAGGTACACATCATCCACAAAATGTTAGAAGTATGTATATGGAGAAAAACACAGTTTATCTTGACGTAAATTTGTCTGTGTATTAGAAGTAAAATTAAATTCCATTTTTAAAAATCTGCTTTTGTCCCTGACTCATTAAGAAATTATTCACTCTAATTGAATTAAAAATTACTTGAAAATGAAAATTCTCTCTCTTACAGCCCCTTATCCACCTCAGAATATTTCCGTTCGTATCGTAAACTTGAACAAAAACAACTGGGAAGAACAGAGTGGCAATTTCCCAGAGGAATCCTTCATGAGATCACAAGATACAATAGGAAAAGAAAAACTCTTCCATTTTACAGAAGAAACCCCTGAAATTCCCTCGGGCAACATTTCTTCCGGTTGGCCTGATTTTAATAGCAGTGACTATGAAACTACATCTCAGCCATATTGGTGGGACAGTGCATCTGCAACTCCTGAAAGTGAAGATGAATTTGTCAGCGTACTTCCCATGGAATACGAAAATAACAGTACACTCAGTGAGACAGAGAAGTCAACATCAGGCTCTTTCTCCTTTTCCCCTGTGCAAATGATATTGACCTGGTTACCACCCAAACCACCCACTGCTTTTGATGGCTTCCATATTCATATTGAACGAGAAGGTAAAGCAGTAGTAAATCAGAGGAAATAAGAACTGATACAAAGGAAGGGGAATTGAAGTGTTTTTAAATTTGAGTTTAGAAACACTGATCATAAACAGTCAACAGCCAAAGAATAATGGTAAAGAAAGGGAAGAATGTAATTGGGTATCCAATGCAGACAGAGCAGAAAACCCAAATGAATAGACTGGGTAAGAATCAGAAGGTTTGGGTGATTCACAGGTTGTGAGTACTGCCAACTGTATACATTTTACTGCCTGATATTTCTCATGTCTCAGAACAATGAGGAAAACATCATATTTGGAAATATTTTGAATCAAAGATCTAACTATCCCAGAATATTACAGCATATCCTAGAGAAATTTTCTGTTTTCTCATATGCAAATTTTTAAACATGGCAGCAAAGTAATACTTATGAACACATTACTACTTTCCTCAAGAATATGAGGCTTGTGTCCTGCTAACCAGCTACTCTTGTTCCCTTTAGGGTGTGTCCCTCTGGAACAAGCACCACAGTTTTCCAAAGAGAAGCTGATAGTAACATGGAAAATACCCAGCTACTGACATTTCCATATAGCTACTATATTACATTTTGCATTGACTAACTCAGCATCTGAGATTCATCTTTATATTTTAGCCTACTAACTTAGGAAAGTAGAGCCATGACTTTCAGCAAGTTTGGGTCATGATACCTATCTCAATTGTTGTTTGGTAGATTTTTATGGTTATTTGTTGTTTGTTTAGTTTTTACAATAATATGCTTCATTTTCCATTTTCCGGTCTGGTAGTTTGAGTGGCAGAGGTTATAATTTGTAAAAATTTGAGGTTACAATGATAGCCTTATTTTTAGGGTAAGAGTTTAAGGCCCATGTAGTCTCATATACTGACATATTGTTTATTCCTATTTTACTTAATAGCATGAGATACAACAAAAATCTGTGGATTCTTCTATACAAGATGATACAGCATTCAACCATAACCAAATAACACATAAAATGAAAATTCTTAATTATTTGAGTCAAAAGTCATTTTCTTGGAATTGCCTACATTTTTTTTAAAGTTTCCCTAATCGTCTTTTATTTTTCTGTTCCTAAATATGTTCCTATGGCAAATAGGATCTTGTCATTACAAAAATTTTTTACTGCCTGTTCTCATGGAGGTTCTACTATGCATTTATCTGACTACAGTGTCTTCTTTTGAAGGCTGTTGTAGTCACCAACTGATGATAATGACTTCAAATGAAGTAATAAGCAGCAGAGGATGGATGGACTGTCATGCAATGTGAAATAATTCTTTCTTTAAGAAGATCTGAAAGCAAATGGATGAAGGAAAAATATTACCATGATTATTACTTTTAAATTTTACTTTTAAGTTCTGGGGTACATCAGAAAATAGATCTTAAAAAATGAGATGTATTTTAAATAAATGTTAAAGCACTTCTGAATGGTTAATACTACCACAAAGAACTTACAAGATATTTGATGCTGGTTATTTTTTAGCCCTTACCTCGTGATGAGGAAGCCAACAATTGTTATCTGTTCCTGACTATCTATTTCTGTTTTGTAAACATAATTTTGTTGGGTAGGAGTACATAAAGATGCATAGTGTAGACCCATCCCTAGTTTTATTGATTTGAATGCCGTATTTGAGTTTTGTTATTTGGAAGGTTGTAAAAATATGGAACTCTTACTTATATTCTTTAATAGTACCTTTAATTTAGAGGTGTAACTGATCTTGACAAAAGGAGGGAACATTTAAAATACCTAATTTTTTTTTTTCATTAATTGACTTGTCTATACCCAGGGCCTTTCCAGGTGTCAATTCATATATCTTCTCTTTTCTATATATGATTTAGAGAACTTTACTGAATATTTGACGGTGGATGAAGAAGCACATGAATTTGTCGCAGAACTGAAGGAACCTGGGAAATATAAGTTATCTGTGACAACCTTTAGTTCCTCAGGATCTTGTGAAAGTCGAAAAAGTCAGTCAGCAAAATCACTCAGCTTTTATATCAGTAAGTAACAAAGAGATCATTTTACACTTACTGGGGAGCTAGAACAAGGGAACTGGCGAGATTATTGATGCTCAGATATCAACTATTCACAAACCTTAGAGGTGCGGAGAAGTCTTCAAGATCAGGAGAGGCTGAGATCCACAAGCTTTGGACAGCAGAGGAAATAGATGCATATTTAATAGTAGCAATCCTATCCACGGGTTTAACTTGAGGATTCTTTTCACTATTGTGATAATTGAACATTTATCAAACTGACCTTCCACATTAGCCATAACAAACCCTCCAAGGATGTGGACATACAGTTTGGGAAATACGACATTTGCTTGAGGCCATAATGAGATGACATTATAGGACTGTGAAAAATCTCATTAGAGTATTGAGCTCGTGAAGCTCGAAAGAAAGACAAAGATTCAAGTACACCCAGGTGGTCTCCATAAAATTGGTGGAAAAAGCCATAGCCAGAGCAACCTAAAAGCCCCAATGTCAAGTCCTAGGGTGGCCTCTACCAATTCCATAAGAGTAACAGCACAGCAAAAGTTAGCCTCTGAAGGTTGCACAAACAGTGCCTGCCTCTATAACATGTTTGGCTAAACTGACTATGTTTACTGGAAGTATAGAGGTCAAAAATCAGTAACTTACCCTATCAGGAGTTATATGTGCCTCCGATCAGTAGAAAGAAAAACCAGAAGGCAAAGAATAAATTGCTTTCAGAAAAGGATAACCACCGCATATACCGCATATCCTATTGCCATCTGGAAAGGCAAAATACCACCTTTTGTTCAAGAATGGATGAGAACAAAAGAGGAGCTCAGTTTATGTAGCAGCTTAAAAATGTTAAAAATATACCATATAATATTTTTACTAAAAGAACAACCAAAAATGTCACCTCTGGCAAAAGAAAGGCCTTAAAGATTTATCAGATGCATAGAAAAGGTATTCCCAACTGCCTTGTGTGTCTTTCAAGTGTTAGAGACCTTGGACATGTGATTACTTAAGACAGAGAACAAAGTTGAGTATTTCATTCTTTCCATAAGACTAAAAAACGCCTCACTGACCAAATAGTCTCTTTCTGCACCAGTACAGATCCACTGCACATGTGAACAGACCCCACAAAAACTCCGCAACAATTCTGGTCTTTCTGACTTCTCTTCTCTGAATTCCTATTCTGTCTCATAGTACACAGCACAAAACACAGAACTTATTAGTGCGTGGTATTTTTCTAGATTTATTTTAGGTGTATCTTGCTTCTCATGTCAAATTGTAAAATCCTAGGCTGGAGTTATACCGTTTGCATATTTATTCATTCTTTTGTACATTCAAGAAATATTTATGGAATGACTTGTATCTTTCATGCGCTCTGCTCTATTAGAGTATCTAAAGTGACTAGTACCATTGAGAATATGTCAGAATTGCTCAAAAATGTGATTACTTTAAAAAGATACATCTTAATATTTATCTAGAAAAATACAGGCTCCCAGAAGTTTTGTTTTTTCTCTGTTGCTAAAAGAATGACTTTTTAAGTGCTTAGGAGATTCTGTTCTGTGGTAATGAGTTATTCAGATGTACTGCATATACTTCTTTGGTTTAAAAAACAGATACCACGTATATAAATACACCTAACTGGGTAAATGAGCAACAAATTAGGGTGGCTCACGTTTGCTCAGCATAATGTAGTCACACACCAGCTAAATTATATTTTCAGCCCATTTTTCCTGACCAAACTGTTTCACATATTCTGGTGTTGAGCTGTTACATTACAATTTATTATATGTTCATGTTGTTGCATTATAATTTACATTTATGTAGCTTTGAAGGCCTTCCGAGAGATGAGAATTCAGGTAGGAATTTGCACTAGTCTGCCAATAGCCTTATGAAGGGAACACTTTCATGACCCCCATTTTGCACATTAAAAAACAAACTGAATCGCAGAAAGTTCAGTGACTTCCCCAAGCGTCAAAATTAAGATTAGAACTCAGGAATATTTGATAACAAAATCCGTTTTCATTTAGCCTGCAATGACCCAATTCCTCGGGTTGATTATCAGGTCAGTCATAAGGTAAAACTGTTAAATAACTGAATTTGTTTTGCTTCCTTCAACCTTTGCCCTCTGTGCCCCCACTGCACCAGTACTCTTCAGAACAGTAGCAACACTTCATGTTTATGTAGTTCGCTAATACATATTATCTCATTTGATCCCAACAGCAACTTTATGAGGTGAATTAATCAGATTGTCACAAAGCGCTAACTCAGGAGACAGGAGGTCTGGGTTGGGTCACAAGCACTTACTAGCTCTGTGACTTCAGGCAGCTTGTTTATATCTCTGGGCCTCAGTTTCCTCATCAGCAAATGTATTAGTCCATTTTCACACTGCTATAAAGCACTACTTGAGACTGAGTAATTTATAAAGGAAAGAGGTTTAATTGACTCACAGTTCAGTGTGGCTGGGGAGGTCTCAGGAAACGTACAATCACCGCAGAAGGCGAAAGGGAAGCAAGAACCTTCTTCACAGGGTGGCAGGACAGAGAGAGAGAGCAGGTGAAACTGCCACTTTTAAACCATCAGATCTCGTGAGAACTCCCTCATTATCTTGAGAACAGCATGGGGGAAACCGCCTCCATGATCTAATTACCTCCCATCAGGTCCCTCCCTCGATAAGTGGGGATTACAATTCGAGATGATATTTGGGTGGGGACAGAGCCAAATCATATGAGCAAAATAAGGCAGTGGGTCTCTAAAGTTCTGCTCTATTCTAAAATTCCATGATTTATCCATTTAACAGATGCAATGACTGAGATTCAGAGACGTTAACTCATTTGTCCAAAGTTGCACCACTAATAAGGACCAAACTGAGTCTTAGTGCAATATCCTGTCTCCAAATTTTTACTATTTCATAGTGCTCTAGGAAGTCTCATGCAGGGTTGAGAGCATGGATTTTGGAATCAGAGACTTCCTGTGTGTGAATCCTAGTTCGATTTACCCTATCTCTGCCTCAGTTTTCACATCTGACAAGTGAGATTTAATAAAAGTACTTATCTCATTGGCTTGTTATAAAAGTTAAAGGGGCCAAGCACGGTGGCTCACACCTGTAACCCCAGCACTTTGGGAGGCCAAGGCAGGCGGATCCCCTGAGGTCAGGAGTTCGAGACTAATCTGGCCAACATGGTGAAACCCTCTCTCTACTAAAAGTACAAATATTAGCCAGGCGTGGTGGTGGGCACCTGTAATCCCACCTACTCGGGAGGCTGAGGCAGGAGAATCACTTGATCCCAGTAGGTGGAGGTTGCAGTGAGCCGAGATAAGGCTGCGCTCCAGCCTGGGTGACAGAGTGACACTCCATCTCAAAATAAATAAACGAATAAATAAGTAAATAAATATAAGTTAAAGGAATGAAATATGTAACGCATATAAACTTGAAGTTTACATGCTAAAAACAGTTTATATGCTGAAAAGCAGTTTATATGTGAGCATCCATGTTTTAAGCTCAACCACTACTGTGATGTCCTAGACATCGTCCCAAGAGAACTATGGTAGCATCCTTGTGTCTGTGGTGTCACTGACCTGCCAGGAAAAAATATATAAATATATAATGGATTCCATATCTCTTTACTATAATTAATATCATTTTTTATTATCATTTCCCTTGCACCATTTACACCGAACCTTAGTCTGTCCTCCCCAGTGGAGCCACTTGATCCTTTTCCTCTCCTGGGTCTCAGCCTAGGAATACAGCATTAAATTAAGGAGCTGAGAAATGCATCCTAAGCAAATAAATGGAAGTTTCACATTTGCATTTCAGCAAGGAATTTCTGTAGATAATAATCACCTTAACACGTCTTGAGTCCTTACTAGGTGTCAGGCACTGTGTTAAGAACCACTTTATGAACATAAGAGAACAAAGCTAAGGATGGGCACTTCTATGGAGATATTTTATGGTAAGGATCCTGTTGTGTTCCTCAAATTATCACCCAGGTTTCAGCCAGCTTCTTTAATGGAGCCAGCCTGTTGCGTGTTTCTTCTCTAATAGAATCACAACCTGCCTTTTTGTTCTCACTGTTGCCAAATTCAAACGTTTTCACATGATAGTAGTCTAGGCTGATTTGGATCTCGAAGTAATTATTCGTAGAGACCAAAGATCCTAGTAGCAAAGGAATTATAAGCCCTGATGAAACGCCACACTGCCATGTTCACTCTTTGTTAAAAGAGAAGTAAATTTTCTCTGGTGAAGAATTTACCAGAATACTCTCACATGCACACGACGATTGAAGTGGTGCTTTCATTTCTGCTGTTATTGCCCAGGCTGCTGTTTAGATCAAGATGAGGTCAAGGGGTAGAGGGTTGCAGCTGGGCAGAGGACCCGAAGAGTTGCGAGTCTGACCACCCATCTTACTTTGAATCTCATTGTAAGGGCGAAAAGAAAACATGATTTTTTTAAACCAGAATCTCTTATCTTAATCAGTGCAATGTGCAGCCTCCCCTGTGTTCCAATTTGAAATGTGCAGGTCCTTCAGGAGAGTGGATTGAAGAACTGACCGAGAAGCCCCAGCACGTGAGTGTCCACGTTTTAAGCTCAACCACTGCCTTGATGTCCTGGACATCTTCCCAAGAGAACTACAACAGCACCATTGTGTCTGTGGTGTCGCTGACCTGCCAGAAACAAAAGGAAAGCCAGAGGCTTGAAAAACAGTACTGCACTCAGGTAAAGGAGAGAAAATGAGGATGGGCTCGCCAGTCCCACCTAAGCACAGCCTTACAGGGCAATGCCACGGAGGCAATTGCAGGAAGCCATGCTGAGGTCTGCTGGGATTGGTGTGTTGTATGAGTGTTCCCAAGAGCCAGAGGGGCCAGAAATGAGTGAGAATGGCTTTTCCATGGCATTGTCATCTCCCTTTCTCTTCATAGGAGGGCCATGCTCCTTTCTCTTTCATTCCATATTCAAGAGAATTTGCTGAGCATCAAGAGAATATGATGTGCCAGGTACTAAGATAGATATTAGAAATGTTTAAACATCCTGCTCTTGCAGAGCTTATAATCTAGTGAGAACAATAGATAAGTGAACCTATAATGACTGCACTGTGTAGAATAAGGCCTCAGCTTAAAATGAACGATGAGAGTCCAGAGGAGTTCACAGAAGAAGGAGCTGAGCATGAGTAACATGGATGAAGGGGAAAGAGGATTTGGAAACTGGTTGGAAAAAACATTGCAGAGGAGACAACCAAGCAGAGGGTTGGAGGGTTTTTTGTTTGTTTGTTTGTTTTACTTTTTTCCATTCCTTTAATTTTCATTTTTACTGTAACACATTCTTGTTGGAAAAAAAAAACTTAAAAATGTAAAGGATATAAAGTAGACTGGGCACGGTGGCTCACACCTGTAATCCCAGCACATTGGGAGGCCAAGGGGGGTGGATCACCTGAGGTCAGGAGTTCAAGACCAGCCTGGCCAACATGGTGAAACCTCGTCTCCACTAAAAATGCAAAAATTAGCCAGGCATGGTGGCACGTGCCTGTAATGCCAGCTGCTAGGGGAAGCTGAGGCAGGAGAATCGCTTGAACCTGGGAGGTGGGGGTTGCAGTGAGCTGAGATGTTGCCACTGCACTCCAGCCTGGGCGACAAAGCGAGACTCCATCTCGAAAATAAATAAATAAATAATATAAAGTAAAAAACTACCCCCTCACCAGTCACAAGTGAAAAGAGCTTCGAAGAATATGTAGGAGTCAGCTGTGCACAGAGGCGAGCGAGGGGCAGGCAGAGACAGTGTGCAACTCAGTAATCCTGTGAGTGGTTAGCAGAAGGAATGCATGTGCCAGACCGATCCTTAGTAAAACCGTGCGACTGGAGCCGAATGGACCTTGCTCTCAGATGCCCTGAGAACCTGGGGCCCAGTCCTATTTTTCTAAATTCTGGCCTTATGTTTTTACACGGTCAAATTTGGTGGTTCTTTGTGTCTTACAAACATATTTTCTTCCCTAAAGGCAAAAGGAAAAGAATAGTTATCAATTCATGTGGAGTACATTGGAAATGTAATGTGCAGAAAAGATATTTGCTGTATGGGAGCTATTTGGGATGTTTCCATTCCTCCCAGGAAAATTAAGCATTTAATGAAATTCAAACAATGATAAATTGTAAAATTGATAAGATGAATTCAGGAATCGTGTTCTTTGAAGCACTAGAAAGCCATAGAATGCTGAGATAAGCCCTTACTTGAGAAGGAGGCGTCCCTTGAGTTGAATTAAATTAAGGAATAAATATGCTAAACCGATTAACTAGTAATCACAGTGCATTGTGTAACTTATTAGCTTCCTTTCCTGAGCGTACCCAAGATGACTGACTCATTACATTGACAGCAAAACGTGTTTTCCCCTACAGACCTTGACCTAGAACTCAACTGCTTCAAGGTAGATTTCTCCCCTTGCCCTACCTAATGTACACATTATATATCTTTCACATAAGATTACAAAGGTTAAAGGAAGAGATAGATATTGTAAATTATCAATGAGCCAGAAAAGACCAGTCCAAATGTACTTTTACAATATCTTCTCAAAATGCAAATAGGAAAACAGAACATGAAATGTCCTATTCAGCATTACAAGGAAGAAGACTGATATTTAAAGGGGAGAGCAGAAATGAGACCACCATGCGAGGCATCATCTCAATTACCACAAGAACTTTTTGAGATTTGTATAATATCATACCACTATAGTCCATTATGCCACTAAATAAATGTGTAGCAAAGCAGTGATGGAAAGATCACAGAAAGTGGAAATAAGACCATCTCAGACTCAAAGGAACCTACACTATCATCTAGTTCAACCCTATTATTTAAGAGTCTATCATATACACGTGCAGTGGCTCGCGCCTGTAATCCCAGCACTTTGGGAAGCTAAGGTGGGCAGATCACTTGAGCTCAGAAGTTCAAGACCAGCCTGGGCAACATAGAGAAACCCTGTCTCCACGAAAAAAAAAAAAAATTGTCTATCATATACTTATTTCGACTGCTATGCTCTCTAGTACATTTTTCTCCTTATTCCTTTAGCTGAGGAGGAATAGAATAGAACTGGTATCCAGTTGGAGAGACATTGGACTCAACTAAATTCTCAGGAATGAGAGCTAAGACAGTCAGGAAAAATATTGGGATGCTAAATGAGTGGAAATTAAGGGGGCGTGGAGTGTGGAATTATTTTGTAAAAAATAAAACACATTACTTAACATGCAGAATGCAGAGGCATTCCACTTTTCCTCCTCCAACACACACCCAAGGAGGTCCAGGCTAAATAAAAAGGAATGGAGAAACATAGAAGTATAAATATTGGTTAGCAGCTCCGTAAATATTCAGAAATTGGGGAGGATGGAAACTAGTGTTTATAACTTATTACCAAGTCAGGTAATCTGTAATCCAATTACCCTTTTGTCATTTTTTTAAATAATATGATGTATGTGCCCATAGCTACTTCTTATTCTTGTTCGTTTGTTTCTTTGTATGTTTTTTATGAGACGGAGTCTCGCTCTGTTGCCAGGCTGGAGTGTGGAGTGCAAAGTCAGGATCTCGGCTCACTGCAACCTCCGCCTCCTGGGTTCACGCGATTCTCCTGCCTCAGCCTCCCAGTTAGCTGGGACTACAGGTGCGCACCACCACGCCCAGCTAATTTTTGTATTTTTAGTTGAGACGGGGTTTCACCATGTTGACCAGGATGTTCTCTATCTCTTGACCTCATGATCCACCCACCTCAGCCTTCCAAAGTGGTGGGATTACAGGCGTGAGCCACCATGCCCGGTTATAATGGCATATTTAAACAGCTATGATTCCAGATAGTCATTTGAATAGTTAGAATCAACTATTACCTAAAATATTATCAAAAGAAAGGAACCTTAACATTACCCTGAAACAATCTATGCTCCTTATGTCCTTTATTATTCTAAACATTCTAAATAGGCAAAATGGGTTATTAATGAGCTAGGTCAGCATTTACACTTACAGTCAGATGTCTACAATGTGTTAAGTTTAAATGGAGCAATTTTTTTGTTTTTTGGGGGGGTTTTTTTGAGATGGAGTCTTGCTCTGCCACCCAGGCTCGAGTGTAGCGGCATAATCTCGGCTCACTGCAACCTCCACCTCCCAGTTGCAAGCGATTCTCTTGCCTCAGCCTCCCAAGGAGCTGGAACTACAGAAGTGAGCCACCACGCCTCGCTAATTTTTGTGTTTTTAGTAGAGTCGGGGTTTCACCATGTTGGCCAGGCTGGTCTCGAATTCCCAACCTCAGGTGATCTACCCGCCTCGGCCTCCCAAAGTGCTGGGATTATAGGCGTGAGCCACCGCGCCCGATCTGGAGCAATGTTGATAATGTAACACATCATGTGGTTCAATAGCATATTATTTATGTATATATGTTAGAAGAAGGCCTAGAACAATGCACATCAAAATGTCAGGATTTGTGGGAGGAGAACAAACAAGACTTCCAATTTACTTCATTTGTTCTTTTATTGGGTGAGCAATTTTTACAATAAGCATATATGTTTTATCATATAAAGTATATTTTAAATAAATAATACTGCTTAGTTGTGGATAATATGCATCTTCTTATCATAGTTTGTCTCTTTAGAAAATTCTCTATCAGGCCAGGCATGGCAGTTCATGCATGTAATCCCAGCACTGTGGGAGGTCAAGACAGGAAAGGCGCTTGAGACCAGGAGTTTGAGACCAGCCTGGCCAACATAATGAAACCCTGTCTCTACTAGAAACACAAAAATAAGCTGAGCATGATGGTGCACACCTGTAATTCCAGCTACTTGGGTAGCTGAAGCACAAGAATCACTTGAACCCAGGAGGCAGAGGTTGCAGTCAGCCAAGATTGTGCCATTGCACTCCAGCTTAGGCAACAGAGTGACAGAGCAAGACTCTGTCTCAAAAAGAAAGAAAAGAGAAGAGAGAAAGAGAGGAAGAAAGGAAAGAAAGAAAATAGAAAAAGAAAGAGAGGCCGGGCGCGGTGGCTCAAGCCTGTAATCCCAGCACTTTGGGAGGCCGAGACGGGCGGATCACGAGGTCAGGAGATCGAGACCATCCTGGC
>NW_012112030.1:11380136-11381852 GCF_000951035.1 Colobus angolensis palliatus
AAAAAAAAAAAAAAAGAACAGTAAAGAAGGTCTCATCTAAATGAGAAGTGTTCTCTACAGTATTATTTTAGGGGGCTACAACAGCCTAGCAGGGTGCTTACCAGGACATCTCGATGCTTAGCACAGTGACCTGCCCATAGTGTAGATTAGAGATCCCAGCACTAGGCTTCCAGTCCCAACACTGCATCTAAATACATGACCTTGGCCATTCTCTGGCTTTAGTACATTTATTAAATGAGCACTTTGGACTAGGTCATCTCTAAGGTCATTTCCATTTCTTTTCTTTTTTTTTTTTTTTTTTTGAGAGCTTGTTTCACTCTGTTTCCCAGGCTGGAGTACAGTGGCACCATCTTGGCTCACTGCAACCTCCGCCTCCTGGGTTCAAGCAATTCTCCTACCCCAGTCTCCTGAGTAGCTGAGATTACAGGCACCCGCCACCATGTCCGGCTAATTTTCTTTGTATTTTAGTAGAGACAGGGTTTCACCATGTTCGTCAGGCTGGTCTTGAACTCCTGACTTCAAATGATTCGCCTGCCTTGGCCTCCCAAAGTGCTGGGATTACACATGTGAGTCACTGTGCCCGGCGGTCATTTCCATTTCTATAATTAGATATTATACGCTTCTAAGTGACAAGAGACTAAAGACATTTCTGTACTGATATTTGCATGTAATCAGCTGACACTACAATTTAGAATGTCAGACTATCCTCATGGTATTGCTGATTTGATTATGGTTAGAGGTTGATGTGTCTCTAGTGTGCATAGTTACAATTGACATTGATGGGTATAAAGCAGTTCACAGGGCTTAGAATAGAAAAAAATTGAATCTTCTAGGTTCCCTTCAAAGTTCACATAAACTATAAATCATCCTAATTTTGGAATCTGACAGCTTCAGTAAAGTCTTCTGGATTTCAAAGTCATCTGTGATTCCAAAAAGAGTCTCTGAATATTATTTCAGCCTCTGTGTAACATTCTGAAAGCCCACCTCTAAATAAATCCTATCTGGTGTTTGGTTTAAAGGTGAACTCAAGCAAACCTGTTATTGAAAATCTGGTTCCTGGTGCCCAGTACCAGGTGGTAATATACCTAAGGAAAGGCCCTTTGATTGGACCACCTTCAGATCCTGTGACATTTGCTATTGGTAAGTTGCTGGCCAAAAGAAGAATGAGTGACCTATATATTAGGGTACTGACTGGAGCGGTGCAATGTACAAGCTCAAATCATTATCATCATATTTGGAAAGCCTATCTTAGTTCATCCAATATGCTACCTTCAGAGTAATAAACAACTAGAATTGTATACTTGGAAAACATTCTTAGTATTTATTACTTGTGGAAAAACTCAGAGGCAAACATACTTACTTTAGTTTTCAATGATTACACAACAAGAGTAAAGCTGTGTGCTGTGGCACACACCTACAGTTCCAGCTACTTGGGAGGCTGAGGTGGGAGGACTCCTTGAGCCCAGAAGTTGTTTGTTGTTGTTGTTGTTGTTGTTGTTGTTGTTTTTGAGACAGAGTCTCGCTCTGTCACCCAGGTTGGAATGCAGTGGTGCGACCTCAGCTCACTGCAACTTCCACCTCCCAGGTTCAAGCGATTCTCCTGCCTCAGCCTCCTGAGCAGCTGGGACCACAGGCACGTGCCACCACACCTGGCTAATTTTTTGTATTTTTAGAAGAGACGGGGTTTCACCATGTTAGCCAGGATGGTCTCGATCT
>NW_012112030.1:11382077-11419806 GCF_000951035.1 Colobus angolensis palliatus
AAAGAAAGAAAGAAAAGAAAGAAAGAAAGAAAGAAAGAAAGAAAGAAAGAAAGAAAGAAAGAAAGAAAGAAAGAAAGAAAGAAAGAAAGAAAGAGAAAGAGAGGGAGGGAGGAAGGAAGATTGAAAGACGAAAGGAGGAAGGGAGGGAGGAAGAAGGGGGAAGGCAGGGGGAGTCAGGAAGGAAGAGGAGGAAGCAAGGAAGTGAGGAAGAAAGGAAGGAAGGAAGGGAGGGAGGGAGGGAGGAAGGGATTGTATCAGAAGAGTGAAAATTTGGGTCATTAAGTAGAAGTTTGAGGCCATTGCTAAGACAGTAAACATTCCTTCTTAACTTTATTTTTCTACCCCCTCCTCTCTTCTTTTTAGTTCCCACAGGAATAAAGGATTTAATGCTCTATCCCTTGGGTCCTACGGCAGTGGTTCTGAGCTGGACCAGACCTTATTTAGGCGTGTTCAGAAAATACGTGGTTGAAATGTTTTATTTCAACCCTGCTACAATGACATCAGAGTGGACAACCTACTATGAAATAGCAGCAACTGTCTCCTTAACTGCGTCCGTGGTAATCTTACCTTAACCAACTGTCACTCTTTCCTATGGGAACAGGCAAGCCTTTATGTACCAAATGTATCTTTAAAAAATTATCTATAAATTTGATTATTTTGTAAATATACATAGTATGTTAGTTCATTTTCACGTTGCTGATAAAGAAACACCCATGACTGAGCAATTTACAAAAGAAAGAAGTTTAATTGGACTTACAGTTCCACGTGGCCGGGGAAGCCTCACAATCATGACAGAAGGCAAGGAACAGCAAGTCACGTCTTATACAGATGGCAGCAAGCAAAGAGAGCTTGTACAGGAAAACTCCGTCTTATAATAACCATCAGATCTCATGAGACTTACTCACTATCACAACAACGGCATGGGAAAGACATGCCCCCACGATTCAGTTACTTCCCACCAGGTCCCTCCCACAACACGTGGGAATTCAAGATAAGATTTGGGTGGGAACACAACCAAACCATAGTATTCTTCCCCTTGCCCCTCCCAAATCTCATGTCCTCACATTTCAAAACCAACCATGCCTTCCCAACAGTCCTGAAAAGTCTTAACTAATTAACTCGAAAGTGCAGTCAAAAGTCTCATCTGCGACAAGGCAAGTCCCTTCCGCCTAGGAGTCTGTAAAATCAAAACCAAGTTAGTTATTTCCTAGATACATTCGGGGTACGGGCATTGATACAGCTGTTCCAAATGGGAAACATTGACCAAAACAAAGAGGCTACAGGCCCTATGCAACTCCAAAATCCAGTGGGACAGTCAAATCTCAAAGCTCCAAAATGATCTCCTTTGACTCTATGTCTCACATCCAGGTCATGCTGATGCAACAGGTGCGTTCCCATGGTCTTGGGCAGTTCCACTCCTGTGGCTTTGCAGCATATAACCCCCCTCCTGGCTGCATTCACAGACTGGCATTGAGTGTCTGCAGCTTTTCCAGGTGCACAGTGCAAGCTGTCAGTAGGTCTACCACTCTGGGGTCTGGAGGATGGTGGCCCTCTTCTCACAGCTCCACTAGGCAGTACCCCAGTAGGGACTCTGTGTGGGGTCTCTGGCCCCATGTTTCCCTTCTACGTTGCTCTAGCAGAGGTTCTCCATGAGGGCCCTGCCCCGCTGCAGCAAACTTTTGCCTGGGCATCCAAGTGTTTCCATACATTTTCTGAAATCTAAGTGGAGGTTCCCAAACCTCAATTCTTGACTCCTGTGCACCCACAGTCTCAACACCACATGGAAGCTGCCAAGGCTTGGGGTTTGCACCCTCTGAAGCCACCACCTGATCTCTACGTTGGCCCTTTTCACCCATGGCTGGGATGCAGGGCACCAAGTCTCTAGGCTGCTCACAGCACAGGGACCCTGGGCCTGGGCCACGAAACCACTTTCTCTTCCTAGGCCTCCAGGCCTGTGATGGGAGGGGCTTCCATGAAGACCTCTGACCTGACCTGGAGACATTTTCCCCATTGTCTTGGGGATTAACATTTAGCTCCTCATTATTTATTCAAATTTCTGCAGCCAACTTGAATTTCTCCTCAGAAAATGGGATTTTCTTTTCTATCACATTGTCAAGTTGCAAATTTTCCAAACTTTTATGCTCTGTTTACCTTTTAAAACTGAAAGCCTTTAACAGCACCAAGTCACCTCTTGAATGCTTTGCTGCTTAGAAATTTATTCTGCCAGACACCCTAAATCATCTCTCTTAAGTTCAAAGTTCCAAAATCCCTAAGGGAGGCACAAAATGCTGCCAGTCTCTTTGCTAAAACATAACAAGAATCACCTTTGCTCCAGTTCCTAACAAGTTCTTCATCCCCATCTGAGACCACCTCAGCCTAGATTTCATTGTCCATATCATTATCAGCATTTTGGTCAAAGCCATTCAACATGTCTCTAGGGAGTTCCAAACTTTCCCACATTTTACTGTCTTCTGAGCCCTCCAGACTATTCCACCCTCTGCCTGTTACCCAGTTCCAAAGTCACTTCCACATTTTTGGCTATCTTCTCAGCAGCACCCCACTCTCAGTACCAATTTACTGTATTAGTTCATTTTCATGCTGCTGACAAACACATATACAAGACTGGGCAATTTACAAAAGAAGGAGGTTTAATAGGGTTTACAGTTCCACGTGGCTGGGGAAGCCCCACAATCATGGCAGAAGGCAAAGAGGAGCAAGTCATGTCTTACATGGATGGTACCAAGCGAGAGAGCTTATGCAGGAAAACGCCCCCTTATAATAACCATCAGATCTAATGAGACTTACTTACTATCATCAGAACAGCCCGGGAAAGACCTGCCCCCATGATTCAGTTACCTCCCACCAGCTCCCTCCCACAACGCGTGGGAATTCAAGATGAGATTTGGGTGGGGATACGGCCAAACCATATCAGATAGGTATGGCTATTTTCAAGTTTTTTGCGTTGTTTTTGCTTTTAGGTTTTGAGATTCTCTTTTGTTTTGAGAGGGAGGGAAAGAGATAATTGTGTGAAGCTAGCAGTCATCTCTAATTGAATGTATTTGTTAATCAACATTTTTTCCTACGCACAGAATAGAGCAATCAAGTGCTTATTGCTTCTCTCAGATCCTGGGGAGGAACAGAAAGAGATTTCCCTTTAGTATTCAATAGTTAGTTTGACACTGCCTAATTTTAATGATGCCTCTTCGTGGCATCCACAGATCAATTAAATACCTCTAATGTCAGGCTTTTAGAGGATGGTTTTTAAGAAAACAGGTAAAAATTGCTGTTTCTGAAATTGAGATAATTTTGAAAAGTGTAGATTACCCATGGGCTGTTCACAAAGTACACAATTGCTCTCTACCCAGTTGAAGACTCTGAAGGACTCCTGTTCATGGTTTACCTTGAAAAAACACCGAGTTGTGAGAGGTTACTTGTCTTAGAAATAGGGAGAAATGTATGTACAGTCACTTATACATAAGCACTATTTCATGTGTGTAATATTATGAAATTGCAAAACGAAACAAATATTGGAAATCTGTGGCTGTATATCTTTAAATCACTTTTTAAAATTTATATTTTTGTATTTTACTCTATATCTCATTTCATTTTAGAAAGAATATTTTATTATAGTAAATTTAGAAACTACAAAAAGACAATATAAAGGAAAATTAAAATTACTTATTAATTTTTTATGAAAGTAATTCTACTCCAAAAATAGTACTTTCTCCCACAGTCTTTTGTCTCCTTGCTTGCTTTTCTCATTCAGAGAATAGCTAATCTGCTGCCAGCATGGTACTACAACTTCCGGGTTACCATGGTGACGTGGGGAGATCCAGAATTGAGCTGCTGTGACAGCTCTACCATCAGCTTCATAACAGGTGAGACGTGTGTGGGGAATGGTTCCACGAGGAGGAAGCATTATCGTGAGGAGTTACCAAGGTTCCAAGTCTCTAGAAAGTGCCAGTCATTCACCCAGCACTGGTGAACATCAGTTTCATGGGAGATAATATTGATTCTGATCATTCATTATTTTGTTTAGTTGATAATCTTTAAAAATCAAAATACCATTTTTATTCTGAGTTACCACCATTAACTTATTTTTATTCTGAGGCACCGACCTTGATTTATGTACTCCCCAGCTGGGATTGATTAGAATAGAGATATGGCAGGCACAGCCATCAGCGTCACACTGCACAGTCAATTGATTTTACCCATATGATTATTATATTTGTTAGAGTGCCTCCATTTTCTTGTTAATTAAGCCATTTTTAAAGTCATAGGCTGACTGCAGTAGGGTCCATTGTGGAAATAAAAAAATAGGGTTTAGAGACAGATAGATCTGGATTTGAATAGACCCTCCCACACACCACATATAACCTTGAGCACGTTAATGTTTCTAAACTTGTTTTTTTTTTAATGTGGAAAATGAGGATGATAATAGTATCAGTTGTCTGTTATTATAACTTCATTATTATATAAACTACTTTGCAAAATACATGGCACAAAGTTTAAGCACTTAAAAAACGATTAGTCTTAGATCCTTGGAAACCTTAAATTATGTAGTTGCACCATCAGTAGTCAGAGATACCAATGAAAAGGGGAAATTCATCAAAGAAACACTAATCTTTGTTGTTTGAACTAAGACGTTTCAAGAAACTTTTATCAAACGACAAGGTTGTAATTACAGTTGTCCTGAGAAAACAGAGGAGAAAAATACTGCTTAGAAGAATAATTTTGGCAAACAGTTTCCTCAGTGGACATCTAGTTAACTCTGTTGAAATTTATCAGTGAAAAAAATTGGAAAGAAATCAATCATCTGTGAATTCTTACACAATTAACTTCCATAAGCATGTCTCTTTTCTCTCCTAGCCAATATCCAGAGCACCTTTTGTTCCAGATGTTAATAGTAATATTAGAGCATAGAAGTGAAAGAATACCCAAAAAGGAGAAAATAGCAATTACTTGGCAAGTGCTGTGTTAGGCATTTACCTATATTGATAATCACATATTTAATTACAATTAAACTTCACTGTATCAATAATTCTTATAATTTAACTATATTGATATAAACGTTCTGAGAATGCTCTTTCCTTCTCACCATGACAGTTGTCTGGAAAAAGCCCAGATGTAACATCTCAACCTGGGACTGCTCATTTCTAGCTGTCAAACTTTGAGCAAATTATCTTAATGATTCTGGGCTTCTATTTTCTCACCGGTAGAACCCCCTAAAATGTCAGCTACATAGGCTCTAAAGCCTACTTGGAGACAACTGGTTAGTAGAGCAAAACTTAATATATTGAACACCACCTTGACAGTCTTTGCACTGTCTCTTAAGGGGGACAAAAGAAATGAAATATTAATAGGATTTGGCTTTCTGGCTCGAGTGGTTTAAAGTATGCCTTTCAAGACGGGAAATTGACTAGGATTCGGCATACTTCACAACAGCTTAAATGGACATAGCAAGCCTGAATTCATAAACTATGGTTAATAAACAAGCTACTTACCTGGTAAGCAGTCTGTTGTCTCCATTGTATTGATGTTGACGATTTTCTATCTTTTCCTGGGTCAAATAAATAAATGATGCTGAACCAGCAGTCTGTAGGTATTGTCTGAGCATATTGACAGAGATGGTCTTAATTCTCACATCTATAAAATGGGTATAATAATAATAAATAAATAATAACAAATATCTCACAGTATGTGTGAGAATTAAATCATGTAACGTAAGTCACTATTATAATATATATGGTAGATTATTATCATGTTTATATTTATTTTTTAAACCAGTTGAAAATTCTAGTAGGCTTTTTTTTAATCTTCTTTTTTTTACATTTTACTTTAAGTTTTGGGATGCATGTACAGAACATGCAGGTTTGTTACATAGATATACATATGCCATGGTGGTTTGCTGCACCTATCAACCTGTCATCTAGGTTTTAAGCCCCTCATACATTAGGTATTTGTCCTAATGCTCTCCCTCCCCTTGCCCTCCACCCCCCGACAGGCCTCATATAATGCTAATACTTATAACAAACATTCATAACTAGCTATGCTTTCAAAAATAATTATTCACTGAAGAATTTGTAATATATAAAGTAAAAACGCATGTGTGTGTGATGTTTTTTACCTTCTTATTTAAAGCAAATAAGAATCTCATGCTTAACTCTCCTATGCTTTAATTTTCCAAATTGTGTGGTATAAAAGGAAATAAGAACAAAATATTTGAATTAGGTGTGATTTATTAGGAACTCAAGTATACCGTCTTTGTTAAGCAATTCAGTTGACTAGCCCTCAATCATAGTAATATGCTGAGGGGCCAAATTATTAATAAACAAATAGTGACATCTTGTGGCCTTCCAGCAATATGCTAGGTTTTAAAGCAACAACATGGAAATAAAAATCTGACATGTTGAGAGGAAAGATACATACTTCTGGGTTTGCAATTTTAAAGATGTTTCTTTTCCTTACTAAAATTGGAACATGAGAAAATATCCTTTGAAGAAATATATGCATAGGTTCTTATATATGATGAAATATACTGGAATATATTAGGAGGTTATGAGGAAGCCAAGGTTATTTTCCTTTAGTAGAATATTCTGAAATATGATGTAGATTTGTGTTGTTAGAGGAATTGTTGATCTTTCAAGATTTTATTGCTAAGCATACTATATAGATGCTACTCCTATTTCACATGAAACAGAAATGCATTTTTACTTTATATATTACCAATTCTTCAGTGAATATTTTTGAAAGCATAGCTAGTTATGAATGTTTGCTGTAAGTATTAGCATCATATTAGGAGAAATGATTCTTTATAGAAATTTTACAAAGATTTTAGTTGACATTGTGCAGTATCTCAGAATGGAACAGCGACTGTCTTCAAACCAACGTACACATGGTATTTAAATTCAACTGCGTTTTTGTTTTTTAAAATAATCAGAGTTAGCAGTTACTTTAAAAAGTAATTAAAATATGTTTTCAGAGCCTATATAGTATAAAGCTTGTGATGAATTCTCCTCCCTAGTTAGCAAATTTTAAATTTTTTTTTTTTCTTTTTGGCTGGGCGTAGAAACTCACGCCTGTAATCCCAGCACTTTGGGAGACCAAGATGGGCAGATTGCTTGAGCCCAGGAGTAAGAGACCAGCCTAGGCAACATAGAAAGACCCCAGCTCTACAAAAAATACAAAAATTAGCTGGGTATGGTGGCCTGTACCTGTAGTCCTAGCTACTTGGTAGGCTGAGGCAGGAGGGATGCTTGAGCCTGGGAGGTCGAGGTTGCAGTGAGCCGAGATTGTGCCACTGCACTACCGCTTGTGTGACAGAGTGAGACCCTGACTCAAAAATAAAAATAAAAATAAATAAATTAAAAGTAATTTTTTTTTTTTTGAGACAGGGTCTTACTCTGTCACCCAGGCTGGAATGCAGTGGCAGGCTCATCAAATAGTCCTACCCCCTCAGCCTCCCTAGTAGCTAGGACAACAGGGTGTGCCACCATGCCTGGCTGAATTTTGTAATTTTTTGTAGAGATGGGGTTTTGCTATGTTGCCCAGGCTGGTCTCCAACTCCTGGACTCAAGCGATCCACCTACCTCAGCTTCCTGAAATGCAAGGATTACAGGCATTCCCTGCTTAAATTTTTGAAAATTTAAATGTGTAAGATGATAAAGTAGCAAGCTCAGTGTTAGAATTTAGCTTTGAGGCAGGAGAATGGCATAAACCCGGGAGGCGGAGCTTGCAGTGAGCTGAGATCCGGCCACTGCACTCCAGCCCAGGCGACAGAGCAAGACTCCGTCTCAAAAAAAAAAAAAAAAACTTGTTCTTCCCTTCTTTCCTCTCTCACTACTTACTCAGCAGCATTTATTAAGAGCCTGTTTTCTGCAAAGCACTGGGCTAGAACACTGTCAATAATAATGTCTTGCTATTTTATGGAAGTAACATTTGTCTTCTATCCTACTTGTAGTACTATGATCTTCCATCTTTCTACCCTTGTATCCTACTGTTCTTTATTCCCATAAACGTCTTTGCTGCAAGTAAATGAAAGAGACTTAGTTTACAGGACTCTACGTTTTCTATCCTACTTGAATAATAACTCCACTGACGCCTATTAATATTAGGCGGTTGCTGGGAGCCCAGCACTTACAGGATACGAACTGAACTATAAGTTGTCCATGTGACTTCTACTGACAATATTAATAATTGGTTGATGTAACAAGTATACCCAAATAAGTGAACTTTTAGGAATTTTGTAATGGTGAAATTTATATAAAAGACTTTGATATCCTCAGGTACAGATGGGTCTGGGTGTCTTGTATCTTAAATTTACAAGATGTGGGATCCCATAAAACAAGTGCCCATCCTGTATCACCATCCTTCACTGTTAATGAGAGGCCCTGAAGTTACCAGGACTATCATGTGCTGTGAATTCTAATTCGCTAAGTTGACGCTATGTAGGATTTCATGCTCTACTAGTAAGTAATTTATTTCTCTGTCTATTATACTAAATTGTGCCTTGTTTCTCCCTTGTAGCCCCAGTGGCTCCAGAAATCACTTCTGTGGAATATTTCAACAGTCTGTTATATATCAGTTGGACATATGGGGATGATACAACGGACTTGTCCCATTCTAGAATGCTTCACTGGATGGTTGTTGCAGAAGGAAAAAAGAAAATTAAAAAGAGTGTATGTTTCTTTGAATGCCAGTATTGGGTGTCTATAAATTTAGTTTTATGAACTATTGAAAACCACTAAGCAATCATTTATTGACGCATCAAATGTTTGCATGCCAGTTGTCTGTTTTAGGCTCTGGAGATAAGACAGTGAACAAAAATTAAATTCTTCCTTTCATAGAGCTTACCATTTAATCTTTAACAGTGAGCTGTAAGAGCTGCAACTATTGATTTCATTTATATTTAGAATTATGATTTCAGCTTTTTCTTCAGGATGCCAAATATTTTCAAGAAAACTACAATTAACATATTTCCAATTTTTTCCCATATATCACCAACACCTAGAGATTTGGGGACTTGGCACTACTGATTTCTTTTCTCCAAAATATGCTTTTTGATGTTTGTTGATTAGGGTACAGACTAAACTACTGTAATAAAGAAACAAACAAAAGGAGAGTGGCTCAAACAAAATAGAAGTTTATACCTCTCCCATTAAAGCACAGGACTAACCGGGCACTTCTGCTTTAAGGGGTGGTCCAGGGAGGCAAATTCTGTTTTGTTGTTCCATCTGCCACTATGCATAGTCCTTGTCTCTAGAGAGGAACCTTTATCATCATTACCTCCATGTTCCAGTCTGCAGGAAGGGGAAAAGAAAAGGGAGGATGTGGGAGCCCAGCACTTACAGGATACGAACTGAACTATAAGTTGTCCATGTGACTTCTACTGACAATCCACTGATCAGAGCTAGGTCACATCATCGCCTCTAGCTGTAGGAGAAGATGGGAAATAACAATGGCCCTTAGGTAGGAAGCCACACGTCTACAGATATGGGTAGGTTTCTTTTGAACTTCTTAGAGTGTATGTATCAGTAGCAACTCAGTAATTTTCTTTTCTAAAACCTGTTATGAATATATGAGAAAATGTCAGAATGAGATCCATTCCAAATAAGGGAATTAATCACAAAATTGTTCTGATGTATATAATGCATTGTTAAGGCTACCTTGCATTGGGCCCAGCTGAGGAATTTATAAATTTTCAGAAGATATAACATATCTATAATACAATAAATCGCAGAGGGCAGCATAGAACAGAGAAGGAATGTGTCTGCTGTAGACCTTTAGTTTTTTGGGGTGGTGCACTGACTCATTCACTAAAAGTTTAAACCCTCGATTTTGATGATCTCGCAGGTAACACGCAATGTCATGACTGCAATTCTCAGCTTGCCTCCAGGCGACATCTACAACCTCTCAGTAACTGCTTGTACTGAAAGAGGAAGTAATACCTCCATGCTCCGCCTTGTCAAGCTAGGTAAGAAGAGGACGCAGAGATGGGTGTGAAATAATCATGTTGGGAGAACTAATGTTCGCATCATTTGATTCAGCAAGAGCTCCTCAATTCAATGAAATAATAACAGAAAAATGGCTAATTTTTTATGAGTAGAAAATAGACATTCGTACTAGCAAAAGAGTATGTTCAACTTGGTACAAGTTTCTGTGAGTGGGATATATACTGTTCTGGGAAACGGTGGTGTTCACTGTTCTTGGTAAGGTTAAAGAAACCAGGTAGTCATAGGATTTTGGAGATGGAAGCACATTAGAGATTATCTAACGCAGTGTTCACAACCCTATAAGACAACATTCTATTTTCATATTAATATTATGTAGGCCGGGCGCGGTGGCTCAAGCCTGTAATCCCAGCACTTTGGGAGGCCGAGACGGGCGGATCACGAAGTCAGGAGATCGAGAGCATCCTGGCTAACACGGTGAAACCTCGTCTCTACTAAAAAAATACAAAAAACTAGCCGGGCGAGGTGGCGGGCGCCTGTAGTCCCAGCTACTCCGGAGGCTGAGGCAGGAGAATGGCATAAACCCGGGAGGCGAAGCTTGCAGTGAGCTGAGATCCGGCCACTGCACTCCAGCCTGGGCAACAGAGCCCAGCTCCGTCTCAAAAAAAAAAAAAAAAAAATTATGTAATACCCTCTTTATTATCTTAAATAGTAATGGATTTTAAAATCTACATATTGATTTTTTAAAGTTTATATAGTTTCCTAACTCTAGTATAAAATCAAGACAAAAAGAAACTAATTTATAATAAAATAATATGGATTCCCTAGGTATATGTTCAGACACAACTACTCTAAAAGACATAATGAAATTACCTGATGCCTGGATATAATTAAAATGAATAAGTTGGGGTTTATAAGAAATAAAAAGATCACTAGTCTTTTATGTAAGAAGTATAAAAATAAGCTAAGAAATGAACAATTTAACATAAATTAATTAATAACAAATAACTAAACAAGCATAGATAACAGGTAGATCCTAGAATAAAAGCTAGAGTTAAGATAAGTACTAAAAGATGAGATATATTGTCATATAATGAGAGAAAGATGGAAATAATTTTAATTAAAGTAGGGACAACACACCAAAAGTTTATAAATGGCAGCATAGAGGCAAGCTGGCTTCACTCCCCTCTACCCAACGGAAAACCAAAAGTAAATATACAGCTCTGAGTTTTTCGCCAGCAACAACCCAGAACTCAAATACCAGAATGAGACAGATTCCAGAGCCATAGAGAAGTGAAAAAACTCTGGGCAGATGGTAGGAGAATCAGGCTTCCACATTCATGACACCTCCCCCGCGATTCTGCCTGGCAACAAGTGTGCAGAAAATCTTCTGCCAACTCATGTTTCTACACTGGAAAAAGTGAGGTGGAGGTAGTCAACTAGTTTCCCCACTATGTTGTATTCCCCTGGCAGGAAATCTGTCTTTGCCTTAAGCCACAGGAAACATCGTGACTGCCTAAAGGGAGAAAATAGCTTGAGGATAGGCAGAAACAAAGAGGTGAGGTGGAACTACCATTCCCAGTCCCAGCAACTCTGCTCTGTAACTTGGCCTAAGGAGACACCAAATCAGAGTGGCTGTTCAGCAGCACCATACTGTAGGAGGTATATTTCATAGGTCCCTCGGGCAGGAGCCCCCCAGCCAACTTTGACACACAGCCAGGATAATTCCTTTAAGAGCTTTCCTCTCAGGACAGGCAGAGCTAAGGCAAATCTGGATTTAAGGTGCCACCTAGAGCTGACATGTAGGCAGTGATCTAGTGGTGAAGATTTGCTAAGCAAATATAGCCAATAAAGACACAACAAGGCAAGGCAGATACAAGAAAGTGGACTAAATAGTTAATTCTTTAATGCAAAGACATAGATCTATGCCCATAAGAAACAACCAAGAAACAGGGAACTGTGACCCCCCTTCCAGAAAAGGACAAAGCAAAAATCCAATGACTGACCCTAACAAGATGGTGATTTGTGAGCTCCCTGAACAAGAATTCAAAATCCAGTTTAAGGAAAATCAGTGATGTCCAGGAAAACACAGAAAAGCAATTCAGAAATTTATCAGAGAAATTTTTAAATCAAACAGAATCTTGGTACTGGGAAATATATTTGCTGAACTGAAAAACTCATCACAGCAGAATGGACAAAGGAGAGGAATGATTCAGGGAGCTCAAAGCCTATTTGAAAATACACCATTAGAGGAGCAAAAAGAAAAATAAGACTGAAAGTAAGTGAAGTCTGCCTGTAAGACATATAAAAAAGGCCGGGCGAGGTGACTCATGCCTGTATCCCAGCACTTTGGGAGACCAAGGCGGGCAGATCACGAAGTCAGGAGATCGAGACCATCTGGCTAACATGGTGAAACCCCGTCTCTACTAAAAATACAAAAAAAAATTCGCCTGGCATGGTGGCTGAGCCTGTAGTCCCAGCTACTCAGGAGGCTGAGGCAGGAGAATGGCGTGAACCCAGGAGGTGGAGCTTGCAGTGAGCTGAGATCGCGCCACTGCACTCCAGCCTGGGCGACAGAGCGAGACTCCATCTCAACAACAACAACAACAAAACCTTAAAAGATCAAACATAAGAATTATTAGTATTCAAGGGGGAGCTGAGCAAGGAAGTTTACTCAAAGAAATAATAATAGAAAACATTCCAAAACTTGAGAAAGATATAATTAGCCAGGTTCAGGAGGGTCTGAGAATGCCAAACAGATACCACTCAAATAAGATCATCCCAAAGCAGATAATAATAAAACTCTCAAAGATCAAGAACAAAGAGAAGATCCTGAAAGCATCAAGAGAAAAGGAGCAAATAACAGGTAACAAGCTGCAATTCATCTGGCAACAAACTATACACGCCATGAGGAAGAAAATTTTCACGGTGCTCAAAGAAAAAACTGCCATCCAAGAATAATGTATCCAGCAAAATTGTCCTTCAAATATGAAGGAAAGATAAAGTATTTCTCAGAAAAACAAAAGATGAGAGAACTCACCACTACTAGACCTGTCGTACAAGAAATGCAAGAGAGTTATTCAATCTGAGAGAAAAGGACGCATGCAAAAAGAAAACTTTTCAAGGTATTAGACCTTTGGGAAAATTAAATACATGGACCAACCAACGATGTTCTATTACTGTAATTGAGGTGTACAATCCATCCATAACTCTGGTATAAAGCCCAAAAGACAAATCTTTTAAAAACAATAATAGCCACAGCAACTTGTTAAGAGACAGGTAATGTAAAGCATGTAAATTGAGGCAACAAAGTCAAAATTGGGGGGTGGAGAGAAATGAAGTTAAAAGGTAAATTTTTGGGTGTGGTGGTTTTGCTTTTGTTTCTATTCTTTTGCTCATGATCTAAGATAAGTTGTCATCTCTTTAAAGTAACTTGTTATGGCCAGGCATGGTGGCTCATGCCTGTAATCCAGCACTTTGGGAGGTCAAGGTTGGTGAATCGCTTGAGCCCAGAAATTCACGACGTCATATCTACTGAAAAAAAAAAAGCTGAGTATGGTGACACATGCCTGTGGTCCCAGCTACTTGGGAGGCTGAGGCAGGAGGATCACTTTAGCCCAGAGGTTGAGGCTGCAGTGAGCTGTGATTGTAACACTGCTGCACTCCAGCCTGTGTGACAGAGCAAGACCCCCGTCTTAAAAATAAGCAAATAAATAAATAAACTTGTTATATCTATAAGATTTTTTATAAGCCTCATGGTAACCACAGCACAAAATCATATAATCAGTGAATTAAAAATAAAAAACAACAAATTAATACATAGCACTTAATAATCACTTAACCACAAAGAATGAAAGGAAAAGACAATTCTCAAAACAACCTGAAAACAGGCAACAAAATGGCAGTAGTAAATCTGTACTTAGCAGTAATAACACTGGATGTAAATGGCCTCAATTCTCAATTAAAAGTCACAGTGTGGATGAATGGATAAAAAAATAAGACCCAACTATATGTTGCCTTTAAGAAACCCACTTCACCTGTAAAGACACACAGGGACTGAAAGTGAAGGAGTGGAAAAAGGTATTCCATGCAACTGGAAAACAAGCAAAAAGGCAGATGTAGCTATGCTTATGTTAGATAAAATAGGCCACAAATCTAAAATTGTAAAAACAGACAAAGAGGGTTACTATATGATAAAGAGATCAGTTTAGCAAGAGGATATAACAACTATAAATGTCTATGCACCCAACACTGGAGCTCCTAAGTATATAAAGTTGACATTAATTGAGCTAAAGGAACAGATAGACTTGATTACAATGATAGTAGGGGACTTCACCACCCCACTCTCAGTGACATATAGATCATCCAACAGAATATCAATGAAGAAACAACAGAGTTAAACTACACATGAGACCTGATAGGCCTAATAGACATTTAAAGAACATTTCACCCAACTGCTAGAGAATACACATTGTTTTAACTGCACATGGAGCATTCTCTAGAATATATCATATCTTAGAACACAAAACAAGTCCCAACAAATTCAAAAAGTAGAAATCATATCAAGTATCTTTTCTGACCACAATAGAATAAGACTAGAAAGTGATAACAAGAGAAACCTCAAAAAATACACAAACACATGGGAATTGAACATGTTCCTGAACAACAAATGAGTCAATGAAGAAATTAAGAAAAGAATTTTTAAAATTCTTGAGACAAATGAAAATGAAAATACAACATACCAAAATCTGTGGGATATAGTAAAAGCCATAGTATGAGGGAAGTTTCTAGCAATAAATGCCCTTAATATAAAAAAGTAAAAAGTTCAGATGCACAACCTAATGATGCACCTGAAGGAACTAAAAAGCAAAAGCAAACCAAATACTAAATTAGTAGAAGGAAATACTAATGCTGAAATACTTTAAAATCGTATAGGTAATTTGGAAATATGTGATGTATTGATTCGACACTATGGAAGTCAAAATTATATTATTGAATAATTTATCATTTTAAATACTATCTTAATTTGATTTAAATATGCCTTTTCATGACAACTTTCTTCTAAATTATTTTACTTAATTCCTTTTTAAGAACTTTCAATACTATGTAGTGAAGTACTTGCAATTTACACATTGTGGATTTTCGCTGGTGTCACATTTGAAAGTCATGTGGGTTGTGGGACATGGGACAATTTTTCATTTGGTGTCCTCTTAATAATTCCAGGACAGCTAGCATTTCTAAGTCCTGACCCAGCTAGCTAATTCCCTCTGTTGTGACTAATAAAAACATTCATCCATACTTCCAAACACCCTCAAGGGGGCGCTAGTGCTCCAGTTGAGGATCAAGGGTAGCCTCTTACCTTTCCTGCACTGAAGGCAATCTGTTCTTCCTCCCTTGTGGTCTATACTTAAATTCTACGAATGTGGAGAGCACCAACTTCCAACTTTGCATAATCTTTCTATTAAGAAAAAAGTTGCCTGTGTACCAATTCCAACCATTATCTCTAACTCTGTCCTCTGTGGGTGTAAAGGATCATTCAAAAACTCATTTCCAGGTAACTGTAATTACTTGAAAACTGTGCTCACATTCCCAACGTCTTCCTTTTTTCAAAGCTTTACTATTACAGAAAGCTGTTAAGTGTTTCTCAGGTCCTAGCAGCTTTCTCCAACTCATTTGGTTTTTCGGTCTCCCTTAAAATTTAAGTTCAGAGGTGGTCTTATCAAAGTAGCATTTAGTGGGCCTATTGGATACTTCACTGAAATTTCTATGTGACATCATAGTCTATGGTGCCTCAAGAATGTAAGTCAAAGTCATGAACTGGTACAATTGTATCTACATAGGACTGTGAGTTAAAACCATGATAGTTTCCCAAACTTATCAAAATGTTTGGAGTCTCCACGTCTCCCTGATAACAGAATGGACTATGTAAACCAGCTTGGAAAATTTCTTTAAACTTTACAAGAAGGAAAGGTGAGTTTTCTTTTTTTTTTTTTTTTTTTTTTGAGACGGAGTCTCGCTCTGTCACCCAGGAGTGCAGTGGCCGGATCTCAGCCCACTGCAAACTCCACCTCCCGGGTTTATGCCATTCTCCTGCCTCAGCCTCCCCAGTAGCTGGGACTACAGGCGCCCGCCACCTCGCCCGGCTAGCTTTTTGTATTTTTTAGTAGAGACGGGGTTTCACCGTGTTAGCCAGGATGGTCTCGATCTCCTGACCTCGTGATCCGCCCGTCTCGGCCTCCCAAAGTGCTGGGATTACAGGCTTGAGCCACCGCGCCCGGCCCTTGGAAAGGTGAGTTTTCATGGAAATTATTTCTAATTAATATAACCCTTAGAATCAATAAGCTTTTTCTTATTGTTATCTTACATATCAAATGGAATATTGTTTCTATGTTATTCCTCTCTGTAGACAAGACAATCTGTATATGATGTGCCTTTCTTATTTTCTTGAAGACAAACAATGTTGGTTTTTATCCTTTGGTCAAAAGATCTGTTCTACTAATCATGTTATTGTGTGTACAAGCCCTTTCCATTTTGTATAACACAATGCCTGAACACGTATAACTGCTTAACAGATACTGTTGAATGAACTGAAATTGTGGACCTCAGAACATAGTATGCCAGTTAATATTTAATCAGAACAGGTTTCACCTTTCAGAGAAGTGAAATAATATCTTGCTTTAGTAGTACCTGAATTACAGGTTTTGTGTGTGTGTGTGTGTGTGTGTGTGTGTGTGTTTTAACAGAACTTTCATTCTAGTTGTTTTATGTTTCTTCACAGCATTCATTTTGATATATATAGAAGTCATAGTCATTCTCCTTTACAGAAAAATACAACTTCGGCACATAGATTTTTCAGAGCATGTTTGAATCATAATGCCGTTGTTAAAGCTAGGGCCAAAATAGGTTGGACTAACCTGCAGTGCAATTTATCTGTAATAAAGGCCTCTTTAGAATGCCTCTGAATGACTCCTGTGTCATGGAGGGTAGGTTCTGCCTCTATGGAAAGAAACCAAACTACCAATGAGTCCAGTATCCTATAAATTAATCCAAGATGTCATGTGCAAGGATAGAAAGCCCTTAAAACAGTTGCCAATAATTCTCAATATTGTATCATCAGTAAACATCCACAAAAAGACATGCACCAATAATGATGCCTTTCCCAGGATGTTGAACCAACCATCTCATTAGGAATTTTAGGTTGCCAGCAGTTTCATGATACTTTGGTGGTATGTGATGACAGGTCACTTTGGCAGTCAGTCATTACAAATATCAATCAAATCTGCCTCTAGGACTTGTCATTTTACAAGAACTCGTTGGTCTGCATATGACTGTGGCTTCAACCAGTAATCAATCATATCTTCTAGTCTTAGTGAATCAACCTGGATCCCTGGGCCAACTTTAAGAGGACTTGCTAAGTCTACATAAGTCTACAAAAAAGAAAAAGAAAGGGAAAAAAAAAAAAAGAACGAGACGTGTTGGACACATGACAAATAGTTCTCTGGTAATAGAATATCTATTCATCAATCCATTTAACTAATACGTATTGAGAACCTTCTAAGTACTACTCAGATGCCAGACTACTTGTGGTAGTAGTGATGGTAATGAACCCAGAGTGCTACTTTCACTTTCTGTTCACAAGGAGCTTATGATCTAGTGAAGGAGAAGATGATAGTAAGTGCTGCACAGTGCTCTGCAACAGGGAAGTGTGCTGCAGAATGACCATGTGGTCAAAGTTTTTTTGAGAAAGCCATGGAGAACAAGAAGAACCAGCCACAAAAAGGCCAAGAAGGAGGATGCCGGGCAGAGGGAATAGGCAGGCCTGAGTATAGGTCTTTGAAGGCATGCAGTTGGAATATTATTTTCAGAGTAATGAAGGGACATGTAGAGAACTTAAAATAAATAATCCGATTTACATTTAAAACAATCCCTCTGGTTGCTTAATGAGAAAGGGATTACTGTATCAACAACGAAAGTAGGGGAACTGATTAAGGGGCTATTTGTGCCAGCTTTAAAAATAATATTCTAATTCAAAGAGGTTGCAAGAGAGTGATGGTAACTTTGACTACAGTGGTTGTAATGGAGATGAAGAGAAGTGGACAGAATTCAGGAGCTCTTTTGGAGGTTGTATCCACAGAACTTTCTGATAGGGCAGAAACAGGAAGTAAGGGAAAGGGAAATTAATGACTTCCAGGCTTCACTCTTGAGCAACTAGGACGAATTGTGGCGCAATTCACTGAGATTGAGATGACTAGTAAAACTACAGGAGGAGGACATTTAGGGTGAAGTAAGAATCAAGGATTCTTCTTTGGATGTAAAAAAATTTTTTTAAATGATTATTGGATATCCTGGTGCAGACGTGAAGGCCAGGGGAGAATTCTGGGCTGGACCTATACATTTGGAAGTGTCTGGATGAAATCACCAAGTAGTAAGTAAAGATAGAGAAGAAAAGAGAAGCCCTGGATTGAGTCTAGAAGAACCACTCCAGCAGTTAGAAATTCAGCTTAGCAGGAAGAATCAGAAAGGGTGGAAAGGAAAAGCTAAGGAGGTCAGAGAAAACAAAACAAAACAAAACAAAACAGAATTGCACACCACTGTCATCAAATTTCTGCTTTATCCTGACCGCAGACACGTTTGGGCACGTTCAAGGTAAGGAATCATATAACTTTAGTGCCAGGAGAGCTCTTGGAGATAATTCAGTACTGTGTTCTCATTTGAACAAGCTGGCGTTTAGAGAAATGTGACAAGCTTTATCCATTGTTAGGTCTTGGTCGAGAAACAGTCATTTCGTACTTTTTATCCATCTGCTCCTTCTATTTTTCTAGACTGAGGTGTGGTCTTTTTCCTACAAACTTCATTTTTCTATTAAAACATTTCACAGAACAGGGAGGAGTCTCATACCCACTTTTGTGACTTTCTGTTCCTCTTCTGAAATCTTAGGGACATTGGCTTGATTTTCTTAATCTCAATCATAGAAACTTTTATAGAGATTAGAAATCTTTAAAACATAATTTGGCTATGGACAAGGAAAAATCAAAATACTTTGAAATGTTAAGTATTTGGGGAATAGTAGGCTTTTTCTCTCTGTCTCTCTCAAACACGGATATAGATATAGATATATAGAAATCTGTAGGCCGCCAGTCAGCTAGAAAGAAGCTGATAAAATGCTTAAGGTCTTATGCTTTTTTAAAAAAAAATTATTCATCCTGTAAATCAGCGAATATCGAATATTTATTTAGCATTTACTATATGCCACACACTCTTCTTGGTTCTGAGCACACAGAAATGAACAAAACTGACAAAAATGTCAACTCTCATTCTAATGGAGAAAAGGAGATGATATAAATATAAGAATGTTAAATGGCGATAAGTGTCATGGAGAAAAGTGAAAGAGGAAAAGAGGATAGGAAGTGCTATGGGGGATGGGTGCTATTTTTGTGAGGAGTAGAATAAGTGTCACTGTGAAGGTGATGTTTGAGTCAGAGGCTAAAGGAAATGAGGGAGTAAGCCAAAGACATCACTGGGATGAGATTCTGTAGGCAGAGGGAACCACAGGTGCACAGCTCTGGAGGCTGTAGTGTTCCTGGCAAGTTCGAGGAAAGGCGAGCAGGCAGTGTGGCTGGAGTGGAACAAAAAAGTGGAGAGTCATAGAAATTGGGCAGAGAGATAGCAAGGGAACAGGGCACGTAGGGTCGTTGAAAAGACACTTTCCTGTGAGTGAGATGATTCTCCATTGCATGCTTTAAACAGAGGCGCATAACCTAACGGGTTGCACTGTGTCACTCTGGTGATAATAGATTGTTCAGGGCAAGGATAAGGACAGGAGGGAACCAATTAGGTAATATGACCATACATCCCTCTTGCCTTAGACAATACCACTTTACACTTCTTATGGATTAGTTAAAAGGCAGTAATCCTCTTTAGGATTTGGGGTAAGGCTTTTCTGCCCCAAAAATGTTCCCGTATGGACACTTCTGATAAATTACATGGTCACCTTCAAGTTTAAAGAATATTGAGTCTGTCCAGATAAGAGATTATACTTGTTTAGGTCAGACTGGGAACCACACAGAAGATGAAAAGTGGTCAGACTCAAAATTTGTTTTGAAGGTGTTGCTGAGAGAATCTGCTGATGGACTTAGATGTTGTCTATGAATGAATAAAAGAAGCCTAGAGACCCACCAAGATTTGGGGCCTGAGTAATTGGAGGGACAGAAGTTTTATTTATTACTTGGAAAAGGTTATGGGAAAGGCTGGTTTGGGGGCAATGTCAGAAATTCAGATCTGGATGGGCCAACATTTTGAAAGGTTCCTGTGAAACCATTAAATAACAAATACTGAGCAGGCAGTTAGATAAAGGAGCTTGGATTCAGTGAAGACTTCAGGACTGAAAATACAAATTTGAGTGTAGGAAGGAGACAGATGTGATGAGTTACCAAAGACTCAATCAAGAAAAAATAATGCTATCCAGGAACTAAGCCCTGGGCCACTCCAACTTTAAGATGTGGAGATAGTGAGTAAAAACCAGCAAAAGAGACTGAGAAGCATTGGCCAGGGAAGCAAGGAAAAGCCCAGAAAAGTGTCCTGTCCCAGGAGCCAAGAGAAAAGAGCACCTCAGTGAATGGAGATTGCCCAGGTCAAACCTGTGAAAAAATCTGGTAAGATGAGGAATGAGAATTGACCACCAATTTTAGCAGCCCAGAAGTCACTGGTGATTTTGAGAAGAGGCATTTGGGTGCCATGGTGACAGAAAAAAAATCTAATTAAAAGATGTTCAAAGAGAATGAAAGGAGAAAACCATGAAATAGCTAGAATAACAAAACCTTTGAGGATTATATTATAAAGGGAAGGAGAGAAAATGCACAGGAGCTAAAGGATAGAAGAATCCAAGAGTTTTTGTTAGTTTTTTGTTTTTGTTTTGTTTTCTTTAAGTGACTGAAAGCAGCTTGTCTGTAGGCTAAGCAAAATGATTCAACAAAACAGAGAAAACTGTTGACGGAGGATAGTTAGAGGTGAGACTTGGTGTGATGTCCTTGATTGGGGAGAGCAGATGGAACCCAGGGAGCCAGTGGAAGGATTTGGTCTGGATGTATCTTCAGGAAGACAATGACAGACAGAGAGTATGGGCATTAATAGGACCGTGAGCAGAGTGAAGGTCATGATGGCAGCTTGTGGATGGTTTCTTTTGATTGACTTCTTGTGAGATAAACACATGCATGTTCTTTAGGTTTGTAGGGGGCGATACCTGTCGTGCTGCTCTTCTGATATATACCTCCATGGCCAGCACCCCCATGCAAGAATTGTTTTCAGATTTAGGCTCTCAGTGACAGCCATGCCATGGTCCCATGGCTCTGTACCTGGGCCTGACACTAACCAATTCCTCACCTCAATATACCCCTCCTCACTGCAGTCTTCTGAGTGTCACTGTGGTTTGTCAACTGCCCAGAGCATGCCAAACCACTTTAGTGCTTCTTTCTTTTTTTTTTTTTTTTTTTTGAGACGGAGTCTCACTCTGTCATCCAGGCTGGAGTGCCTGGCCTGTGCAGTGGCCTGATCTCTGTTCACTGCAACCTCCGCCTCCCGGGTTCAAGTGGTTCTCCTGCCTCAGCCTCCCAAGTAGCTGGGATTACAGGCGTGCACTACCACGCCTGGCTAATTTTTGTATTTTTAGTAGAGATGAGGGTTTCACCATTTTGGTCAGGCTGGTCTCGAGCTTCTGACCTCATGATCCGCCCACAAATGCCTCCCACAATGCTGGGATTACAGGCATAAGCCACTGCGCCCAGCCCACTTTAAAGCTTCTTTAAAGGCATTTCTCCTGCCCATCATCAGGTACTGCATATTCTGCAGGTACATGATCCTCTCCAGTGTATTGGAAGGATCTGAAAGATGGACACATAGGGCAATGACTGTGAAGTCTGGCACTGACCTAAATACCTGAGCAGGTGCCCACTCTGGAAAAGTTGGTCTTCTAAGCAAAGGAACTTTCAGGAGGCCTTGTCATCCCCACTTATACACAACTGAACGAGAAACTGACTGATTGGGAGGAAACCAGTTGTTTCCCCTTAATTAGGGGTCCAGAGGTGTGGATCCCAGTTCTTGCCCTTGCCATCATATTGTGTTACCATAGCAAAGTAACTCAGACCCTCTGAATTCCAGCTTCCTATCTATAAAATGAGTCTGGGCTAGATAATCCTTTAGGCTCCTTCAACTTTTAGAATTTCATTCCATACCTGCGTTCAGAATAAAAGCAACAAGATTAATGACGCGATGAAAGTACTGATCTTTTTCTAAGAATTTTGCAATATATGACTCCTAACAAAATAAAAATGCTAAGTAAAAGCACATATTCCTGGAACCATTGAAAAGGAGGAATTCAGATATTTGTTTTGAAACTAAGCAAAGAGAATCAGAAAAGTGAAGGGGTGGGAAGTGGGTGGATGATGAGAAATTATTTAGTAGGTACAATGTATGTTATGTAGGTAATGAATATCCTGAAAGCCCTGACTTCACCACTATGCAATCTATGTATATAACGAAATTACACTAGTATCCCATAAACATACGCAAATTTTTAAAAATTAAAAAGAAAAAGGAACTAAGTAGTGTTAAATGGGAGCTTTCTCTGAAAAACTCTATTGATCTTTAGAAGTTACGTAAGGTACTAAAACTATCAACCCACCTAGTGATTCACAGAGAGGATATTGTGCTTGCTATCTCTAATCCATAAAGAATATAGGTAAGGCTGGGCACGGTGGCTCACTGCCTGTAATCCCAGCACTTTGGGAGGCCAAGGCAGGCAGATTACTTGAGGTCAGGAGCTCTAGAACAGTCTGGCCAACATGGTGAAACCCCATTTCTACTAAAAATACAAAAATTAGCTGGGCATAGTTGTGGGTACCTGTAATCCCAGCTATTCAGGACGCTGAGGCAGGAGAATTTTTTGAACCCAGGAGCAGAGGTTGCTGTGTGCCGAGATTGCGCTATTGCACTCCAGTCTGGGTGACAGAGTAAGAGTCTGTCTCAAAAAAAAAAAAAAAAAGAATATAGTTAAAAAGTAATGAAAATGACAGACATTTCCAACTCCTGAGAAAATTTTATTTTTATATATAGGAAAAAGGCCTCATAATTTAATGTGTTCTCAGGTGCTGAATATTTGCCTGAATTTTTTTTTTATTTCCTGGTATTTTTTTTAAATGTTCAAATTACATGTTAAATGTGTCTAGGAAAATAATTTCCCTAAGTCAACAAGAAAAGGTCGAATAAACTTCAGGTCTAACAAAGGCTTCTGCTGTTTATAAATATTTCTCTCCTTAATTTCATTGCATATCAATCTTAACTCACCCTAAATAATTTCTGTACCTCTTGTTTATTTTCCTTTCAGGTAGTGCTTTCTTTTGCAGATGTTATTTCACCAACTTGAGCATAATTTCTGCAGCCTACACTGCTTAAGTTGCAGATGCTTCCTTTGGCCAAGTCGAATATGCTATATGACTTATACTGGTTAATATAGAGTTGCTTGAGTTGAGGAAAATAAAAATAAATTTAAAAGACTTATTACAATATAGATGTTAACAATTATGCTTTGCATATGAAGAGCATCCTAGAAAATTGTTATCAGTGAGGCTAGAGATTGAAAACAAATTTTGTTATGTGGGTCATGGATTAAGATAATTTCAACAATGCTTTTCTACTTAATTTTCCTTATTACCAATGTCACACATTTGTAAAATGACTCACCACGCTGGTCCTTATGGATATAATCTTGTCCTCATAAACATTACTCCCTAGGCAGCTAAATTAATGAGTCACATTAAAAGAAGAAACAATGTAATAGCTATCAGAGAAAGATGGGTTTTAGACAATAAACACATTACATTCTGCTCCTAGGCTAAATATTGCATCTGACTATTCCCTTTGCAATTCCCAAGAAAAGGAAGAGATTTGCTGCCAGAGCACAGAATAAGAATCAGATACTAGGTCGTACTTCAGGAAGGTCACTTTCACTCCCCAGAGATCCCAGGCAACAGCTTGAGCCTCTCATAATCCAATCTAAATTAAATGGTAGAGATGGCCTTCAGCCTTCCAGTCTGCCCATATTCTATGCATGGTACTTGATTTTCTTATAAAATTAGATTGGATTCCCAGTCCAAACCCAGACAGGTATGGAATGAGAGAGAAGAAAAAATAGGGACGGCCAGCTATTTGAGCGGAACACCAGCAATGTTAGAAAGCTTTTAGAGGGTATTTAAAAGCAAACAACCCTATATCTATACCTCATTTTATGAACATGGTAGGTCAATCCCCGTTACCCATATACCTAGGTACTCACACCAAATATCATGGACTATGAAATTATTTCAAACAAAAGGAAATTTGACATTTTGGAGCATGAGAATATTGAAAATGTTAAGACTGAATATGTCATTTAGAGAGGTAAAAAGCAATAGCCAGGAGATGTTCTATAACTAATATCTACATGACTTTATATTATATAAAGTGTTTGTGTATGCATTGTCTTAAATTTCATTTACTATTCACAACATTTTTGGGGTTTTCCTATCCTTCTGCTTTAGAAGATAGACTATATTTGATATTTTATAGGGTTTAAACCCTCATGTGCAGAAAGGGACATATTTGGTATTTTGAATAGTGAGAGACTGTATTAGTCTGCTAGGGCTGCCATAGCAAAATACCACAGACTGGGTGACTTAAACAACAGAAATTTGTTTTCTCACAGATCTGGAGTCCGGAAGTTCAAGGTCCACGTGTGAGCAGAGTAGGCTTCTCCTGAGGCTTGGAGATGATCACTTTGTAACTGGGTCCTCACTCGGTCTTTTCTTTGTGCACATACATCTCTTTACTGTCTATATTTCCTCCTCTTGTAAGGACACCAGTCTGATTAGATTAGGACATATGCTAACAACTTCATTTAAATTAATCACCTCTTTAAAAGCCCTATTCACCCCGGGTGTGGTGGCTCACGACTGTAATCCCAACGCTTTGGGAGGCTGAGATGGGTGGATCGCTTGAGGTCGGGAGTTCGAGACTAGCGTGGCCAACAGGGTGAAACCATTGTTCTACTAAAAATACAAAAATTAGCCCAGCATGGTGGCAGGTCCCTGTAGTCCCAGCTACTCAGGAGGCTGAGGTGGGAAGATCGCTTGAATCTGGGAGGTGGAGGTTGCAGTGAGCCAAGATCATGCCACTGCACCCCAGCCTGGGCGACAGAGCAAGACTCTGCCTCAAAAAAAATAATAATAATAATAAAATTCAGTCACATTCTGAGGTACTGAGGGTTAGGGTTTCAGCATATGAATTTAGGGGAGGGGATATAATTCATCCCATAACAAAGATAGAAAGCAATCAAAATGCTTTTGATGTCATTGTGTTCCCTATCATATGCAATTGCCTAAATAATATTTAGCCACTATCCACTTTAGTTTTGTGCCTCTGAGGATGGAGAACATGAGTCATGTAAACCAGGGGTGTCCAGCCTTTTGGCTTTTGGCTTCCATGTGCCACACTGGAAGAAGAAGAATTGTCTTGGGCCACACATAAAATACACTAACACTGATGAATCAAAAAAAAATCACAAAAAAAATCTCACAATGTTTTGAGAAAGTTTATGAATTTGTGTTGGGCTGCATCCAAAGCCATTCTGGGTGGCATGCAGCCTACAGGCCATGGGTTGGACAAGCTTGATCTAACCCATCCTAGGCTGTGGCACTGAGCTGGCCTTGACTTCTCATGAGATGTGGGACCACTCCAGCCAGTTTTTGCCAGGAATTTCCAGACTTCTACTCTAGGCAATAAGAAGAAATGCTCTAACTCAGTACTGTTCATTTGAAACATAATAAGAGCCACATGTATAATTTTCAATTTTCTAGTAGCCACATTAAAAATTAGTAATAAGAAACAGTTAAAATTGAATTCAATACACTTTATGTAACCAAATATATCCAACGTCGTATTGTTCCAACATATAATCAATATAAGTAATTATTAATGAGAGATTTTATTCTTTTCTCATACTAAGTCTTCGAAATTCTGTCCGTATTTTACATTCACAGCACCTATCAATTTAGACTAGCCACATTTCAAGTACACAACAACTATATGTGGCTAGTGGCTGTGTTGGACAATTCACATTCCAAGTCTTACATTTTAAAACATTTCCTGGGACAGTTGTTGTCTTGAGTAGGAAAATCTAATTAAAAGAACTCCCAATTCAATTATACTTTCACTTGTGAAATCTTATAATAGTAATAAGTTCATAATTATAATAACAATAAATTGTAATAACTTTCTTTGTTTCCTTTGGGATACCAGAGTTAAATTTCTGCCTGATTAATTTAGGGAAGCACACCTATCACGGAGATCCTGAACAGTCCTCAAGCAGGTGATTAGTGTATGTTATTCATTGACCTACAGAGCTGACATGCAAACATCTTTCAGAAAAAGAGCACAGTGATAATAGGTGCAGGGACCTTGAAATAATCCATTGCCTTCATAGTCCACCCAAAAAGAAAAATTTGTTATGTGGCTGTTAGATGTCCCAGACCTTTAGGAGATTTTCCTGAGGATCGTATCACCTACAGCCACATTCTCAGCCAGAACAAAGGAAACCCTCACTGCAGTATTCATGTCGTATTCCTTGGACCACTGGGAGCTCTTGCAATAATTCATGACAGTTCTTGACTCTGTCCCTGAAATTTGATGATTTTATCTACACGATCACCATAAAAACAGAAGAGAACATTAAGATACAACCCCAGCATGTCTGGTCTTGCCTGGTGCTTGAATCTTCCTCTTTTGGTTGATGAATCTTGACTCATGTTTTAAATCAGCCGATAAATAAGATTTATTGAGTACATGTAGGTGGCTACTTCAAATGAAGACAAAGTCATTTATAACACATGACCTCTATTCTTAAAGAGTCTAATAGGATCTACTAGAGTCAGGCCTTCACTCACATAGATTACATAGGAAATAATTAAAGGCAGTAGAATGTCAGAGAAGGGATAAATCATCAAGAGAAAGAGTCATCAAATGAGACTTCAAGGAGGTGGTAAGACTTTTTCTTAATCTTCGAATGAGCAGAATAAAGAGCATAATGATTGAACGTAAACGTGGGCTGACATAGAGCACTGCCCCCCTGAAGGTCAGTGAGAAGACTAGCTTTCCCAGGAGGCAGCACATTTGTGTGTTAGGAATGGTGGTGAAGCTGGATGGATAACATGCAGCCAATTTAAGCAGGATCTTAAAGACATGGTATGTTTGGATCTGATACCACAAACAATGCACAGATAGGATTTAACATGGCAAAATGGCATTTTAAGGTGATTTTCATCCATCATTGACAAAATGAAGAAAGAACTGATTAGAGCCAGGGAAAAAGAGGTACAGCAAGTTTGTGATGATCAATAAGTGTGATGACAAAAGTCTGGACATGCAATATAATTTAAATATACATCAAAGGAGGCAGGGCGTGGTGGCTCATGCCTGTAATCCTAGCTCCCAGCACTTTGGGAGGCTAAGGCAGGCAGATCACAACAACAGGAGATCGAGACCATCCTGGCCAACATGGTGAAACTCCGTCTCTACTGAAAATACAAAAAAAATTAGCTGGGCGTGGTGGCACATGCCTATAGTCCCAGCTACTCAGGAGGCTGTGGCAGGAGAATTTTTTGAACCCGGGAGGCGGAGGTTGCAGTGAGCCGAGACTGCACCACGGCACTCCAGCCTGGTGACAGAGCAAGACTCCGTCTCAAGAAAAAAAAAAGATTAAAGGAAAAGGTAACAAGAGTTTTTAGAAGATGTGCTCTCTGGGACTGAGAAATAAGGGGAGAGCCTCAGAATTGTGACTGAGGAACAATTCTGCAGCGTGCATTTTTAAAAATGAAAAGCCCAGGCTCAGCCTAACTAACCATTCATCTATGTCCCCAACAACTTCACACTTGGTTCCATAGATCCAAGTTCCACATGAGTCAGAATCCCTGAAGGACATACCCCTATTAGCAATGGCAGCTATAAAGGAAATGAGAAGTGGAAATTGACCTCTGTGTTTCACTGGCAGTCTTCATCAGAGCAGAAGCGGGACAATACAATGTGGGGAGGACTGGACAACTCATGACAAGTGAAAAAGTGGTGCTGACATCTATTGTGAATTTTGCTTGCCTAAGATGAACTCATCTCTTCCCTCCTTCAACTCTTCTGTCTAACCTTGTCAAGTTGCTGCAGAAAAGAAACATGCTTCTTTTTAGTCAGCTATAAGTTTAGATAATCTATGATAAATCATGTCAAGAATGATTTTGACATACTTCTTGGTCCTGGGCAGAGCCATAATGATGATATTCTAGAAACAAGGTTCAAATCTTCCCACACAAAGATGTGTACCTGTCAAAGCAGTGAAATGGCCGACAGGACTCTTTTAAGCACCTCTAAAGCATAGGAGCTGGAGAACAGACTTAGGAGAGTGGGACAGAAAATGAAAAAATCCAAGTAACAAGCAGGAAGAAACCTACAACAAGTGGGTAGTTGTCTGACAGGCGCATACAGGTGGATGGAGGATGCTGTTATGTGAACCTAGCAGCAAGATACAATATGTTCAAATAAGCAATGTCAGGAGGTCTGAGAGCAGGTAACAGGGACCCCAGCTTAAGACCTTGAGTTCAGGCACAGCACTGTGCATACTGGGGAACTTGGAGAGAAAGACAACATCCAAAAGACAGCATCACAGGCAGAAGACCAGGAGACATTCAGCAATGGAGAATGAGACAGAAGATGACTATTAGAATTGAGGAACAGGCAGAGTTTTTTGGTCTCAAGAGAACAATGCCAGTGACTCAATTACTAGAAATAAGTATGAAGAGGACAGACAACACAGCTTCCTGGACGAATGGATTTATTTATTATCAAGATAAAATGTCTAAGATAAAAATCTATCTCTAACATTTTATTAATCATCCAATCCTCTTCTATCAATTATTTTCTTAAAAAATTATATTATTGGCCGGGCACGATGGCTCACACCTGTAATCCCAGTACTTTGGGAGGCCAAAGCGGGTGGATTGCTGAAGCCCAGGAGTTTGAGACCAGCCTGAGCAACACGGCAAAACTCTGTCTCTATAAAAAAAATACAAAAATAAGCCAGGTATTCCCAGTTACTTGGGAAGTTGAGGCAGGAGGATCACTTGAGCCAAAGAAGATGAGGCTGCAGTGAGCTGTGTTCGCACTACTGCACTCCAGCCTGGGTGACAGAGTGAGACCCCACCTCAAAAAAAAAAAAAAATCATACTATCTGTTTAGCTTTATCTTTTTTAATTTTGACTAAATTTTCAAGCAGCCATTTTTCTGTCTGAATTGTTCCAAATAGTTTCCAGAGAAAGGAAGACAGGTTGTTGGCTAAATACCAAACTGCATCTCATCATTAAAAGGAAACACACCAAATTTCATTTTTCTCCACCTTTATTAAGTGCAGATTTTTGTTTCTCATCCAGAAAGTTCTGTATAATCAGGGCAATACTAACTCCAGTATAAATGACACAGAAACTATTAATAGATTATGTCTGTGATGAAACTGAAGTAGAAAACAGAAGTGTTCTGAAAAGAGAAGTAAAACAATGGAAGGGAGAAAAGGCAAAATATTCTGCCTTCCAAGTTAGATAGCTATCTTTATGCAAGGACATATTTCAAAAGCAATATGAAGTCTTTATGGTGCTCTTACCTACCTATGTTTGAATTTGGGGGATGCTTCACCTGCTTATTAGTGAAAGAAGAAAGAATATGTTAAATTAAATTTTTTTAAACTTTTTTTTTTGCTCAGAACCAGCTCCACCAAAATCACTCTTCGCAGTGAACAAAACGCAGACTTCAGTGACTTTGCTGTGGGTGGAAGAGGGAGTAGCTGATTTCTTTGAAGTTTTCTGTCAACAAGTTGGCTCCAGTCAGAAAACCAAACTTCAGGTACTGTACCTTTTGATCTACCTTTTCTCAGTTAATTTTAATTAAGGCTAATTATCTGGGCAAAATAAGAATCTTCTATTTCTTTGAGCTATATAAAATGAAAACTGTTTATTTGCTCTTTTGTGTTTCAGGGATAGAAATTAACAGTATGCTTAGACCAAGCCCACAAGTTGTTATGAGAAAGTTTATCTTTGTCTGTATCGCTTGTTCCTAATTCATAAGCCACTCCAGGTCAGAGAAAGGAATAAAGGTCGTAGGCCATTGAATTGATCAAGGGAAGGACGACCCTACCATATAAAATATAATTTAACAAATATGAACCAATTGCCAAATATATAAAAGGCACTGTGTAGAACACACATGATAGAGCCAATATTTGCCTTCAAAACATTTTTATATGGTGTGGACATTGCATAAGTATAAAAAAAAAGTAAAGTAAAATGTAAGTACCACAAGAGAGGTCCATACTACCAAGAGAATTTAAAAGAAACGTGCATATCTAGTTTGTAAGGGGGACAGTCTTGCTGCAAAATGAAGACTGAGAGAAGGCTGTTGCTAAAGTTCTAGAATTACAAATGGCGGATGTGATAAACAGAGCTGTTCACCAGGTCAGAATGAATGCAAGGAAAGAGATGAACCTGCAGTTCTAGGAGTGGCAATGCCACAAGGAAAAAATATTTCACAGCCAGAGGTGGAAGGAAAAGGACAGATTTGTTAGGGATTTTACATAATACAGTGTGTAGACTAATACTGTGAACATAAGTAATTGATTTTTTTTAAATAATGAAGTTCATGAGATTGAGAAGAAAAAAGGATTGCTGGGAGTGCAAATCTTTTCATATTGAATGCTAAGATAATTTGCTTTGATTCCTTTCTCCTTTTGAGATTCTCTTCTATGAATATATCTCTTGTTGATTTGTACTGAACAGCTGAATTTTCCCTATTCTAAGAATCCATTTGGAGAATAACTGCTCTGCCAATAATGGATTTTCTTCTCTATAACTACAGTGATGCCTTCCTTTAAGAAAACAATGGTTAGTTAGCTACATACTACAACTGAGTCCTGTTAGCAAAAGTCTTTCCTTAGAATAATTCTTTTGTAGAATAGTGAAAGCAAAGGAAGTGGAAGAAAATACTGATGGCTGTCATCTCTTTATGCAAGGGTGTTTCAAAATCTTGTTTTGAAAATGATGCTGGCTCATCTTTTGCTATTGTACAGTAGTACTTGTCACTGGTCTAGTCATGGGTCCACCAAGTTAGCAACTTTTTTGACTCAAGAATAGGTTAATACTAAATGTTTCTTAGTGCGGATAGTTGCCATGTTTTAGTGGATGTTATATAAAAGCTAAGAATGCAGACAAAGGGGTAGTGTCCTTAATATATAAAGAATTGCTACAAGTCAAAAAGGTAAAGATCAACAACCCAAAACAAATATTTCATAGGAAAATAAATACAGAAGTCTCTTGAACAGATGAAAAATTGAGCGACCTCACTTATGGTTTAAAAAAATGCAAAATAAAACTACAAAATACAATTTTCATTAGTAATAATGGAAAAGCTCAGAGTTTATGAATGTATGGTGTTGGAAAGAATGTAGGGAGGCAGGCATTGTCACGCATTGATGCCATAGTTGAGTAACTTGAAAAACGCCTATAGAGAACCATTTTTCAATAGCTTTCAAAATTTTAAATGTGTACTTTTTGATTCAGCAATCAAAATTTTAAATGTACACTTTTTGACTCAGCAGTTCAAAGAATATGACACTAGCAAAGAATATATGTGTATGTGTGTACGTTCACACATACATACAAATTACATGCATACATTGTGTGTATATATGTGTATATATGTGTGTGTGTGTGTCTCTATATGTACATGTGTGTGTCTTCCCAAATTTGTGAAATGATGTTCATTGTAGGATTGTTTGCAATAGCAAAAAATCACACACCATTTATGCGTTCATCAACGGGGGCTCATTAAATAAAGTACTGTATGTCCTTTCAACGGATTTCTATCCAGCCCTTAAAAAGAATAAAACAGCTTAATCTGCACTGATATGGAAAAAGCACCAAAATATATTGATAACTAAGGTAAAAAAAAAGTGGAACATTGTGTAAGCTAAGCCATCACTTATGTTTTTTAACAGTGTCATATGTTTGTACATCCATAAAATGCATATGGGAAGAAAAATAATGCCTGACAATGGCTGCTTCCATGGAAGGGAATTGGTCAGATCAGGAATGGGGAAAAAAGGAAACATTTTTCAATGCTATTCTTTGTCATCTTGTAAATTTTTTACTCTGTCAATCTATTACCAACTCAACTATGAAATATATATTTTTAAAATATAGATGAAGATAACACAAAATTTATCTTATTTTCTGAAACCCAGGAACCGGTTGCTGTTGCTTCCCATGTCGTGACCATCTCCAGTCTTCTTCCTGCCACTGCCTATAATTGTAGTGTCACCAGCTTTAGCCATGATAGCCCCAGTGTCCCTACGTTCATAGCCGTCTCAACAATGGGTAATTATACACATTAGTGGAATCTGGTCTTTCGAAGTTCTTTCCATATTTTTTTCAGTATTTTTCTCACTTTTTCTTTTTGAATATATATATATGTATTTGTGCCACTATTCCACCAAGAAATCCCAAGCTTCGGGGTCAGAGTCCTTAATTTCAATGCCAAAGTGCACTTACTACCTATGGCATTAGAGAAAGACATTTGGTGCCTCTGAGCTTTTCTTTCATCCGTAAAATTGGAATAATAATATGTAACTTTCTGAGTTGTCTTGAAACTTAGAAATAAAATACATAAATCCTTAGTATGTGCTGTCTAAATGCTAGCTGCTAACTCATCTCATCTTCTTCAGGAATAGGCACAGTACTCCTATCAATCCAATTTCATCTGTTTAGCCTTGGTCTTAATCTGTCACTGATCAGAGAATGACATAATTATAACTGGGTCAAAGCAAGAAAGTTTCCAATCCAACCAAAAGTATAAGTGGGAAAATTAGAGATTAACGAAAGGTCTGGAATGATGCTGTTTATTTCCTTATTCTTTACTTAGTTGTATTACATGTGTTACTCCTAGTTTGTTAGAGTCTGATTCTGCAACCTGAGACCCTCTATGAAGCCTCTTGTAACAAAGCCACTCATAATTTTACTGGTTTAGTTCCATTTCTATAATATTAGTCATATATTTAGTTGCTATATTCAGGGATGACTGCAGTGAACTGTTTTCTTTTTTCTTTTTCTTTTTCTGTTTTTAATTTTTGTTTTTTCAGAAAAGAGGACAAAAAATATACCTGCGAAGTATTTTAATGGTCTCTCATTCCTACATCCTTGTACACTTTCTAAAGTATACAGTTGATCATGAATAATGAGAGTTAGAAGTGCCAACCCCTGCATAGTTGAAAATCCACGTATAATTGTTGACTCTCCCAAAACTTAACTATTCATAGACTACTGTTGACCCAAAGTCTTACCAATAATACAGACAGTTGATTAACACATTTTGGTATGTTACACTTATTATATATTGTATTCTTACAATAAAGTAAGCTAGAGAAAAGAAAATGTTATTAAGAAAATCATAAGGAAGAGAAAATACATGAACTATTCATTAAGTGGAAGGAGATCTTCATAAAGATCTTCCTCATGGTCTTCACATTCAGTAGGCTGAGGAGGAGGAGGAAGAGGAGAGTTTGGTCTTGCTGTCTCAAGGGTGGCAGGGAGGAAAGATAATCCATATATATGTGAACCTGCACGGTTCAAACTCATTTTGTTCAAGGGTCAACTGTATCTTAATGCCCATCATTCCTTGTCAGCTCCATGACAACGTAGCACAACAGGTGATATTATTAAACTTATTTACAGATGAGGAAAATGAGGCCCACAGAACAGATGAAATGGCTTCTCTCCAAATAGCAGTACTCAAGTGAACAAACTCTTCTGACCATGAGTCTATTATTCTTTCTGTTGAAGCGATCTACTCATAAACTGGAGCCAAGCTGGCCCAAATAGGAAGTAATAAGTACCCAAAACCTTAGGGATCAGATGCGCCCGCTCGTTCTGTGATTTTATGATCAATGCAAAAGATCGTATGAGTCCTCAGGCCCATTTTGAAAAGTTTTATAAGAATATTTAACTTATGTTCCTGCCTTTGATATCCTGTTCTTCCGTGTAGTATGAAGAAGTAGACAATGTGTAAGTGCCATAGGAGACAAGTCTTTATATAGAGTACATGAAAAGGACATGACCCCTGTTCTTCAGGGCTCTACAACCTATTAATAGGTTTAATCTCTTGAGTTGTGCAGATGGAAAACCTCTAAACATATGGCCATGGATCATCAGAATGCCTGCTTCTAGTAATGTGTTAAGTGCTTCAGCAGATGGTAGTTTGCTAATGTCTTTTTCATATACATTATTAGTGGTAAGCAAAGTTTATAATGGTGCTTTCTGACTTCAAAATCATGGGCACAAAATAAGAGGTTGCCATCCTCTAAGCTTGCGAAAATGTTAGAAAATGATAATGCATGATAATGACTTCTATATTTTTAGCTTTCAAATGAATTTGAACTGTGGCACAGGTATTCTTCATTCTTCAGTTTCCCTGTGCAAGAATATCCTTTAGGCCTTTGAAATGGACTCAATTCTTCCAGACACCTGAATACCACTTATCAGTCTAGTTTGCTAAGTTACAGTTGACCAGGAAGAGGTCATTGTTGGCTTGGGGAACATGATTGTTACTATTATTGATATCATCGTAAGTTCATTGTTCTTAAAACTAAATGGAAAACAATGAATGGTTCTGTTTAGTTCCCTATAACAGAACCTATGATGAAAATGCACGACTTATCTCTTTAGTTACAGAGATGAATCCCAATGTGGTAGTGATCTCCGTGCTGGCCATCCTTAGCACACTTTTAATTGGACTGTTGCTTGTTACCCTCATTATTCTTAGGAAAAAGCATCTGCAGATGGCTAGGTAAGTTAAGTTTTACTAATCTTTTATCCACAATCTTTAAAATATCTTTATCTGCCATGTATATATTGTTTTTGCAGACCAAAGTTGATTTTAGTTTTCAGTGTCTGTTTCTATTTTGTGTGTTTTCTAAATAGACTTTGAAGCATTATATTGGAAAATATTACCATTGAAATGAGAAAGCAAACGATTGCTTGTTTACACAAAGTCAGACCTCTTGCTATCAATCTTGGCATTTGAAGTAGCCCATATATGGGGATCCATTACATTTGGGTACTTTCAGAACACATTTGGGTACTTTCAGAACACATTTGGGTACTTTCAGAACACATTTGGAGTAAAAGAAATATCTATGTCTGTTCGGTATATTAATGAAAAAAGTTAATAAAAATGGAGATATCAAGACAGAACGGGGAGGAAAATCCTCTCCATAATTTTAAGCTGTTTTATTGGAAAATATTTGTACAGTTTATGATTAGGTCCATTAGCAATCTCTATTAGTTTTATTCCTGTTACTCAGAGTTGCAGCCAGCTTAGTTTTTCTTGCAATTAGAAATGCCTTTGATTTATGATTTCAGTGCTTCCCTGTTCCTTTGACCACTGATATATTGCTCATCAGAGCACATTCTCAAGTAGTTTCTGTGGCCTCCTGTATTATCAGAACAATCGATCAATGCCCTTAAAAACTGTTGCTTATTTGAATACTACTTGGTTTGGGAAATTTGATTAACATTTATATTTGCCCAATGTTAAACTACTGAATTATAAATTAACATTTTTCTCCTGTCTCAGAGGTCTTTCACTGACATATTCATAAATAAATTCATCCATTCAACAGTGATCTAATCAGTGCCTGACATGGCATATACAAAGAAAAATCAGACATCAAAGCTGTCCACAAGGAACTTATCTACTTAGCTGGATATATGAATAGAATAGATAGATATATTTAAAGGCATAAGCTGACATGTAGCATAAGGAGAATTAAAAACAGGATGCCATGAAAGTAGAGAATAAAGACTAATTCTGAAATTCAAAATTAACTTCTTGAAAGTTGGCATTTGAATAAATCTTAAAAGGGTAAGAAGAGATGTGGGATTGCACTGTAACTACAGTGGAGAGCTCTGAAATTACACTCCTTGAGGTCAAATCTTTTTTTTTTTTTTTTTTTTGAGACAGAGTCTCACTCTGTCACCCAGGCTGGAGTGCAATGGCGCCATCTCGGCTCACTGCAAGCTCCGCTTCTCAGGTTCAAGCGATTCTTCGCCTGAGTAGCTGGGATTACAGGCACACACCAGTAGGCCTAGCTAATTTTTGTATTTTTAGTAGAGACGGGGTTTCGCCATGTTGGCCAGGCTGGTCTCGAACTCCTGACCTTAAGTCATCTGCCTGCCTCAGCCTGCCAAAGTGCTGGGACTACAGGCATGAGTCACCATGTTCTGCCTCCCTGAGGTTGAATCTTGACTTCCAACTTGTGGGAATTTGTGTAAGTCACTGAAACTTCATGTGTTCATATTACAAATATTGATACATATATGACAGTATATGAAACAGACAAAAAAAAAGTGCCTTCATGGAGCTCATAATCTAGCAGAAGAAAAAGACAATAAACAATACAGATATAAGTAAAAGGACTGCACCTTATGTTAGCAGGTGATAAAGAAAGGAAACAAAACCAAGTAAGGGAGATAAGCAGTACCAGTGTGGGGATACGGTTCCTGGGGGGAGAGTAGGCTCCACTGAAATAGTGGCATTGGAGCAAATACTCGAAGCACATGAGGGAGGCAGCCTGTGTTATTTGTGGGAAGAGTGTGCCCAGTAGCAAGAACAGCTGGTGTAAAGGTCCTGGGGTAGGAGCACGACTGGGATGTTCAAAGTGTAGCAGAGGGGCCGTTGTGACTAAAGCGGAAGAAGACAAGAGTAGAAGGAGATGTCAAGTCATACAGGGCTTCATATGCCGTTTGGACTTTGGCTTTTACTCAGTAAAATGAGCAGGCATTGCAGGCTCTGGGGCAGAAGATTGACAGCATCTGACTTAAATTTAACACTTTCATTTTGACTTTTATGTAGAAAACAGGCTGCACTGAGGCAAGGACAGAGACAGGCATATCAATCGTGGTAGCCAGGAATCCAGGCAAGAGATGGTAATAGTTCAGTCCAGAGTAGCAACACTAAGTCAGAGAGAAGCCATCAGATTCTGGAAGTATTTTGAAAATAGGAGCAACAGGATTTGCTAATAAGTTGATGGGGGAGGGGGAATGGAAATGAAAAAAGGAGTTGAGGCTGTAATGCTAGCACTTTGGGAGGCTCAGCCGGGCAGATCACCTGTGGTTGGGAGTTGGAGACCAGCCTGACCAACATGGAGAAACCCTGTCTCTACTAAAAATACAAAATTAGCTGGGCATGGTGGCGCATGCCTATAATCCCAGCTACTCGGGAGGCAAAGATAGGGGAATTGCTTGAAACCAGGAGGCGGAGGTTGCAGTGAGCCAAGATTGCGCCATTGCACTCCAGCCTGGGCAACAAGAGTGAAATTCCATCTTGAAAAACAAACAAACAAACAAACAAACAAAGAGTTGAGGCTAACTCCAGGTTTTTGGCCCAAACACTTGAAAGGATGGAGCTGCCATCAACTGAAAGAGGATTCCAGGTCAGAGTTGGGAGAACATCAAGACTTCAGTTTTGGAAATTGTATTAGAGATCTCTAGAGAGACAAAACTAATGGGATATATATACATATATAAATATGTGGGAGTTTATTAAGTATTAACTCACATGATCACAAGGTCCCACAATAGGCCATCTGCAGGCTGGGGAGCAAGGAGAGCCAG
>NW_012112030.1:11420451-11422076 GCF_000951035.1 Colobus angolensis palliatus
GCGGAGGTTGCAGTGAGCCGAGATTACACCACTGCACCCCAGCCTGGGTGACTGAGTGAAACTCCATCTCAGGGAAAAAAAAAAAAAAAGAGAGAGAGAGTTGTTAACATATACATTGCATTAGAGCTTTAGACTGGATGAAATTCAGGGAGTAAATGTAAAAGAAGGTCCTGCATTAATCACTGAAACAATCAATATTAAGGTTTTCAGGGAAAAAAGAAGATAACAGAAAGACACTGACTAGAGGCAGCCAGTGGAGTAAAAGGACAGCTAAGGGAGTGTGGTGGCCTGGAAGCTAGGGGAACAATGTGTATGCAGAAGAGATGATAATCGCCCCTCCATTAGTGGATACTTAGGAGCATTAATGCAGTAATAACACAGCATGATACTCAACTCATAGGAAGTGTGCAGTAAATGTTAGCTCATAATAGTAATGATGGAGGAGGTAGTAATAGATGTAGTAATGCAAGTAGTGGTATTTTTGAGCATTTTTTGTGATACATCCCAAAGATATTTAGGAGGGATGGTTCTGATTCTTTCAGCTAGTTATTAAAACAGAGATTCCCATCATTTTTCATGCCATGATCCTTTTTGGCAGTCTGGCGAACTCTCCTAAGAATAATGCTTCCATTTTCTGTGCCTAAAATAAAATACATAGGATTATACGACTATATTGAAATATGATAATCATCATATTTAAAAAGCAAATGTGTTGTATGCTTTTTAATTAGTACATTAAATGTCAATATGTAATAGTCTAACAATTTCATCATGGTGATGAATATGACCAATATTTCAAGATATCTGCAGCAAGTCTATTATTAACAAATATGTAATCTGTATTGTTAGCAAATCACACATGTGGATATTATAATGGTTTGGTACCTACTTTAACGATAGAAGGGACTGCTAAGTTTAGTCACAGGTTGTGAAAATAAATATGTACCTTTTTCCCACATTTGTTCATAGAGCCCTAAATTCTATCTTTGGAACCCCAGATTAAAACCCTTGAGTTAGAGGTAAAATAAATCCCATATATAGGAAATCGACATAGTAAAATTCATTAATGAGGTGTAATTTATAATACACAATGATATTATATTAGTGCGTTTTTCAAAAGAAGAAAATTGTTCTTGGAGCACCCTAATAACAGGTAGATAATTCAAGTAATTAGCACATTGTGCCAACACTGTTAAAATCTCTGCTTCAGTTCTGAATATTAAATCATTAATTTCATATAAATAAAAAATGAGATACATGAGGCCCCGTGAGCTGTTATTCATGCATGAAATTAGCCAAAAGGTAGAGAAGGCATGAGAATATGTTTACTTTTTCTCTACTTCTGGAAAAAAAAAAAACTTCAACAGTGTTTTTCCTAGCAGATTAATAGGCCACATTTTGGATAATAGGCACGCCAGAAGCTTGCCTATTTCAGTACATTCCACTCTTTTTTTTGTTTTGTTTTGTTTTCTTGAGACGGAGTCTGTCCCTGTCGCCCAGGCTGCAGTGCAGTGGCCGGATCTCAGCTCACTGCAAGCTCTGCCTCCTGGGTTTACGCCATTCTCCTGCCTCAGCCTCCCGAGTAGCTGGGACTACAGGCGCCCGCCACCTCGCCCGGCTAGTTT
>NW_012112030.1:11426220-11438363 GCF_000951035.1 Colobus angolensis palliatus
GGCCTCCCAAAGTGCTGGGATTACAGGCATGAGCCACTGTGCCTGGCCTAGCTTCTTTTTTTTTAATTTAATGCTGTGGTGATAAGCTAGTAAAGACTCTCTTTACTTTTATGTCAACATAAGAATGCTTTGTCAAGCAGTAACCTTGATTTTGTGGTTCCTTTAAAACAGGGAGTGTGGAGCGGGTACATTTGTCAACTTTGCATCCTTAGAGAGGGATGGAAAGCTTCCATACAACTGGTGAGTATTGTTTTGGAACAAGCTTCTACATAGTTTAACTGTGCTGTGTGTGCTCCAAAGTCAATTTTACTATCCTTTGGGGATAGTTTTGTCTGATTATCCTTTTGTAATTTCAGTGATGGTAGACTTCACTGGCTGGATCTTCACAGAATATAACGGTTTATATAAGCTCAGCGCAGTTCTGAAGTGGGGAAAACATCATGCTGCTCTGTATTTACAATATTAAACAAGGGACTGAAACGGTGGTGCACAGGAGCCCACACCTGTGCTGAAAAAGGGTTTAAATGCAGTAGCCGCACTGAACAAGTGGTGGCTAAACGCAAGAGAATAGATTCCAATGAAGCAGCTTGAGACAGATCAGCATCTCTATTTTATTTTATTTTATTTTTTATTGTTTTGTATTTTTTGAGGAGAAAGAATCCCGCTCTTTGGTCACCCAGGCTGGAGTGCAGGATGATCTCAGCTCACTGCAATCTCTGCCTCCTGGGCTCAAGTAATATTTCCATCTCAGCCTCCTGAGTAGCTGGGACTACACACACGCACCACCAAATCTGGCTAATTTTTAAATATTTGTAGAGACGAAGTCTCACTATATTGCCCAGGCTGGTCTCGAACTCCTAGGCTGAAGTGATCCTCCCACCTCGGCCTCCCAAAGTGCTGGGATTACAGGTGTGAGCCACTATGCCTACCCAGCATCTCCATTTTAAACTCACATTTCAGTGCCTGAGGCAATAACAGCCACCACTTCTGTTAAAAAATTATACAGCCCAGGCCAGGCGCAGTGGCTCACGCCTGTAATCCCAGCACTTTGGGAGGCCGAGACGGGCGGATCACGAGGTCAGGAGATCGAGATCATCCTGGCTAACACGGTGAAACTCGTCTCTACTAAAAAATCCAGAAAACTAGCCGGGCGAGGTGGCGGGCGCCTGTAATCCCAGCACTTTGGGAGGCCGAGACGGGCGGATCACGAGGTCAGGAGATCGAGATCATCCTGGCTAACACGGTGAAACCCCGTCTCTACTGAAAATACAAAAAAAAAAACTAGCCGGGGCCTGTAGTCCCAGCTACTCGGGAGGCTGAGGCAGGAGAATGGCGTAAACCCGGGAGGCGGAACTTGCAGTGAGCCGAGATCGCGCCACCGCACTCCAGCCTGGGCGACGACTGAGCAAGACTCCATCTCAAAAAATAAGAAAAAAAAAAAAATTATACAGCCCAGCATTCAGTTCTCATGCTTACAGATAAATAAATATCAAAGCCAGGGAAGTTTCATAAGAAAACTTCATTTTTCTTATGGCTTCATTTTTCTTTATGCTTGAGTATTAAGGATGTGGAAGGAGGAAGTGTTCGAATTTTAAAGAGCGTTGTCAAGAGATTAAATTGGTTGACATTATACCTGACAATGATAGATGAAGATGAACAGTCCTACCCAGTTCAATCAATGCCCAACAAAAGTACTAATTAAGTAAACATTTAACATGAAGCTGGTACTACTTACATGATCTAGTTTGTTTCTTTTGCAAGAAACTATGCAAAGTATATACAAATGAATATATGTCATATTAATCATTGTTAAGTTATTTCTTTCTGTTTTCTAACTCCTAAAATGGTTAATCTTAAAGAAATACACATGGGAGACTGGAAATTTTACAGAATCAATGAGGGAGGGAGAACTTTATTTAGGATATAAATTTTACTTCCCTCAGTGTAGCTGATACCTAGTTGAAAATCTAGTTGAAACCAGATTTCTTTTAATAAGACAATATGTTGTGCCACTTTGAAATTTTAACATGTATAGAATTTTGCTATTAAAAAACAACCCAACTGTGAAGAAAAAGAAATCCATCAACCCTTGACGGTGAACAGTTAGGAAACGTTACTAGGTTTGTTCAAATATATTAGTACTCTTTCCAAAATTAAGAGATTGACTCACTGATACTTGTTTCTTGCCTGGTCCACCCTTTTAAAAGGCCCAATGGGAGACCGGTGATGAGTGGCCCATCTAGGAACCAGTCCGATTATATGTATTTAATACCTGTGACTCATGAGAGTTAGGTATTAACTCACTTCACAGCCAGTCACAATTCATAGAATTTATGGGAGACCAGTCATGGGAGAATTGCAGCAAAAGAGAATTCACTTCAAGATCTTTCTATAAAATCAAGCACATCTTGCAGTTCTTCACAAAGACGGTTTTGCCGACTCTAGCATTTTCTAGCTGACTGAGAATAGATATCTCAGTGAAGATTTGTAATAAATGAAGTGACAAGGTGACAATATTTTTCCCCCTAATTCTCAGAGTAACTATAGATGCAGTCACAGGGTATTTTTAAATCTATATTAATGGGTGTTCTGTTTGACAAGTGGTTTGAATATCTGAAACCAGGCATTTTAAATCAACAGTCTGAATTAGAATTAAAGTGAAACTAAACTATTTTGCTCCTACTTAGCTGAATATCAGTGAGGTCACAGACTAAGTAGTTGATGAGCTACTTACCTTGAATGAATGATGTCAGAGTATCATCCATACCTCTGTTTTAATGGTTATATTTACAAATTGTATAGTAATTTAAAAATAATACAGAAAGTCACACTTAGTAGTGCAGCTTTATAAGAATGTCTCTTAAAAGCTTAGTCTTCATCGGAATCAGTATATGTGTGTATGTAAACTGACCTTTTTTTTTTTTTTTGAGATGGAATCTCGCTCTGTCGCCCAGGCTGGAGTGCAGTGGCACAATCTCGGCTCACTGCAAGCCCTGCCTCCCGGGTTTACGCCATTCTCCTGCCTCAGTCTCCCGAGTAGCTGGGAGTACAGGCGCCCACCGCCACGCCCAGCTAATTTTTTGTATTTTTTTGGTAGAGATGGGGTTTCACTGTGTTAGCAAGGATGGTCTCGAACTCCTGACCTCATGATCCGCCCGCCTCGGCCTCCCAAAGTGCTGGGAGTACAGGCGTGAGCCACTGTGCTCAGCCTAAACTGACCGTTTCTATTTTCTCACACAAGCTGCTATTTAGCTGTCAAATTATGTTATAGAGGTTTCTTAAAATAGGCTTAAGCATAGGAAGAATAATATGCAAGAATAAGCCTCAAGATAACTAATGAGGCATTTAAGTGCTTCATTTGACTGAATGCAAAATGTAATCACCTGGTAGCAGACTAATTGACACAAAATAAGGTGAAAGAAATATATCTGATTACAATAAAGTCATGGGTGAATAAAAACTGATTTTGTCAATATTGTAGCATTTAAGCCCTCACGTTTATATTTCACAAAATGCATTAATATTTAATTGTAATTAAGGTGCTTGTCATATTAATTAATCCCAGTAGGTAATTTACTTATATCTATTCACAGTTTATATTACTAACTCTTGCAACTTTTTCATCTTTCCATCTGTTATCTATTAATGCACACAGGCGTAGGAGTATATTTGCTTTCTTAACCCTGCTACCCTCATGTCTTTGGACTGATTATCTTTTGGCATTTTATATTAATCCTTGGTAAGTGATTTTTTTTTTTACTGTTTAACACAAACTCTTTAAAAGTCAGCTTTCAAGAAGTAAACAAAAAGGAAAGTTTCTTTTTAACTATTTTGTATGTTCAATAACATCTAAAGTTATTAATCATGTATTGAAGTGAATTAAAGCAGTTAACGGTACAAGGATGTTAACTATAAGGTTTTCTGTTAAATTTTTTTCCTTGATGTTCTTGGCAAGCATTTTTTCCCGTTTAATACTAGTTATTTGCTTCTTCATTGAGTTAATCTATTGGCCTCTCATCTTTGCAAATAATGCCTTCCATTTTCCATTATCATCTTCATCCATTAGAGAGCTCCAAATTTTCAAGAAGGTAGAAATGCATTAAGAAGGAGAAATCAGAGTCTATACAGTTCTGTGTATCTGAGGCCTCCTTGTTTTTATAATAATGCTAACTCAGTGACTATGAAACAGCTAACTATATGCAAGCCTCTTTGTATGATTATTTCATTCTCCCCCACAATCCTGCAGAGAGTATTTTAGTCCCATTTTAGAAAAGTGGAAATGGAGGCTTAAGGAGATTAACTGTCTTAACAGCACATTCCACTATCTACAAAATCCAGGTTCCAAACTCAGGTCTCTCTGAAATCTGATCTTTCCTCTGTAAAGAGCAGACTCCTTGAATTTCTTATTTTCTTAACTTCTAGATCATTTTAATGATCAAATCGTGAAGTGTTCCTTTTGACTTTTTAATAGGTAATAATAATAGTAACCTTGAATTCTGACACTAAAGAATCAAGAACTATTTCTTTTCCTGTGCTATAAGATAAAAGGTAGCGGTTTCCCAGGGAACTGACAAAAAAAGTCATTGTCCTTAAATATTAATACCTAGTGTTTAGGTACTAAATTATGTATAGACAGATCCATAAATGTGGGCAACTTGAAAAGGTCTCAGAAGAAAACAATAAAAATATCTGATAGGCTGGAAAAAAAATAGCTTATGGGGTGGTGGTGCGGGTATGAGCAATCTGGAGCATTTATTTATTCAAAAAGACAATTGACCAAATATTCTTCAGCTCCTCCAAGGACAGAATAAATACAGCTGGCAGAATTCAGGATTTCAAGTTGCACTGGAAGAAACATAAAAAAGGATTTCCTCAAAATAGAGATTGTTAATTCCAGAACTCATATCTTCTTTAAAAAAAAGAGACTAGAGGAAAGCTTTTGAAACAAAGTAGACATGATGTATAAGTAATTAAGTCAAAGGAATGTGCTAGATGCTGAGGACCCATTCACTGTTATTCTAAGTTCATTGTTGTTACGGTTTTTAGTATAGGGCTTCAGCGCAGTCAACTCCATATTTTCAGTATTTGACATCAAATAGTTTTCACGTATATATAGCACACATAAATTCCATTTCGACCTTTAAAATATACATTTACTTTTAACTGAACATCTACTAATCATCCTCAAATAGTGTGCCTATCGTTAAAATACTGATAGCAAATACCCATAAAGTATCCCAGATTGCAAATAAAATGAAAGAAAGATGCATATATCATTTCCTTGCTTAATTCTCTGAGAATTTCTCATTTTTCACAGCTCATTTTTAAGCTTCTGTAAGGTAGGCCTGTGCTAATAAGCAAGTATTCCTTAATAGGTCTCGTTGATGAACATATCTTCAAATTTCAGCAGCTCTCACAAGGTCTGCTATTTATAGTACCAATCAAATTGCACGAAACCCAACTTATGGGGAGAAAATACCCTTCAGTAATTTTTAGAAAAATCACCTTGAAACTGTAAATGGTTGTCTCCAGGTGAGAAGAGAAGGTAAAACATAGAGCTCCATGCTTTTTATCACTTCAGTAAATTTCACACATACTAACTAGTGAAAACATACTGGATATAAACTATGTTCTCAGCCCTTTTGTACAATGCCAGATACAAAAGAAGTGAAATTCATGTTCCCTGCTCATTGAAATACAGCTTCTACTCACACAACCACTCCAATTCCCTGTTTGCTTCATCTAATAACTTGTGGTTATTTTCCCCTGCTTTCATTGGCTAAAGAGTCATTTTTAATCCTCCTAATGATGTGTTTGTCTTCATATTTCACCTACCCTGTTAACAACAGCTGTAAATAACACAGCCATCTCCCCAGAGGCACACTGCCTAACACACTGTCCAACTTTCTTTCTAAACTGTCAATTTCTTGGAAATATATATTCCTGTTGATTTTCTAAAACCCATCTGATGTCACTAGTGGTTTGTTTGGAAATCAAAAAAACTCTTTCTCTCTCTCATAGTGTTGCTCGAATCTTTTCCTGGGGTGGTAGCAGAATCAGTGTGGAGCACCAGTGCCCAGTTAGATTAGTCTCAGGATTGTATTCTGCAAGGATTTCTGACTTTCATAACTTACAGTATGTTTCCTATTGAAAGAAATCATCTAAGTCGAACTAGCTATATCTAGATTTAGTGTTAAATCCTTTTTTTTTTTTAACTGCCATAATGACCCTCATGCTTTACTCAGGTATTCATCTGCTTGTTCTCAATCCTAAGCAGTTGGCATTTTAAGCAATAAGTGGCATTTAGTTGAAAATGTTCAGCTTTACTCATGATGATTGCATGTTCTATTTGAAGAATGATATAATCCTAAAGTTCTTTTTAAGATTTGGGGATGGTTTCTGCTTACCTCATCAAAGAGTAAGCAGCACTTACAAAACTGGAGACTTTTAGAGTTTTGTTTTGTCTTATTTTAACCATTATAAATCCCATGTCCTTGCTATTGCTTTTTTGGAATGAATTGCAGTGTGGATGGCTTTCCAAGACTGTCATAACCATGACTAACTTATGCAGAATGTATCTTAACTTTTGAAGTCATTAGGATTTTAAACCTTCCTAATGTAAGTGAAAGAGAAAAAATTACAAGTGCACAATCCTCTATGCATATATGCTGTATGTATGTCTAATGGGGTTTATTTATTGATTTGGAAAATCTTTTGCAATGAAAAGGCGATACCCTACATGTCCCACAAAATCGTCACTGTAACATGTGCACATATTGGCTCCTTCCAGAATGTGCTTAACTTAAAATTGCTAGCAAAGTCTTAATCTGCATGAATTTTCCCCCGGTTTTAGTCTTGTTCTAGTCTTGGAATTAGCACAGCAATTGAAAATGTAGGAACATTTTATCAGTGTTGCTGTGGAGTTTCATAATTCAATCCTGTCATGTTCCACAGCCTTAGGATACAGAAACTCTTTGGAATCAGCAAGATCTAAATAGAACAATGCAAATTGTATACAAATCATGATTACTTATGCCAATAAGTATATGATATGTCATACAAAACGTAGTATAATTATACATTATATTGAAAGTTCATTCAATAATGAATGCGATTGAAAGAAAAAAATGTGTCTCTCCTCCATGAATCAAGTTTCTACACAGCTGCCGAGTAGTAGCAGCTTAATATTTCAGCACTGAATTTATTCAATGTTACCCTCTTACATACGTTTGTTACTTCGTAGTTTCCTTTAAAGCCTATTTGGATAGGAAAGTATTTTTTTTGTTCACTCCTGATCACAAAATATGTTGGCAGCCTCCTGACTTTACCAGAGCTGTTAGTCATCTCCGCTGACATTCTGCTTTCCGAAAGCACTGAAGTAATTGGCACTTACTACAAGAAGTAAATATGGAATTCCTAAAACTAACTAAATTACCATCACGAGGCTGAATAAAAAGCACTATCAATAAATATTCCTTTAGGTTCCCAAACGTCTATAATATACAGCTATGTCCAACATGACAGTGTTTTTTGAGGGGATCAGGGAGAGGCAGAGTAAAAACTGGACTGATTTTTCCCTCTAAATCTCAGGTATGGAAGACAAAGAGGATGAGGGAGGAAAAAATAGAACAGGAACCATTGAACGGATTGTTTTCACTTAGAAGTGGGAGGAAATTAAAGCTACCTGAAAACCACAAACACCACTTGCCTTGCTGGATGTGTTCCTACATTTCCTGACCTGCGTTACTTTCTCTTCATCCACAAGTCCCATCTTTTCAATCAGAACATCACAAGCCCAAGTCTAGTGCTCAATTGTTAAAGGAATCATTAAGTGAAATTCTGAGGGTAACATGGCAGAGATATTTTGTTTCAGTTCAATTGAATAAGCGTTTATTGACCACCCACTATGTGTTTCATTAACGACGCTCAGCCCTGGGGGGGGAGTTATAAAGTGAGTGTAGCAAGGTGTGTACCTGCAACTAACAGTCACACCATGTGAGAAACTCTCCGTTTGCAAAGTGCTGTGAAAGCACAAAGTAGTGCTTCATCCTGCTAAAAGCTTTCAGGAAGTGGAGATATCCAAACATTCATAATTGTAAATATAAATAAATATTTGGACACATTAAAGTACTAAGATTACAACTGGTTATTTACTATAGACTGTTTATTTTCTGAAAAGCGGTGCTTCCATCAAAATTATGTAAAGACCTCTGCAAATTACTTACAAAAAAGTTTGCTATAATGTCATTCATACAATCAATCATGTTTCAATATTTATTATTTATAGAAGACAATAAGAATACAATCACAAAGTGCTTCGATAGATACTGTTAGCTTTAGATAACTTAGGTGAGTTATCTTACTTGGTTGGGTGAAAACCATTATCGTAATTATCCCCTAAACAAATATAACTAACTAAAGCATGCATTAGCATTTCTTGTGTTTCAGCTTGTAGACTAGTAATGATGAAGAGCAAGCAGGAATAGGTCCAGTTCTTCAGATAGCTTAAAAATTAGTTCAAGATGAAATAAAAACAATGCCATAGTAGAATTGTATAAGATACATGTCCACACTGACAGCACACATCCACATCCCCAAAGAAAAATGTCAGAAAAAGTTATTTTAGTCTTTAATTAGAAAACAACATTCCACCTTCTCTCTTTATTAGTTCTCCATTTTATTCCCCAATTCTTCCTTCCTGCCTGTAGAAACTGGAGGGTTCAGGTGGTAGATAAATACTTCTATACATTTACAAACTGCTCTAGCAACTTAATTGACAGCAGTTAAAAATTTCATTTCTAGAACTCAGTTCTTGGCAAATGGAAAGTATAAAGTGCAGATATGTTCATGCAATCTAGTCGAGTTTTAAAAAATGGATCTGAAATTATTATTATCTTCTCATGTAAGGAAAAGTAATTAAACAAACCTGATGTGTGTTTAATGAAAATTAAATAAAACTGAGGTACCTGATGTAATTATTGAAAGCTCTTCAAGTTTAATTATTATGTTAATCAGTTCTTTTGCCCAGATACATTTGTCTTTTCTTTTTTAATTATTAGGAGTAAAAATGGTTTAAAGAAGAGGAAACTGACAAAGTAAGTTTTTCTTACTATGTCATTTAAAAGGATGTTTGTTATAATAATCTTAATGTTCCAATTAAAGATTGTTTGTCTTCAAATAGAAGAGATGCTTAAGAAAGAGGCAAATGCATATTATGATAGCTAAGCCAATGTATTGGTCGTTTATGCCTGAGTGGCAGTGGCCACCAGAAAAGTGTATCACAGAAATCATATCAGAAATAAGGACAATGTTTATCATATCAAATCTGAGAGAGTGGATCGTTAGTAATTTTTAAAGTCTTAGAGGAGGAAACATGGTATTCTAAATACAGTATATGAAAACCTAATATTTAACTACATCAAAGAGTTTCAAAAATCCTTTTAGTATTTTGAAATTCTGTGTTTATTGCAGGAAAAGGCTTTTACTCTATTTGATATTATAATAAATACTTTGATAATGCTGTCTCAACAAACCTGTACAATAAATAGAAAAGATAATTAATCTAGCCTGTGGTTTTCCTTATCTATTAAAGCATTAAATCAGAAGAATTACGATTGTGGGGAGTGAAAATTAACCCTCAGTTGATTTCAAAAGCCTACTAGATTATCACCTCCACGCCTTTTCTTAGTTATATTTCTACCTATGAAGAGTGGAACTTTCCTTTATATAGAGTTTGTTCTTGATACTTGCCTAGATAGAACACTGGTGAATTAGTACAAGAAGGCAATTAGGGGGTCCCGCCAGATCTGTGGCATCTATGCTTATGGAAAGAAATCATGAGTAATCCATGACATAATCCGAAAGAAAACTTGATGTAAAAATGTTTCTAGTTAGTCTTGAGTAGCATATAATTTTATGGCATATATGAAAACAGAATAATTTTTTCTAAGTCAATTTCATTTTTTATTTATTTTTATTTTTAAATTTATTTTATTTTATTTTTTTGAGATGAAGTTTCACTCTGTCACCCAGGCTGGAGTGCAGTGGCACAATCTTGGCTCACTGCAACCTCCATCTCCCGGGTTCAAGTGATTCTTCTGCCTCAGCCTCCTGAGTAGCTGGTACTATAGGCACATGCCATCATGACTGGCTAATTTTTGTATTTTCAGTAGAGATGAAATTTCACCATATTGGTCAGGCTGGTCTAGAACTCCTGACCTCATGTGATCCACCCTCCTCAGTCTCCCAAAGTGCTGGGATTACAGGTGTGAGCCCCCGTGTCCAGTCTCGAAGTCAATTTCAAAGCAGCACACATTCCATTGGCTCATACCAACTGATGTTGGAGAGATAAGACCAGACTGAATAGAGGAGAGGGTACTGTCAACTGGGAGGGATGATTTCACAGAAACAGAAAGACTTTGTTACCAAAAACTATTGGTTGGGTTGGCAGGTAAACTAAAGAGGCAGAGTCTAGAGCATTTTGAAGATAGTGTCCTTGGACAAAAAGGAGAGAATATCAAGGCTTGCTCCTCCCAAGACCCAGGCAAAGAAAAGAAGGAGAAGCAAGACCCAGACAAAAGATATGGTAGAGATTAGGAGTGGTAGAACATACCCACACGCAAAAAAAACTCACATCAATTCAGCTTCCGCCTTCCCCCTCTCATTGTCCTTTGAGTCCTCTCTCCTTCTCTAGAAGACAGTTCTTGAGAGGCTTTCCTCTCACCTTTTTATTTGCCTTCTCTACCATTTCTCTTTCACTCCAAATGCCCCACCACTACCGTGTCCCCCTGGTTCTCATTTTCTATCTCCACTTGTCTTCATTCCATCTTTCCTTTCCTTCACTTCCTCTTTTCCTTTTTCCTCTGTAGGTATTTGTCCTTTTGGTCTTTGCTCCCTTCCAGCTTTCTTTTTCTTCTCCTTGTCATTCTCCTTCTCCCTATGTCCATTCTTCTGTTTCCTATTCCTTCCTCTCTCTCTCTTTTTCCTTCTGCTTCTTGCTTTTGCTTTTTTTTAACCCATAAATACTTCGTCTGGTTTGCCTTCAGTGTACATGTGCCCATTTTCCTAGTAACAAGATGAAAGCCAGAGTTGTTAAATCCAACTTTAAGGCCAATACACAGCCCAAAGACACCAGCCAGAGATTGCCGTTCTAAGGGAGTTCATTCCAGGAGAGGAGTCCCAACCTTAGCCCATTATTTTGGAAGGATAACAAGTTTGAAGTGGGATGAGTTCTGAACCAGGACTTGGTCTCCCTGGATTCCAGTGAGACTTCTACTGCTTCGTAGACATGTGATGTTGGGCTACTCATTTAACTGTCTTAGCCTTGGCTCTTCTGCTGGAGCTTGGAGCTAATGTTGTCTATTCCTACCTCAGGGATTGATTAAGCAAGATAATGCATGTGAATATTTATGAAGTGTAGCATGTTTTATAAGTGAGTTATTATTATTAACTAAAAACATTTCAGTTTAAAGTATTCTCTGGAAGATATAATGCTCTCTAAAATTTACTAAAATATTAACATAAATGAATTTATCAGATGAGCTAATCAACAATTTAAATGAGCATTATTAAATACTATGTATTTGCTAATTAGACATAAGACCACAGTTAGGCCGGGAGCAGTGGCTCATACCTGTAATCCCAGCACTTCGGGAGGCTGAGGCAGGTGGATCACTTGAAGTCAGGAGGTCAAGACCACCCTGGACAACATGGTGAAACCAAATCTCTACTAAAAATACAAAAATTAGCCAGGCGTGGTGGCACCTGTCTGTAGTCCCAGCTACTTGGGAGGCTGAGGCAGGAGAATCGCTTGAACCCAGGAGGCAGAAGTTGCAGTGAGCCTAAATAGTGCCACTACACTCCAGTTTGGGTGACAGAGCGAGACTCTGTCTCAAAACAAAAAAGACCGCAGTTAGATGATATAGGCTGAGTAACATGCCACAAGACCAAGGGAAGGGTCAACTATAAGGACCCTGCCAAAGTGGAAAAGCTTGAGTTAGATGACAGAATGTGGCATTCTGCAGAAGCAGAGAGCTACTTTAGAGAGCAAATTGGTTTAGGTAGGCTTTAGAGGAGATAAGTAGCTACAGAAAAACTATAGGAGATAAAATTGGATTCTTACTCTAAAAAAAAAAAAAAAAAAA
>NW_012112030.1:11438413-11448228 GCF_000951035.1 Colobus angolensis palliatus
GGTAACTTGAATCAAAAAAAAGAAAAAAAAAAAAAAAAAAAAAAAAAACCGAAGTGAGAACTTCTGCTGCAGAAACATAAGCTCAGGTGTGTTACTTGATTGAATCTATGAGCCATTTCCATACTTTTATAGATATGCAAGCCTCTAAAGATGACACTCCAGTGAGACCCTGGGAGCTTTCTGGACAAAAGTTTCATCCCACTGATCCTGCCTCTGCTTTGGAGAGACTCTAGCTAGCAGTACAATTCCTTATACTTGTAAAGCTGTTGAAACTTACAAAGTTCTTTATACACCGTATGTCAACCTCGTAGCTATAACTATTGTATTTTATGGATGAGAACATTGACTCTGAAAGAGTTAGGTGATTCTCTAGGATAACACAGTCAGTAGAGCAAAACCATAATTGAAACAGGTCTTTGGAATCTATTCCTTTGTTATCTTCCATATGCCAGAGTTTTCTAGAGGCAACATATATGGGGGTGTTTATATGAGTATGCGTGTATATAGTACTGTGCTGCTAGAGTAAGAGTCAAGTGAAAATCTAGAGATTTCTCCTATCAAGGAAGCTGGATATATATGCCCTTCTTTTCAATTGCAATATATTAAGGATTGGTAACTTGAATCAAAAAAAAGAAAAAAAAAAAGGTGAGTGCTAACCTTAGAGAAGTAAAACTTCTATTTTCTCCAAGAAAATTAAGAAGTATGATATTAATATATTATACCTATCAGCAAGAATTTTAAAATGTATATATATTTCTTTGTGTTTGGCAAAGCCCGGTTCAACTGGATGACTTTGATGCCTATATTAAGGATATGGCCAAAGACTCTGACTATAAATTTTCTCTTCAGTTTGAGGTGAGTTGGTTAAGGCATTTTCTACCTTCTGTAATGGAAAGGGCCTGGGAATTGTGGGGTTTGTGTTGGGATCAAGTCCCTGCTCACTGGCAGTGCTTGTGATGTGTTTGCATAACAAAAAGGGCGTTGGCCTGTGGGGGGCAGGGGGTAGGGGGTGCTGATCTGCTGGTTCAGAGCAAGGGCTGTCAATCCTTGCTGACTAGGCAAGGCCTCAGGTGGCACAAATGAGGGGAAGAAGAGAATAGGTGCAGGTACTAAGGTGGCAAACATAGGTATAGTAGAAGCCATCATTGAAAACCAGGGAAATCGAGAGTACAAGAAGAAAAATGCAAGCTGAGGCATGAAGCCTGAGACAGAATTTCCCTTTCAGGGGATTTATAGTGTTTCTCATGCTTCTTAGGTCACAGTAGGGGCGAACAGTGGATAAAACTGACCCCCTTTGTGTCCTGGGTGTATAACATCCTGGAGTGGGGTCTTTCAAACTGTAGGACTCCTGGCATTCTACTTAATAATTTTTGTGCAGTTTTATTTTCTTTCCTTGGACACATTGGGGAGATAAATTTACACATGATTTGTGTTAAGAAAAAGATTGCCAACATCTCTTTTTTTTCTGAAGGACACATATTTCTTTGGATGTAAAACCATGTGTCAGAAGAGATGGAAGTGAGTCTGAGATCTCAGCAGTGTGGGGGAAGATAATTAGTTCTCACTTTTTCTTACCACATATTTTATAGCTCATAACAGTCTAAATGGCCTCCCATCCTTCAGGTTTCTATAGCATGGCTTGAGTGTTCAGTGATTCAGGGAAAAGGGGAAGATAAAGTGATTTTTCTAAATTCTGCAGTTTTTTTGTTTTTTTTATAAAGCCTTTTAAGTGCTCTTTTCTACTAAGGTAGCTGCTTTTTCTTCATTTTTTAAAATCATTTCTCCTTTCCACTTATCAGCCAAGGACAGCTGTAGTCTGCAAAAAGCATCAGTGGTCCTGGTGTGGAGACACTAACGGTGAATTTGAGGATGAGAAGAATCTTATACATTACCAAATATAAAGACCCCTAACTACCACCTGTGTCCTGAAAAATTCTGCACAGAGCCTGCTCACTTATCCATTGCACGCAGGTGCATAGGAAATTATAGATGCTACACCAAATGCTATACTCAAAGACATTCAATTTGAATTGGAAATGAATGATGAGGATGGCATTTCAGAAAGTATATCAAGGAAAGGAGGAATTTTTTCTAAGCAAACGTGAGGCAAACCTGAGAAAATAAATAGCTAGATGACTCTGACAATGGTGATAGAAATTATGGTGTAGCTACACTTTTAGCCTTATTAAAGTCACATTTTCTTAATTCCTGCATGCCCCTTGGTGGCACAGCTAGGATCATTACCTCCGCTGGCAACTCACAGTTTATGTCTTGAAACCCAAGTGTAACTATCACTGTTTCTGAATTGTATGATTATAAAAAATTCAACAAGTCATTTTCCAGTAAACATATTCTTTTAGTTGTGAGTGACAAAAACATAGCACAAACTAGTTTAGACTAAAGGAAAGGGGGTTTATTCAAAGGATACTAAGGTATCTCACACAATCAAAGAAAGGGTTGAGTAGTTAAACCACGGGGAGGGAAGCAGCACAGTTTCAGGGATGACTGGAGCCAGGGACTAGAGCCCTGCAGGGGCCCCTTTATTTCTCTCTCTGCCTTGGTTTCACTTTGTTTCACTGAACACCGAGCTCTTTTCCTTGTCTTTTTTTGTTTTTTTTTGAGACGGAGTCTCGCTGTGTTGCCCAGGCTGGAGTGCAATGGCACGATCTCGGCTGACTGCAAGCTCTGCCTCCCGGGTTCAAGCAGTCCTCCTGCCTCAGCCTCCCGAGTAGCTGGGACTACAGGTCCCCGCTACCATGCCTGGCTAACTTTTGTATTTTTAGTAGACACAGGGTTTCACCATATTGGCCAGGCTGGTATTGAACTCCTTACTTTGTGATCTAGCTGCCTCGGCCTCCCAAAGTGCTGGGATTACAGCTGTGAGCCACGACTCCCAGTCCAACCTCTTTTTCATGGTGAAAAGCAGCCAACAACAACCTTTGAGCACCACAGCCTTTTGTTTCCATGGTTTCCAAAGGGAACTATTGCCTCTCTTGTTTGTAGTTTGAAAATTAACAGGGGAGGATTTTGATGGACAAGCCTGTGTCATGGTGCCCCTTCAAATCAATCGCAGCCAGAGAGGGCAAATGCACAGAATCTCTAACTGGAACCATGTGGTCAAGTAGCAAAACCTAAGAAGGGCATTATCTCCCAATAAAGAGAGGGTATTGGAGAACCAGGCAATAAGTGATGAGCATGCTGTCTTTAGATATCACAAAACTATGGAAAGCAGAATTATAAATTGTATGTGCTAAATGTTCAATTTATAATATGCTGAGGGCTTTTATACATTCAATGGATAAATGAATACATTTAGCCTGACTTCATAGGATTTATAAGGGAGTCAGGAATGTGCTAAACTAGGAATCTAAAAACCTGAATCCTCACTGCAGTGTGGCTACTAATTATTAACATTTTAAAAAACATGTGTTTTTCTTAACCAATTGATACATAATGAGTTGGGGGTGGGGGATGATGTATTACCTACAGATTTTTTATGTAGTGAACATGCTCATGTATAAGTTTCAATTTATCCAACTACTTTGTTGGAGTAATTCCTATGGATTGAAACTGCCCAGGCAAAGTATATGCAAAATCTGCATTTTGAGTAAATTTCCCATAAGTGGAGTAAGCTTTCCCAGTGTTTGAGTGTTCCCCACTTCCTAAAACTATACAAACAGTAGATATCCACATTTGTAATCATTGATAATGTCATATTACAAAGAAATTACTTTCTCATCTGTTAACGGTAAGCTACATCATCTTCATATAGCACTATTAGTCATTTGTGTTACTTCGTTTTCCTCTCTTTCTTTTATTTTCATGTACCTTGTAATCATCATTTTGTTACTGATCTCTAATAGCTGATTTATGATTAAAGAGGTTAACATTTTGTCGAGCACTGCAAGTGAAATACCATTTTTTCTCATTTTTTTATATTGGGGTTTTATTTGGAGTTTGTACAGAAGTCGTGTGTTGAAAAATAATCATGTTCTGCTTTTTTTAAGTACATTTTCTCATCACCTTAGTTTCTTTATGTATAAAATGGGTGAGTTGAACTAGATCAATGGTTCTCAACTGGACAAGTACCAGTCAGCCCCCAGAGGAAATCTGAAAATGTGTGGGAGTGGTTTTGGTTGTTATAATAGCTTAGGAGGAGGATGCTAACAGTATTTTATGGAAGAGGGACAGGGCGTTAAATGTTCTTCAATGAGTGGGACAGTCTTGCACAATGGAGAACTGTCCTAGACCAAATGTGTTTGAGAAATATGGGTTAAATATGGGATGAGGCTACAACCAAGCTTTATAACCCATGTGTATTAGTCAGGGTTCTCCAGAGAAACCAATGGGATGTTTATATAGAACGAATATGATTTATATAGAGAGAGATCTATTTTAAGGTATTGGCTTATGAGGTTATGGAGGCTGGCAAGTCTGCAACCTGAATGGCAGGCTGGCAGGCTGGAGACCCAAGGAAAAGTTGAGGTTGCAGTTTTGAGTCTGAGGGCAATGGGGAGGCAGAATTCCTCCCTCCTTGTGGGACCCATCTGTTCTCTTCAGGCCTTCAACTGACTGGATGAGGCCCAGCCACATTACGTAGCATAATCAGCCTTCCTCAAACTCTGCTTACATAAATGTTAATCACATATGAGAAAAACACCTTCACAGCAGCAGACTGGTGTTTGGCCAAGCAACTGAACACTATAGCCTGGTCAAGTTGACATATAAAATTAACCATTACACCGTGATTTGAAGGTCTTTAATATTGTTATTTATTATGATGCTCTCTTCATACATTTCTATTCTTAGAACATTATTGGTCATGTATGTTATTAATTGGGTGGTAAGTCCTGACATTGTTTACATGTTCTGGTGGGAAAATACAACTTACTCTCTACGGCTCTGTTTTAAGTCACAGGCTTAGACTGTATGTTTTGGACTCACATTTGCTCAAGCAGTGGCCCAGTGGTGCAATTTACTTCCGTCTTCATTTGACAGACTTCAGGTATTACCAGTCCTCAGTCCCATTCTGCCCCCTACAGCCGCAGGGTCAGTGTCAGGGCTTCCTCCCTGATTTTCATAGAAGTATTGTGCTCCCATGCCTGATTTCAGGGTGTATGCTGGACCTTTCACATGGCAGCCCTCAAATTTTCTTGAAATATATTGATAGCTAATTAAGGCTTAAGGAAAAAAATACTCCTAGCTCTAATGAGAATTCAGGAGGGTATGAGATGACCGAATCACCTTGGTCTAGATAATTCCAGTAGCTGAACTTTTACTTGTTCTGTTTATATTAATGCCTAGTATTTGTATTCATTTTTATGCTGACATTGAAATATCACATTCGCATTGAGAAATTACATCATTTATAAGTATTTTGCAAATTGAAACCAATGTCTGGATTTACATATACTACCAATACAGCTGTAAGTCATACATGAAGCTATATGAGTTACTAATTTGTGTTTATTGAATAAATTTCTTCTTTCCTCTGAATCTGATTTTAAATCTGCTAGGAAGATTGATTATCCTTCTGATAAAAATATACACCTTTCCTTTAAAAGTCTTGGGACCCAGGGATTAAAACAGGTTCCTCATTTCTTACTTTTCACATGGGAAAGATTTTGAAGAACCAGACTTTATAACTGAAATGTGAGAGTCCAGAAGACATACCACATATTGCTCAATCTGCTATTAATGCCTGTACTTAGTGCTTGATCAGGATACTAGTAAAGGCCCTCACCATCTCTGTTCAGACATGTGGCTGCAAAGATAAAAAACAAACAAACAAACAAAAAAACAAACTACAGAACTGGCCATACAGTTCACAAGAGGTGACCTTTGATTTCTGGTAGTAGAATTTACTTGCTATACATGGAACTTCTTCTGTCAACACCACAGGCACATTGTTTCTCTTCCCTTTTTCCATGCCTACAGACAAGTAATCTAGTAGTCTATTCATCTGGCTCTGATGTCCATCCTATCCCAAAGCAAACACCAAAAGCAAACTGACACTGTTACAGACCCTAAGACCAGAATACAGATTGTGCTGTCCTCAGAAGATGATGTTGCAGGTTATGGGGTGAATATTTGTGACCCCCCAAAATTCCTATCTTTAATCCCTAACCCCCAAAGCGATGGTATTTGGAGATGGAGCCCTTGCTAAGTAATTAGGATGAGATGAGCTCATGAGGGTGAGGACTTCATGGTGGGATTGTTGCAGGAATTTTCCTTAGTTCAGCTAAAGATGAGGTCCTTGTCCATCCCACAGCCATGAAAATTTAGGTCACAGGCTGTTTGGAGGGTGAGTAGAACAGGGTTTTATTGGGTGAAAAGGAAGAAAAGGCAGAAACAGCGACTCTCACTAGGCTGGAGTCCCTGCTAGAGCACTTCCCACCGGCAGCTTGAATCTGAGGTTCCACACAGGAAGAGGAGAGACCAGGCTCCTTCCCCACTGCAAACATGGTGAACTTCCCGAGGCTCTACCTCTGTCAGCAGGCTAGTTGGAGTTTCTCCAAGGACCCCCTCCTACCTGACTGTCTCAGGATTAGCCAAGACAGTCTCAGGATTAGCCAAGACAAAATGCCTAAGAATGAAATCTACCTTGTTGGCATCTTGATCTTGGACGTCGCAACCTCCAGAACTGTGAGACATAAATCTCTACTGTTTAAACCACCACTCTCTAGTGTTTTGTTATGGCAGCCCAAGTCAACTAATATAATGTATATGCTTGTGCTTTGCTTTCCAAGACCTGTATGCTTCAAACACAGCCAACAAAACATAGCCTGCTATTGGGTTTGGGTGACCGTATTAATTCCTATGGCTGCCATAACGAATTACCACAATTGTGGTGGTTTAAAACAGCAGAAATTTATTCTCACAATTGCAGAGCCAGAATTCCAAAATCAAAGTGTCAGCAGGGCCATACTCCCCTTAAAGCTCTAGGGAAGGATTTTTCTTTGCCTCTTTCAGCTTCTGTTGGCCGCAGTGACTCCTTGGCTTGCAGCTGCATAACTCTGATCTGTCTCCATCTTTACATTCCTTTTCCTCTACTCCAGGATGATCTCATCTCATGTTCTTTAACTTAATTACAACTGCAAAGACACTTTCTCCAAATGAGATCACATTCACATGTTCTAGGGTTTAGGACATAGACATGTCTCATTGGGGATCACCAATCAACCCACTACAGATGACTGTATAGCCTAGAAAAAAAGGGTGATAAATTATATTTAGAAGCAAAACTGACAAAAGAAAATTCAAAAATGATTTATGTGGGTTTCAGGTTTGTCACTCCATACTTTGTATTCATAAAGATTTAAGCCAATGGAATTTCCATATGGTTGGAAAGAAAATAACTTCAAAGCTACTGAACTGGAAACTTAATATTTTATTTTCCACTTAGTGACAGGCTAAATTACAAAGGCTGCAAAGCATACTGTGTTTACATGCAGTTCCCACTTTGCTGCAATTCAGCTTTGGCAACTTCCACTTACAGTGTTCAGCCAATTAAACCTCTCTTATCAACTTAGAGTATTTACAGCAGGAAGGCAACACACAATTAAAGTTCTGTCAGTTTAGTCAGCTTCCACATGTGCTCAAACACTCAGCCTCAATCTGTTTCCACAATTCCTTTTGTATCTGAGGCCTCTTCCCGTGGCTTACCAGTCTGTCCCCAAAGCAAGGAAACTGGGGGAAGAGTTATTGGTCTGCTGGCATAAATGGCAAAGAAGGAAGAAATTGTGGAGCCAGGCAAAGCAAAACAAAGAATCATTGCAAAAGTATTTCACAATGATTATCAATAGTGCTGTATTAGTATTTGTTGAGTTAAATTATTCCATTTGATAGTCACTATAAAAAAGGAAAGTATGGAGAAATTACTAGCCTTATCTTACAGGTAATTGAACTGATGTTAAAAAAAAGAAGGTTAACTACCCTTCCACGAACATACCGTTTATAAGTGGCACATCAAAATATGTGAGATATTTTGAAAAAATATCTATGCAGGCATTTTCTAAAGGAGGTAGATTTCTAAAATAAGCAATTTAAATAAGCTTATAACTACCAAAAGGAACTAACCTAAACATTACACTGATTTAGTTGAAATTTACTAAAAATAACTTGTTTCTTACAAGAAAAATATAGTCAACCTTTGAATACCCTTTAAAATGGAATGCTTCATTATAAAGTAACAATGGCAAGCATCTACCTAAATATATTTGGCAAGTAAGTGCTTGAGATGGAAGAAAACCAATTTTGTGAGTTGAAAATCGAATGTAACATAGTTTGTATGTAAGACTGACATCAACTTAGTCCAAAGAACTTGAGATATTGTCATCTTGAAAAGCCAAAAGTGATGAGAAATCAAAGGAAGAGAGAAATCTGGGCAAATTTTGTTGGTTCATCCATGTTGGCTACAGTCAGGCAACCCAATGCCATTAAGCATAAGGTAATTTGCCACCACGGATCTTCTATTTAAAAGCATCAGAAGACCCAATGACTTGATTAATAAAGCATGTGCTTTGCAAAGAACACTTGAATAAAGACACAAAGGGCATGAAAGAGATATCCCTATTCAATACTAGAACATGGTCCAATGTCTCCAATTCTCTTTAACAGTGTTAAAAGATGCTCCAAAATTCTTCTCCCAGGGAAGTATCCTCCAACTTTGATTCCTCGAAGTAATAATTGGGAGGAATTACGAACAGTAAAACTTGGGCTCAATATTAACCTTCTATAAATGTAAATAAAATTTCTAACAAGTGATTTCTGCCTCACTTAACAGTCTTATAGAAAGATGCACACTGCGTGGGTAATCCCACTTATACACGGTTATGTACACTGTTTACTAATATTCCTCTAAAATTTGTATAGGAATATAACTAGATCCACTGCATTGGTTGTGCATTGTACAACTCCAGTGGACACTATTCACATAGACCACAATGTGAATGATGCCTCCAAGAAATACAGATGGCCTGACCACAATCCCCTTGTTTCCCATAAGACACATGGCATAGCAACTTAGAAATCCCCCTTACCCCATAAAATACCATTTTTGAAGTGTGACGGTTATTTATATAAAAATTTCCTATCAGTGCACCTTCTGAAATGAGCTTTATAAGAGTACCAATATATGGAGGCAGACATTTGAATGTTCTTATTCTCACTAAAGGATTTTCCCCAACAACTACAGATCCATCTTTATGTTTGACGTTTCATCACCAGATATTCAGATATTTACTACCAGATATTTAGTGACTGTTAATCCTATACTTTTTTTTTTTTTTTTTTTGAGATGGAGTTTTCTCTCTGTCGCGCAGGCTGGAGTGCAATGGCGCGATCTGGGCTCACTGCAACCTCTCCCTCCCGGGTTCAAGCAATTCTCCTGCCTCAGCCTCCCAAGTAGCTGGGGTGTTCTGAGTGCTTTATCCCCTGACCCCTCAACTCTGTTTTAGTTAGGTATGATAAGAATGACCCAAGTCATGTGATTAGAATTCACACTATGTAGCAAAAACGATTGTATTTGCTTTACGTTTCATCTTCACCACAGTCCTATCTAATTCGTCACAGGCAAATACCTTTGTTTTCCCTAAGTGAGCACAGACTTAATTTCTTTCCTAGCCTGTTTGTTTAAAAAAATTGTTTTGTCCTTGCTCCAGGTGAAATGTGACCATTACTGGCCATTCACGGAAGAACCTATAGCCTACGGAGACATCACTGTGGAGATGATTTCAGAGGAAGAGCAGGACGACTGGGCCTGTAGACACTTCCGGATCAACTATGTAAGTCACCAAGCAGAGAGCAGGTGCTGT